>NC_086444.1:441180212-441482258 GCF_028390025.1 Pseudophryne corroboree | reverse complement strand
CCAGTATTTACCCTGCACAGAAACAATATACCCCACCCAAATCTAACTCTCTCTGCACATGTTATATCTGCCCACCCTGCAGTGCACATGGTTTTGTCCAACTTAAGGTACTATAACCTCCTTTTCACCGAGGAGAAAGATCCAAAAGTCCCTTTACGGTGCACAATGGAGCCATGCTCGCCAGAGGAGCATGAAGAGGAGGAACTGGAGAGTCAGGAACTGGTAAGTAGTCATGTAGTACAAACCCTTCTTTTTTTAAATAAAACACTTAATTAAAATGTGATCATGGTGATGTCGAAGGGAACTTTTCATTTAAAAAAAACATGATTATTAAAAGAACTTGTTTTTTTTTTTTTTTTATAGGCCGCGTCATTGGAAACAAACCTGTACTCTTACACAATTGTGCCCGTAGAGGTGGAAGAGACCGAAGTGGAGGATCCTGCACCCCAGTCACCATCCAAGAGCAAGCGGAAGATGGCAGCAAACAAGACAGCCACTTCATCTGCTCCAACAAGTGCAGAGCAACTTCTTAAATACACAGAGGATTAGAACACCGGATGAATTTGAGATTTACAGTCTCAACATTGCGAATGAGTTGCGGATAATGGATCCAACCCAAAGGATGCATTACAAGTATCTGATGTATGACGTTATGATGTGTGCAGTCAGTGGCCAACTATATGAGGTCTGCATCATAACACCACCCATCAGACAGCCTGGCACCACACCGGCCCCTAGCACTGCCCCTATCTTACCACAACCACCCACATATCCTGCAATGGCAAATCCTCGGCAGCATCCCCTTTTTTTCAAAGGGTCCCGCCTATCCCCGCACCACATCGAGTGGAATGTAAACTCTTCTACAGAGTGCACACTCCACCCTCTATGAAGACCCTAGTTTTTATTAATTTGGATTTTTTTAATTGTTTTTTTTCTTGTTTGAGAAATTGCTCTTCAACTTGACTTTGGTATCTTGAAACAGGGTGAATTGGTCTTGGTCATATCATAAAGTTGGGTTATGAACTTCATTAGCCCCTGTTCCTTGACATTTTAATTCCTTATATTTCGTATGTTTTTCAAAAAGACTGTTCTCTATTTTGGATCTTCTTCTGGACCCAAAGTTATATCAGCTTCACTCTTTGGGCCTCTACTGTATGAGAGCAATTTCTTGAAATGCCTTATTGAACTTGACTGTGTTGAATTGTAATTTTTGATCTAGAGGCACTTGTTGGCGTGAAATAAATTGATGAATCCAGTTCAAAAACATGCTTTTAGAAAATATAATTTTAAATTATATTAATTTAAAAAAAATTTTTTTTAAGTGTTGTACCTTTCACTGTGCATGAGATTCATAGCATAAGGGGGTCAGCAATAATGGAAGGGGCAGCAATACCATAATGGGAGTTCCATTATGATATTGCTACCTCCTTCTGTTATTGATGCCCCCTTTATGTAATCAACAGAAGGGGGCAGCAATATCATAATGTAACTCCCATTATGGTATTGCTGCCCCCTTCTCTTATTGATGAGCCCCTTCTGTTAATTACATAAGGGGTCAGCAATAACAGAAAGTGGACAGCAATTTCATAATAGCACTCCCATTATGGTATTGCTGCCCCCCTTCTTATATTGTTGATCCCCTTATATAATTAACATAAGGGGATAGCAATAACAGAATGGTGGCAACAATAACATAAGGTCAGCACTGAACACCACTGTAAATAAATACCATACAAAAATGTATTTTGTTACATGGAAATTTAATTTTTCTTTTTTTAACAAAAAAAGTATTACTTTTTACAAGAAAATATTCATAAACTAATATATTATTCTGAAACTCAGACTTAAGGGTCTTTGGGGACTTATGGTCAAGATTCTCCAGATGTAATTAATGTATGATTATTGAATGCTCATTTAAATTAGCCCATTCAGTGGAATTATTATTACTCAAATCCCAATACATTTGTCTCTGACAAATGTATTGGTCGTTTACTAACCAATGTGTCGTTTTAGATTAACTATCTGTCCCTACATTTGTCTGCATAACTGTTTTTTTCCCCAGGTGTGAACGTTACTAATGCACCTATATGGAACAGGTTAAAGTGTTAATTAAATACACAGTTGGAAATACAGAGATAATTTACACTTAACTCTTGTATGTTTATAATAATGTTGCTAGCTAGCAAATAATAAAATTAAGAGTATGAAGCTTTAAAGGAATTCGTATTTGTGGGGTCTCTCGCTGTCAGGCATCCCAATGTGGTTTTGTTGTCATATTTGTAGATTTGTATATTTATGTACTTTGTGAAAAAATTATGTATCCATTTATTTCACATATACATATATTCTTATATATATTTTTTAATAGCAAAGGCAAGTAATAATATTAAGTAGAGTATGTATTTTTAAAATATATTCTATATATGACTAATGTTGTCCAACTGCTGGTCTTTTTATTACAATTTAATGGCAATGCATAAAAAGGGTTAAAAATAACCTCTCTTATTGGTAACTAATGAGGAAATGGAAGCTGGTATAAATAGAGACTTAGAACACTCTAAGTCATACCTCTGATGAAACCGCCCCTGGGAGAGGCGGAGAAACGCGTCAGGTGACTGAATTCTGACTGTGGAATGCAGGTGGAACGCAACCGGAAACCGGAAGCCCCGAACCCGGAAGCCGCTGATCGCAGCCAAACACAGCGTCTCCTGCAGCTCTGGGCTTGCTGTCCACACCGCTCTCCCTGGCAAACAAACGGCGCCCGTCGGCGCAGGCCATTACCAACAAGGCAGAAGCCCCCACTCCGGGGAACCGCCGCCGAGCGGCCTATCTACAAAGCAGCCAGCGGAGTAAGTGAGAGTTACTCACAGATGCAATACAGACGTAGATAATATCCGTCTGCAGTCATTGCATGCTACACATCACTGGACTTTCATATGATCTGCTCGAACTTGGTAAAGTATAAATAGGCTATATTAAGCAAAGAACTGCTTCTACTAAATTTGCTATTGAGCTCAATGTGCCTAAATTACTAAACGATCACTAACAGCCGGCTTATGCATGCTAACCACGCTATCCAACAGGCTACTTTTATGACTGCCAGCAAGCTCTGAGTTTTTGGACATTTGTTGTTTTTTAAAAATGTTTTATTAATTTGTTTATTTGTCTTTATATTGAGATACTTAGGATCTAAGTTGTACAGCAATTACCTAAGAAGAAATATTATATTAAAATTTGTATATTTACAAAACCAGCAGCTGTTGCTAATCTATCTTTTTGGAGCGCCTACATCATTGTTATTTTTTGATTGTACTCTAGAATTGGTGGATGTCCAGATCCCCAGTTGTGGGCAGCTAGAAAAGTGTGAGCAGCTTTAAAAACATTAATTGCTCTATTTAACCACCGAGTTTTAATAAATAGAGCCCACTTTGTTCTTTTCCTTTCCTTTTCACTACACATATGAACAGCAGTCAAAAATCATCATTATTGTGCACCACAGCACATTTTTAGTACATTACTTTAGTTTAAAGATTTTTCCTGCCATGGCACTGCCCCCTCATCATTAAAAATGGGTCTTTATTAGGGCGTGCAGAAGAGAATTAAGTAATCCATGATGCAGACAGAGAAGTCCACACATCTATGTCCTCAGTAGGTTCTGCGTCATCTGGTACTGCTGAAATTGCTTGCGTTTGTAGTAACTTCTTCCGCCTCAGTATATTATGTAGGGCACTGACATGCCAAGAAAACCAACTGTATCGCATCCACTCATAGGTTTATGGAGTGAGAAATAAAGACAAATAGTGGCAATTGCTCTATCATTCCTGGAGATAATTATAAATCAGCTGCTAGAAAGGGCAACTGCCACTGTTTGTCTGCATGTGTGAGATAGGCATTGAATGGGAGCAGTATTTGGAAGGCATGCTGTTCCTTGTAGTGCTAATTGGAGATCCTGGGGATAGCTCCTGGGTAAGTTAGCTCTTTGTCTGGATGCATTTTAGTATGAGCCTTTTATCATGAGGCCTTACAGTAGACAAATCACATGGCCCTTTTGGGGCACTGCTATTATGTAGTGTTAGGACTGCTGATATCAGAGAAGCCTTGGTGTGGCTCAGCAGCTAAACATGTCTTTGCAAACGCATGTGACCAATTCTCTTAAATTCTATTACCAGATAGGTTCAGGTATGGTTTTAGGTAATTTTTTAGTGTACTGGGGGGGTACCGGGGGGTGGGGCGTGTGGGGGGGGGGTTGGGGGGGACGCACAATGTGCCCTAGAAAGCTGATAGTTGGAGATACTCTTTTCCTTAGTCAGCCCTCCTTGTGCACATGGCTTAATGACGTGCTCATGCAGTGCAAAGGCCTCATCAACAACAAACACATAACTTAGTCCATATTTGCATTCCTCTACAGTAGGTTAATTTAGCCTTTTTGAGGTGAGCCTCTTCTAACATAATGTGTCCCTGAGACAGCCAGCATCTGAGGAACGTCCATTTTTGCCAACATTCACATACATAAATTCATATTTTGCATTGACGGTGGCCATCATGACAATGCGGAAGAATCTCTGGTAGTTGTAGTATAAATGTCCACTGTTGGCAGGTTGAGATATCCTAACGTGTTTCCCATCAATGGCTCCCTTACAGTTAAGGAAGTTGCACGGTGACTAATACTCCTCTGCATTTCTTTGTCATTACTCCACGGATGAAATGAACTAGTTTGAAAAAAATTTAAAAAATTAGTAGGCTGCAAATAACTTTTGGGGGCGAACAGTGGTGTGCAGCAGAATAAAACATTAGCAGGTGACATTAAGCCTGAGGTGAGATGACAGACCCGAACTTCAAGTCTTGCAAGGATCTGCTAGTCACCAGGAAGCACAGGGTAGATATCAGCCTCTCTTCAGCAGGTATGGCTACTATGCTGTCTCCAGATGTAGGGCATCACCAGACTCAGCAACTCCTGGAAGGTGGCGTCATCCATGCGCAGGAAGTTGCGGCAGTTATTCGAGTTATTCTCATGGATCTCCGTAAGCATTGTCATGTGAAAGAGTTTCCTTCTGCTGCAGCCACTGCTTCATCCAGCAAGAGTGAAGCCTTCTTTTTTTTCTGGGTGCTCTCACCACAGCGACTGTATTGTTAAGGCAAGCCAAAAATAAAGTAGAACAATCTAGCAATGTAACAGCGTTCAGCAGGTATAAACCACACCAAACTAGCCACAGAGCAAAAATGCAAAGAGTTAAAATGGCCACCATCTATTTATCCCCTCTTGAAGCCCTGCCCACACTCTTGAAATTCTTGCCCATTAATTAAATTAGCTGAGAAGCCCTAATATCGTCCGATACCTGTATATCGTTTGTCGTTTGTAAAATCGCACAGTGTATACGCATTATATTATTTGTACGAGAGCTCAGGAAGGTCAGAGGAAATCATTAAGCCAAAATCGTTCAGAGCCAAAATCTTATAGTATGTAGGCACCTTCACTATTAGCATAGGTATCATGGATGTCTAATAGGTTATATCCTCAATCCAGATGGTGTGTTTAGGGAATAATCTATACAAGGACTGTATATTATGGCTTTATGGTAAAAAAAAAAACAGATTACACAGCAAATCTCCATAGTTGGTTATTGTATTATTAGATAGAATCATTACTACAGTATATACCGAGGAACCATATGGTAGGCATGAACTCACACTGCGCTCATGATTTATAGGGGGGTCTACGCCTTGGAGAGAGATTTAGGCCAGATTTATCAGGCCTTGAGTGTGATAAATTGCAGGGTGATAAAGTTCCAACCAATCGGCTCCCAACCGTTATTTTTCAAACACACAGTCTGTAGAATGGCGGTAAGGAGCTCATTGGCTGGTACTATATAAAGACTTGATAAATATGTGCCAAAGTACAATCCAACCAGCTCCTAACTGTACTTTTTCATACACAGCCAGTAACATGACAGAAGCTGATTGGTACAATATTTCTGTCCACTTTATCTCTCTCCAAGGCTTAGTACATACTAGACCCCCTAAGGCTGTTATTTCATATAGGTGACAGATCTGTAGTTTGTTTGACTACATAAGAATGCTTTTTAAATCTCTAGCCTTAATATTCACTTTAGACGCTTCACTACCATCTTTCTTTCATGTATTTATAGTTGGCCCCATTATAAGTGGATTAACGTGTGTTTACATACCCATAAAAGAGGTATTTAAAACCAATGAGTGCCTCCACTTGGATTATTATACTGTATATTCCTTTTTTTGTGTACATTATTCTATTCTGAGGTTCACCTTCCTAATAAAGAGCTAGTTTCAATATATTAATATTATTTACCTTTCTATTTTTTTAATTAGTAAATATTAGGAGGTATGAAAAACATTTGTGTGGTGTGAATATACCTTCTGTAGATATTAGTATGAACTGCCCCATGTGCCATCTGAACATCACTACGCAGAATGGGACTGGGCAGAAGTGGGAAATATAGAAGGGTGGTCAAAAGGTCATCTCACAGCAGAATGAGAAAAAAATCATGTAATGCTCATATCCAATTCTTAGATGAGTTTTAGAAAAGGTCAATCAAGATTATACATATGTTAAAATAAAATACATATATTTTACAAAAATTCTCCTGAAAAGTGTTTGAGAATAAAAAAAATGCATAAAAAAATATTTTGGAAATATGTTGGTCATTATAAATCTAAATGTCTAACATTTTCTCCTTCCTAATGTGTAGCATTGCACACAAGGGTTTTAATAATTTTCTCAATTTAGGTGTAATTAGTGTGTCCATTAAATTGGAACTGTTATTATCCACAGTTTCTCTTGGGGGCAGTTCAGTGGAGAAAATAAAGATACCACAAGAGGAAAATTATTTTTGTTTTCCTTATTTTGCCCTCTAATAAGCCTTGTTTGTATTTTGTTAATTATGTTTTGTTAGTCTATTCTGATAAAGCCTAATATTTATCCTATATAACACACTATAAAGAGGTTAAGAGACACAGTACGCAATTGGCGCACGAGGTACCGTAAGGGTACGCTCTTAGCGTAGCGGACGCTATATCGGGAGCGAGCCGCTCGAGCGACACAAACGCTCGCGAGAATACGCTGTTGGTATCGGGCACACTATAGGTAAGCGACTACCGTAATGCTACGCTATCAGCGTAGCGGACGCTCGAGACCACGAGGAGATCACGAGCGGCGCAGACGCTCACAAGATAACAATCAGCAGACCTTGAATGTAACACACAGAAATGATATTCTTATACTGTAAACCTTGAACTGAAACACTTGTGCGATATAACGCTGCTTAACCTTGTTTACACTAAAGCTGTTTGAGCGATAGAGACGCTCCTATTACCCACTGCAATATAATGAACACACACAATACCGGTCTAAGGGTCTAACGCCTTTTAAGGAAATGAATAAACGTTCAAAAAGAATAATACAATACAAGTTATACACTACCAAAATAACATAGAATTCCTAACCAGATAACTACACATAAAATACAATAAAGATACAATCACTTTTAAAGGGGGAGGGAGAGAGAGAGGGAGAGAGAGAAAGGGGGAGGGAGAGAGAGAGGGAGAGAGAGAAAGAGAGAGAGAGAGAGAAAGAGAGAGAGAGAGAGAATGGCTTATAACAATAAACAAAGACAATATGATTGCAGAGAAACTTACGCACAAAGGGTAACAATCGCATGCGCCTCCTGGATATCCAGCTCCCGATTATCAGTGATGAGAACCGTTGAAGAGAATAGAGAGCTGGCCCAGATCGGCTTGTCCTTTTATACACTACACACAATACAGTACAATGGTCCCTATATTCTTATTGTTCATTGGACACAGGAATTCCTCTTCGCATTATAACAAAAGGTCATAGGTTGATTCATACAGGTGGGCTGTGACTATTCCTAACTGCTCAGGTGGGTGGGAAACTAGGTTTCCCGCCGCATGGATAATAAAGTGCAAAAATAGTAAAAGTCCATAAACTTCTTATGTCCATAACTATTTGCACGAGCGAGTTATCCGCTTCAAACCAACACCGGAATATTGCTAATTAAATACTCTTCCGATGGATACTAAACACCACTATATAACCCTTGTCTGACCCTTCGTATCAAACAAAGAGAGATCTCTTTGTCCATGAACATGCTACATTAACTAAACTTTCAGATTCTATCAAAGAGACCATGATCTACAAAATACATTATATGGTTAAAATATGTAACGATTGGGTCGCACGCTAGACGCATACAAACTCTACCATAAATGCGCATACCGTGCGCCTGCGGGTGCACTCAACAGCGAGTATGCGCACGCACGGGAGAGCACATGCACGCGCAGCGAGGACACGCATGAGGTGTAAATATGGCAGTGTGCATAGTGATATTTTTCTGACTTTGACAGTCCACCCTTTGGCAGTCACCAATAACTGCCACTTTCTAAAACATTTCAAAAAGAGAAAAATATATGTCATGTATAATACATTTCTACGATTGGGTAGGGGAGGAGAGGAGAAGGTAGGAAAAGGGTATGACCTAGTGAGATAGCAGAAGCATGTGTGTATGAATCCATGTTTGGGGGGTCATATATCATCGTGCCGTACATGTTTTAAATCAAGCTTCGAGGTATTGCGAAGTATACATTTGAATTCCTTCTTATCCCGTGGTACGGGTCTGTGGATGGGCTATCAAACTTTACCGAGCTCTCTTCGGCTTTTGGTTGCAACAAAATGGGGGAGCACATTTTAGTTGATGATACATGAATGGGGGAATATGTGAGTGCTGATATCTGTGCCTGTATTCCCTATCGACTATGTGTGTCATTACCTGAAGGTTGTAGAGGTGAAAAAAAAGAAGTGTCGTTACGGGGTAGAGATACCATTATGTGAGGTTAATTTACATTTCGCCGATTGAAGTCTTGTCTGGTGTCTTGTCTTGATGTACATGTTGACTGTAGTCTCTTTGTGCTTTTGCCAATAAACGCAGGCAAAGCTTTATCAATGTCCATAGACTTACAAAAAGTGTTGGGCTAGCGTAAAATTAAAGTACTAGGGACATGGGGGTCTATGGCATAGTCCATCTGATGTCTGTGTACAAGGTTGTCAAACTTCTTCTTTAGTCCATCTATCGTCTGTATACCGGGTCATCAAATTCCTCTTGCAGGCGGGTCTTTTTACCTTGGTGAGAAACAAAGGAGAAACGGGTGAAAGAAACGGACCGTTGAATCACATTTTCATCACAACAGTGTCTCTATCGTTGGGTCATAAATCACATCCATTGGAATTATAATGTCCTCACTCCTTAGACTCATCACTTTAGTACTCCGTTTACACTTCGTTAAAGCCTGAACGCATCTAAATATCAAGCCAATCGATATGACAACACCCAAGATACATAGAAGAAACTTCCCTACATCCATTATAACTCCTTGGGCCCATTCTCCTAAACCGGAGAACCAATTTTGCGGGTTCAACCATGACACCCAACTGGTCAGCTCATTACCCACAGCAGCAAGGGTGAGATTGTGTCTCCTGCGGAATTCCCACTTTAATTGGAGAATGTCGTCCATCTTTTGGTCTATGACCTCGACCGGGTCCTCGTGCTATTTGTAATATAAGTGCAGCATTTTACGCCGTACTGCGTTGCCAGTGTGACACAATATCCGCCTGTCACTGCTGTGAGATAATTAAGAACCATCCTATGCTGAACCAGTTCTGTTTTGTAAGCTTGGAGCTCCCTTCCGGTATATCTAAAAGTGTCGTCATACATTTCTGTGATATTGTCTAATAAATTTGCAAGCGCAGATATATATTTATAGTTCAACACTCCTCTGGCGGTGCGAGTGATGTCTAACGCGAGTAGAAACTGAATCCCGGTGGATTCATGGATCAGGTCAGAGGCCGGATGCTCTGTTCTTTCTATCAGGTGCCTTTTAACTACGTGCTCGTAATGGGTGTGAGTATAAGGAGCTTGGGCACTGCGGTGAATATCTTTCATTTTGGTATGCGATACAGTCATTACTTCAGGCAGTACTTTTCCAATATAACACAATCCTTCAGAGTTTGGGGCAAGCCACTTATACGCCTTCCTCCCGCATATGAAATAGGCATCATCGGGGAGAACATATGGGACGGAGTAGGACATAACCATATTACACAGTTTCCATATGAAATCTCCTAACCCTAATTCTCCCATCTGTTTAGTACACGTATCAGTTTGTATGATATGTGCACAGTATTCTGGTGATACCTCTCCAACTCTTATGATCCTATTTCCCAAGGTGTACCTATACCGGAAGAATTTCCCATGGTCGGCTATCTGGCGTATAAGTTCTGTATGTATGGGCAATCTGTCGGCTCTATATGAAAATGTCATGGTTTGATTACTCCATGACACTTCCCAATTTCCCGGCTTTCGGGGTTTGGAAATGTTAAAACATACTAGGGATCTATCCACATGATATTGGTGGAGCTTCAAACTAGGAGGACTGGAGATATTAAATCTCCTGTCCACCGGCCTCCCACCACTTAGCTCAAGTACCTCCCCTACCGTTAAAAGGAAGGGCACTAATCCTGATTTGCTATGGCCTTGAGGTACTTGAGAGCATACCCAACAATCTGTCTGATTTAACACTTTACCCACTAAGGAGTGATAGTCACTCAATGGATGCTGGTCCATGTGGATATTAAAACTGGACTAACATTTCTTGATGCACCCATCCTCAACTACGTTATCACAATGCCTACAGATGCAATTTTCTTCAGCTAACAATCCTTCACAATTCCTTCTATGGTCAATGCTATCGGATCGTTTTCTGATACTCGCCTTTGCTTGACGATTGTGTTGTTCTTGGAAATCTACGCCTCCATCTTTGTCATCAGAACCCATTCCAGAACCTCTCTCGACCTCCATGGTACTCTCGCCGGAACAGACTGCTCTGGTCAACATCATGGTCAACAGGAAAATCCAGATCGCAGTCTCTTGGGGCAAGTCCATCTTATTGGAGGAAATGGAAAAGAATGAGAATGGGGAAAGAAGTAATTGAGGGAGATGGGATGGGAAGTGGAGAAAAACAATAAAAGGGAACAGGGAACCGACAACTGCCTCCGATCTTATTTTCTCAATGCTCAGGTGCCGTTTCAGTCCTCCTGAAACAGACACTCCAGTGATACAACTTCCTCTACCGTCTGTTCTTTATCACAGGACCTCTCTGGATCAGCAACCTTCTTACAATGGGACGAATGAACCCAAGTCTCTCTCTCGGCAACCTTCAATGCTGTTGTGCTAATCAATAAGACTTGGTATGGTCCTTCCCATCTGTCAATAAGGCAACCTGAGCGTAGAAAATTCCGTATCATTACATAATCCCCAGGTTCAATGTCATGACAATTACTATCTGGCAAATCAGGAATCACTAACTTCAGATTGTCATTCTGATTCCTTAGCTGTTTACTCATGTTAACCAGGTATTTTACAGTCACTTCATTGTTACACTTCAAATCATCCTGAGGGTTAATCATAACATGCGGTTGTCGACCAAACAGAATTTCAAAGGGGGACAGATTAAGAGGGGACCTGGGAGTGGTTCTGATGCTGTATAGTACAATGGGTAAAGCTTCTGGCCATGTCAATCCTGTTTCTGCCATAACTTTGCTCAGTTTATTT
This sequence comes from Pseudophryne corroboree, assembly GCF_028390025.1. Classification (NCBI taxonomy): domain Eukaryota; kingdom Metazoa; phylum Chordata; class Amphibia; order Anura; family Myobatrachidae; genus Pseudophryne; species Pseudophryne corroboree. The sequence goes on along the minus strand of NC_086444.1, from coordinate 441,470,598 downwards.
TTAATCGTGCTGTTCACTCTTTCCACCTTCGCACTCGCCTGGGGGCGGTATGGAGTGTGCAGCTTACTATCAATTCCCATCAACTTACACATTCCTTGAAAGACATCACCTGTAAAATGGGTACCCCTATCACTTTCAATTATTCTAGGGATACCGTATCTACACACAAATTCCTGCACAATTTTCTTAGCAGTAAACATAGCGGTATTTGTGGCCGCAGGAAATGCTTCGACCCAATTTGAAAACACATCTATACAAACAAGTACATATTTCAAATTTCGACAAGAGGGTAATTGTATAAAATCAATCTGTATTACCTGAAAAGGGCCGCCTGTAGGTGGGATATGAGATGGTTCTGTTGGTATTGCCTTTCCGATATTCTTCCTCAAGCAGGTAAGGCATGACATTGCTCTCTTACCTGCATGGGATGAGAATCCTGGGGCGCACCAATATGCTCTTACCAACTTGCACATTCCCTCCTTGCCCAGATGAGTCAGCCCATGTGCTGCTTCAGCTAAACATGGAAGATATGCTCTGGGGGCCACTGGTTTACCCTGTCCATCTGTCCAGAGTCCTGAGGACTCCTGGCCATATCCTTTTGCCTTCCAGACTGCCTTTTCCTGTGAGGAACACAAATTTTGCATCTCACACAACTTCTGTGTGTTGATGGTATTAAATACCATCAATTGTGTGGCGTCTGTCTGTCTGAGGGTACCAGCTGCTAACTTAGCAGCTTCGTCTGCTCGGCTGTTACCAAGTGATACTGGGTCCTGGCTATATGTATGTGCTTTACACTTGATAACAGCCACTCTGTCGGGTTCCTGTATCGCTGTTAGGAGTCTTTTGATGTGAGTTGCATGCGCTATTGGTGTACCAGCTGCCGTCATGAAATTTCTGAGACGCCATAGGGCTCCGAAATCATGGACTACTCCGAAGGCGTATCTAGAATCGGTGTAGATATTGGCTGACTTTCCCTTAGCCAATTCACATGCTCTGGTTAGGGCAAACAATTCAGCAACCTGGGCTGAGTGAGGTGGGCCTAGCTGTTCTGCTTCTATGGTGCCTTGGTCATCTACGACTGCGTATCCAGTACACAAGTCTCCCGAGTCCGTCTGTCTGTGACAACTACCGTCAGTGTAGAAAGTAAAATCTACATCTTCCAGTGGGTTGTCACTGATGTCAGGCCTTGCCGTGAAATTTTGGGTCAAATATTCCATACAATCATGTGTGTCATCCTTTGTATTAAATCCTCCTTCCCCATCACTCTCATCCTCCACCCTTTGTGCCTGTCCAGGCACACCAGGGAGATATGTTGCAGGATTTAATGCACTGCATCTCCTTATGGTGATGTTTACGGGGGCCATTAATGCCAATTCCCATCTTGTAAACCGCGCTGATGAGACGTGCCTGGTTTGGGCAGAATTCAACAAGGCTGACACTGCATGTGGCGTATGAATTGTGAGGTTGTGTCCTAGCACTACATCTTCGCTTTTTGTAACTAGCAATGCTATTGCAGCGACACTTCGCAAGCATGTGGGGAGGGATCGCGCTACCGTGTCTAGCTGAGCGCTGTAGTATGCTACCGGCCTGCTGGCATCACCGTGCTTTTGGGTTAGGATGCCTGCCGCGCAACCAGCACTTTCTGTTCCGTACAGCTCAAAGGGTTTCCCATAGTCTGGCATACCTAATGCTGATGCCTGCGTTAGGCACTGTTTGAGTCTCTCAAATGCCATCTCGGATTCGTCTGTATGCGAAATCCGATCAGGTTTGTTTGATGAAACCATCTCCTGCAAAGGTAATGCTAGAATGGAAAACCCTTGGATCCAGTTACGGCAATACCCACACATTCCTAAAAACGTTCTGATCTGTTGCTGGGTTTGTGGCAGAGTCATGTCTCTAATTGCTTGAATTCTATCAGCGGTCAGGTGTCTCAGTCCTTGTGTTAGACAGTGTCCAAGATATTTTACTTTAGGCCGGCATAATTGTAGTTTGTCTTTGGAAACCTTGTGTCCTGTGTCTGAAAGATGAAACAGGAGCTGTTTCGTATCTTTCAGGGACGCTTCCAGTGAATCTGAACACAGTAGTAAATCGTCCACATACTGTATCAATATTGATCCACTCTCTGGTTGGAAAGACTGTAAACACTCATGCAAAGCCTGTGAAAATATACTTGGACTATCTATGAACCCTTGTGGTAATCGAGTCTATGTGTATTGGACTCCTCTGTATGTAAATGCAAACAAATATTGTCTGTCAGGATGCAGGGGTACCGAGAAAAAGGCGGAGCAAAGGTCAATAACAGTGAAAAATTTCGCAGTGGGAGGGATCTGCATAAGGATGACAGCTGGATTTGGCACTACGGGGAACTGACTCAACTATTTTGTTAATCCCCCTTAGATCCTGTACTAGCCTGTAACCCCTTCCCCCACTCTTTTTCACGGGGAAGATGGGACTATTGGCAGTGCTGGATGTTCTTACCAGAATGCCCTGTTGTAGCAAGCGCTCTATTACGGGGTATACTCCTAATTCCACCTCTGGCTTCAGAGGGTATTGTGGGATTTTTGGAGCTATCCTACCATCTTTTACTTGCACAACTACTGGAGCTACGTTTGCCATTAATCCAGTGTCTTGTCCATCTTTAGTCCACAGTGACTCTGGTATTTGGGATGTAATTTCTTCTACCTGGGATGGATTCCTATTTAACATAACAGTGTGGGACATTAATTTTGATGGGGAGTCTAGCATGTCTCGCACTTCCTGAGCGTGATTCTCAGGTATGTCTAAGAATACACCTTCAGGAGTGCAATAAATGACACACCGCATTTTACACAATAAATCTCTTCCCAGGAGATTAGTCGGTGCCGATGCCGCCAGCAAAAAGGAATGCTTGGTATGCAAAGGCCCTATTGTAATCTCTGCTGGTTTGCTAACAGGGTAGTGCTGGACTACTCCCGTTACTCCCATGGCTGGAATTGTCTTACCAGTGGTTCTCATGCCCACTGTCGAATTTATCACTGATTTGGCCGCCCCCGTATCTACAAGGAAGTTTAATGATTTACCAGCTACATCAATTGTGACCTCGGGTTCACTTCCAAGGCTTGCGATCAATTTCACTGGCTGCAGATTACAGGTATGGCCACACCCCTATTGGGTATGGTGACCTCCCTGAATCGCGCTGGCAGCAACTACTTGAGAAGGGGGTAAATGGGAACTACCAGAGACTTGCCAGTCTCTTTTTGGGGGATACCTTTTTGTTTCCCCTGCATGTGGCTCATGACTCCGTCTCTGCGGTCCCTGATCCCAATTTCGTGTGTCATGTCGTTGTCTAGGGGGTTGATATGATTTTTGTGTGTTTTTCGATCTACAGTCTCGTGCAAAATGTCCCTCTTTATGACAGTAATAACAGGTTACCACATTTGACTTACCCTCAGGGTTTGGAGATTTATACAAAGGTGGCCTTGTGGTCAGGGCCTGTATACTTACGGCCATTAACTTATCACTTTGTGACTCCCTGTGTCTGGTGATATTTCGATCGTGATCAATAGCAGCCTCTCTCAAAGTAGCCACCGACAGACCTCGCCAACATGGTTGCGTGGTCTGTACCCTTGTCTTTAACACCTCCTTTAAACCATCCATTAACACAGATACTGCTACCTCTCTATGATTTGCATTTGTTTTAATGTCTTCTATGCCTGTGTATTTAGCCATTTCCAGAAAATACTCAGCAGCTGTTTCTGACTCTTTTTGCTTAATGGAGAAAATTTTGTTCCATTTAACTACAGCTGGAAAATACTCTTTTAACTGTAAATTTATCCTCTTTACATTGTCTTGGTTGTACACATCCGTAAGGGGTACATCCTCATTTAATTTACAGTCGGCTAAGAATTGTGCTGAGTCGACATTGGAGGGTAAACATGCCCTCAACAATATCTGCCAGTCTTTGTTATTGGGCTCTACAGTATTCCCTAGATCTCTAATGTATTTCTGGCTAGCAACTAGATCCTTCCTAGGATCAGGGAATTCAGACACTATTGTTCTTAATTCCATTCGGGAAAATGGACAGTGCATGGCAATGTTTCTGACAGGAGTGACTCCTGAAGTGTCCGTTTTCCCATTTGGCACTGCTATTACCCTAACGGGATTAAGTCTACTAACATCATTCTGAATAGATTCTACAGCTTGTGGTGAAATGGTTTCAGCATAGTGTATGGTGCCGTACTTACCTGTTGATACGACCTCACCTGTCCCTCCGCTAGGGGCCTTTGATACTAATCTTACTGGTTGGGCCGTACCCACTGCTGTTTCTGATATGGTGGCTGCTAGAGAGAGCGCCGATAGTGTTGTTGATTCGTCTTCTTGATCATACTCCTGGGGAAAGTTTAAAACAGGGTACAACTTGCACGGGTTAATACTTGCATTACTCATCTTATCCACATTATCCTTAAAATTTATGCAGTTACTAAGTACATGTTTATTACACCTTATTGCGTCATTCTCTGCAACCAACTTCTCTCCCGTTATGTAAGGTGGCGGTGGAGCCGTAGCTATCAGTTTCCCGATAGGGTTGGATCCAGCCGCCTGAGCCAATCCTCTCTGTATTTCACCTTCCTGTTGCCATAACTGTAAATAATCATAATGTTTGATCCGTCTCTTTGTTGATTTAATGAGACATATCCTTCTCCTAAGGTTTTGTAACACATCTGGGCTAAAACTACCTACCCGAGGGAACTTATCCTCGTCACGTACAGTCATTCTTTCCCATTCATCACATAAAACCTGTGTGTGTGAACCGTATTTTTCACACATTACATACCTTGCCGACCCGATTGGTCGGTTTATTAAGTCAACCCGAACCGAGGTTGATCGCCCCCTACCTGAACAACTGGCCCCCATAACTTGCAGGTGTTGCTTTCACTACCTCTGACCTTCAAATCAGGGTCTTCAGCGAACCCTTACAAAAACCAAGATGTCCGGGGCAGGCCGGCGGCGAAGTTTACCGAGTACTCCACTCACTCCTCGCCCACGTTGGCCAGTACTGCAATCACTGAATCCAGAGCTGCTGTACCCAACTTAGGGCCCCTATGAACCTTTACTTACTGGGGCGTGTTGGACCTACCAGTCCCCAGCAAGTATCGGTTGTTGGATAGTTCCCGAGTGACCAGCGAACCTCCCTTAAAATAAAAAAATTACACAAATCACGTTAGAGTGTACAAATAGCGTTTATGACCCCTTTCGTACACAAATGGTACTGGTCAGGTTACTAACTAATGCACACAATTACGTGCGGTACAATCGTTCTGCACATAAGCAACTAATCTTATGTGCGGAGCGACCAGTGGAATCGAAAATTGTGGCTGCGAATTCCTTCAGCCTGAGCTTCAATGGCCTATATGGGTTCCGCACCAACCCTTCCTGGTGTTGTGCTACTTTTCTCTATATCGGACTTCTTAGTCTGCTGTACCTAGACCTCTTGGTCTGTTCCGGACCTCCTGGTCTGTGCTACAGTAGACCTCCTGGTCTGCTATACTCTAATGCTCAAATTTATGTTTAACAAGGGATGCCTCCCTAGCCACCATGCACGTCACTTACATGTATGTACCTCACGAGAACTCGATTTCCTGTGGTTCAACCCAAAAATTGTAAAACTTATATATATATACACACACTCACCACATGTACACTTTAATTGTTATTTCTGCGCAGAAATTCCTTTCATTCAGTAATAGTCTAGACCAGATGAGTCACAAATTGGAGAAGGATCTATTAGCTTAAAATTTTGGACACTAAAATTGACTTGCGCTATTTATCGCGTTGCTTCCTTTTCGCCTGCTAAAATAATACTATCATGTTATTTGAGTTACGTGGGCGTACCCAGACGCTCCGTTGCGTAATATACGCTGCGTGCGTCGGCCCTTGTGTTGCGTACTCTTGTCTCACCCTTTTGTTAGAGACACGTGTACGCTGGCCAGATATGTCCACCGAAATACAATCAACACGTTTATCAATGTAGATGATCGTTAATTGTAATCATCTACCGAGCACCACACAGGTCTCTCCTTGTATCTTAGGCAAAGCTGTGTGCGTGCTTTACAAATTACCCCTTAATGTATTACTTTTACTCTTTAACTACTAATAGCAACAAATATTTCTTAGCACGTTATCAATTATGAAATGGCAAACAGGAGAGTGAAATGTGAAAATACACAAATGAAAAGAAATGCAGATGTATGCGTGCGTGCGTACGCAAGACAGAACAGAGAAAAAAAACAGTTTAAAAAGACACTAGCGTATTGTTCTTACCTCCGGTTCCGGATTCCTTCAGCACCCTTTACTAAGCGAAGCAGACGCTTATCGGGTCAGCACTATGAGGAATATTACCTCCCGCCCTTTGCTGATCGATAATGTCTGCTGTAATTACCTAGTGCAGATATGTGAAGGACGGACGAGCCGCCAATTGATAAAGCCTAATATTTATCCTATATAACACACTATAAAGAGGTTAAGAGACACAGTACGCAATTGGCGCACGAGGTACCGTAAGGGTACGCTCTTAGCGTAGCGGACGCTGTATCGGGAGCGAGCCGCTCGAGCGACACAAACGCTCGCGAGAATACGCTGTTGGTATCGGGCACACTATAGGTAAGCGACTACCGTAATGCTACGCTATCAGCGTAGCGGACGCTCGAGACCACGAGGAGATCACGAGCGGCGCAGACGCTCACAAGATAACAATCAGCAGACCTTGAATGTAACACACAGAAATGATATTCTTATACTGTAAACCTTGTACTGAAACACTGTAGTGATATAACGCTGCTTAACCTTGTTTACACTAAAGCTGTTTGAGCGATAGAGACGCTCCTATTACCCACTGCAATATAATGAACACACACAATACCGGTCTAAGGGTCTAACGCCTTTTAAGGAAATGAATGAACGTTCAAAAAGAATAATACAATACAAGTTATACACTACCAAAATAACATAGAATTCCTAACCAGATAACTACACATAAAATACAATAAAGATACAATCACTTTTAAAGGGGGAGGGAGAGAGAGAGGGAGAGAGAGAAAGAGAGAGAGAGAGAGAGAGAGAATGGCTTATAACAATAAACAAAGACAATATGATTGCAGAGAAACTTACGCACAAAGGGTAACAATCGCATGCGCCTCCTGGATATCCAGCTCCCGATTATCAGTGATGAGAACCGTTGAAGAGAATAGAGAGCTGGCCCAGATCGGCTTGTCCTTTTATACACTACACACAATACAGTACAATGGTCCCTATATTCTTATTGTTCATTGGACACAGGAATTCCTCTCCGCATTATAACAAAAGGTCATAGGTTGATTCATACAGGTGGGCTGTGACTATTCCTAACTGCTCAGGTGGGTGGGAAACTAGGTTTCCCGCCGCATGGATAATAAAGTGCAAAAATAGTAAAAGTCCATAAACTTCTTATGTCCATAACTATTTGCACGAGCGAGTTATCCGCTTCAAACCAACACCGGAATATTGCTAATTAAATACTCTTCCGATGGATACTAAACACCACTATATAACCCTTGTCTGACCCTTCGTATCAAACAAAGAGAGATCTCTTTGTCCATGAACATGCTACATTAACTAAACTTTCAGATTCTATCAAAGAGACCATGATCTACAAAATACATTGTATGGTTAAAATATGTAACGATTGAGTCGCACGCTAGACGCATACAAACTCTACCGTAAATGCGCATACCGTGCGCCTGCGGGTGCACGCAACAGCGAGTATGCGCACGCACGGGAGAGCACATGCACGCGCAGCGAGAACACGCATGAGGTGTAAATATGGCAGTGTGCATAGTGATATTTTTCTGACTTTGACAATTCCATATAGATGTTAACTCATCAGAATTTTTTGATGTTATGGTTCAGTAAAAAAATGCAGTAGCAATTACACTTTTTTACATTATTTATTTTCTGTCACCACCTAATTTACATAATAATAATAATAATAATAATGATAATAAAGTCCATTCCATAGTACATTTTTATTTGTCCTTACTGTACATCACTTATTTGATAATCCAGTGTAAAGCAAACAGTACAAAGACTGCACACTGCTAATTCCCGTTGATCCATATTGCATGGAAACAGAAATTACTTTTTTGTAGGCCCACATTTTCATGAGCGTTCTGATGTCTGTCTAAGACATTGTAAACATTATAGTACTAGGTTTCCCTATAAGTTATTAAACTTCTATACTATATTCATATAATTTCTGAATAAATTAATATGCTATAACTGATCCCCAGTTCCACTCTCTCTGCTTTCCAGAACAATTATTTCATTTATTATAGTCATGCATTTCCTATTTTAGTACACATTTCACTTATGACAACCCTTTATTTTAGGGTTCCTGTTCCTGTAGGTGAACCCAGGACCAGATCACCCGTCTGGCGTACCAGGCACCTGCCACCTTTCTAAAGTGAACTCCTCTCACTAGTTTCACTCATACTTTGTAAGTTCATGACTCTGTTTTACCCCTTTTTATTTTCAAATTTATTTGCATATGTTTTAGTTGCTATGCTAGTATATAACTATTTTTGTAACTTTTAAGTATTTGAGTAATTGTACTCCAATGAAACCTACATTTAGTTTTAGTCTTTACATTTAGTTTTAGACTTTGTGTATCTTAAAATAATTGTATATGCATATGTGTGACATTATCGTTTGAAGAATAAGAATTGTGTAACAGTGAATCATCAGGAGAACTTAAGGGCTCCAAATTAACCCTTAGCGATGGCCACGAGAGCCGTGTGATTATTCAAGAGTGCTGACGTAACCATGATCCTTGACAGTGGTTTCAGACTTATGTATCTGGGAACCGGCTGATTGTAGCACCTCCACTTTCAGCCCAAGGCTGGTAGTCTTTAGGTAGGAGGGACTCATTTTTTCAAGGTGAGGCCACCACTTCCCTAGTAATTCTAATCTTTTTCTTACCAGTTTGGGGCTGGTTACCATTATCACAGGGTTTTTTAGGCTGTAATCAGATGTTGATAATCATCTATATGCATTGGTGGTAAACTGATGTTTAGTAAATTTACCCCTAAGTCTCACTTTTGTAACAAATGTATTAATTTGTGTCTAAGATATGCACATATGATCACAATAAGTCACACAGAGGACAGAGAGAGACAGTTCCTTACAATACATCTGTAAGCTGAACCCCAGGGGAGCTTGCAGTCTTATTCATGTCAAAGAGTGAACTGAGCGGTAGACTGCTTTCATCACCCAAGGTGGACATTACAAATACTAGGTGATGCTTTTTGGCCTTTGTACCTCCCCAGCAGTACTCCAGTGTTCTCAGTAAGATATTAATCTCATAATACTTTGTTTATGCCCAACACCAGAGATTTTAGCAAAATCCTTTTGATTACATGTTTCCATTTCCAATTGTGGACATGGCCTAGATTTAGCCTTACCATACTACCCCTTTAAACTAGGACACTCATAATTACAGAGGTTCTGTAGCTGGCTGACATCAAGCTTGTATTTCCCCTGGTTTTAATCCACCACAGAACCTGTGTAAGTCATGAGTATCCCAGCTTAAATGGATATTGTGGCAAGCCTACACTCCCTAATCAGCCACTGCAAACATTTATTAGGGATAGTGAAGTACTATTTCCACAAATTAAGGCAATCATTTAGAAACAGTATACACAAATATGCAACCCTTTATATTTGTGAAAATAAAAAACGATGAAGAAGGTTCAAAGAGCTGGGCTACAATGCTGCTAACTCTAACTGCCATCTTTATGCTACCCAGAGGCGTAGCATGTGGCCATGGAACCTGGAGCAAGCTCACGTCACAGTGCTCCCCCATGTATACTCAAACACATCACCATCATCTTCCTCAGCCACAGACCATTCTTCAGCCCCACATTACCTTCCTCAGCCATCATCCCCTCACCTTCCTCAACCCCCCGCACCATCACTTTCCTCAGACCCCAGCTCCATAACCTCCCTCAGCTCCCAGCCCCCTCACCGTCCCCAACCCTATCACCAACTTCAGCCCTCACCTTCCTCAGACCTCAGCTCCAACACATTCCCTGCAGCAGCAACCTGAATTATGCCATGGTAGAGCCCCTTACACACATTACACCTCAGTAGAGCCCCTTATACACATTAGGCCAGGTAGCCCCATATATACATTATGCCATGTAGCCCCATATACACATTGTGGCAGGTAGTCCTTACATACACATTACACCAGGTAGCCTCTACATACAAATTATGCCAGGTAGCCCCTGCGTGCACATTATGCCAGGTAGCCCTTACATACACATTACGCTAGGTAGCCCCATATACACATTGCGCCAGGTAGCCCCATATACACATTGCGCCAGGTAGCTCCATATAATCATGGCGCCAGGTAGCCCCATATAATCATTGCACAAGGTAGCCCCATATAGACATTGTGTTATGATTCCAGTACTCCTGACCGGAGGAGATCTTATGACAATGGCCAGAGTACTGGAAGGGAATGCTGGTTACGGGAGCAGGAAAGACTAGTTGCCCCTGGCGCCCTAACTCTATTGTCTCACCCGTGCTATCGGAAATCCCTTGCGAGACTATGGTTTCTTGAGCCCCTGGCAGCCACGTTTGAAAGGCGGATTATGTCTGCCCAACTCCGGTGCCCCCCGGTCTTAGTGAGAGACAAAGGGAAATCCGAGGCAGGATGATGACAAGAGGACCTCTGACTAACAACAGGCCAAGGGCAACAAGCTAACTAACCAAACCTGAAGTATGTGCGGAAAAACCGCCAGGTAAAAGGACAACCAAAATCCACTAGTCCATAACTCCTACCCAGCACCGCTGGATACCAGAGTGGATCTGTGGGAGCGGAATCCTCCGCAAAATGCTCCGAACACAAATAATAAGTAATAAATAATAAAGCGGCCAAGCCGCAACACACGGCAATGCCGCGACTCACGTACACCACTGGATGTTTAAACGGTGCTCAGTCAGGACTCCAGGAACAAGATGACGACTTCCGAGTGCAGGACAACTGAGGACTGGAACGACCGGATACAGCAAGACTGGAAACACTCTCAGCAAACAGAGACAGCATGCAGGAAGCTATTACCAGCGTCTGTGTGAGGCACTGCAAGAGCATATAAACTGAAGCCCTCCAATCAACTGCTGACAGGGCTAATTGCGTGGATGCCGTGCAGCTGCCTTGCTGCACGGCCAGGAAACAGGTGCCCTACTTAATTTAAATGGACCCAGCAACGGGGAACGCGGTCCACCAGTGGCGTCCCCGTTGCTAGGGTCCGTGCGGCTCAGTGCGCTCGGCGTCTAGCGTTGCCAGGGAGCCGGCGGCTGTACGCGTACGGCGTCCCAGGTTGCTAGGCGCCGGGCCGCACCGACGAGCGGACCCCGGCGCCTAACAGTACACCCCCCTTGAGGAGGGGTCAAGGAACCCCTAAAGCCAGGTTTCTGAGGAAATTCCCGAAAAAATGCCCTCTTGAGCCTCGGGGCATGGAGATCCTTATCCAGGACCCAAGACCTTTCCTCTGGACCATAGCCTCTCCAGTGCACCAGAAAATAAAGCCGACCCCGGGACAATTTGGAATCGAGAACCTTCTCCACCAAGAACTCCTGTTGTCCCTGTACATCTACTGGAGATTTCCCCTGAGAGATCTTCCGAGGAAATCTACTGGAAGAAACGTATGGTTTCAACAGGGAACAATGGAACGTATTTCCGATCCGGAGAGCTCTTGGTAAACGTAACCGGAAAGCAACTGGGTTGATTTTTTTAATAATATGAAATGGTCCAATAAATTTGGGGCCCAATCTAGCTGAGGATTGTCGAAGTCTAATGTTACGAGTCGACAACCATACCCTATCTCCCACCTTAAAAGTGCAAGGACGTCGGAGCCTGTCAGAAAAAATTTTCTCTCGAAAGGCCGCTTTTCTGAGAGCAAGGTGCACTTTTTTCCAAATGACTCTGAGATGAGAGGTTAAGGTTAGCGAGGAAACTGAAGAATGTTGAAAAAAAGAATTAGCTCTGGGGTGAAAACCAAAAACTGAAAAGAATGGAGACACATTAGTGGAGGAATGACAAGAATTATTGTAAGCAAACTCCGCCAAAGGAAGAAACTCGGACCAATCATTCTGGAGTTTGGCTGAGTACAAACGCAAATACTGTTTCAATGATTGGTTAACTCGCTCGGTTTGCCCGTTGGACTGGGGATGGTAGCCGGATGTTAAAGACAATTTCATCTTTAATGAAGCACAAAAAGACCTCCAGAATTGTGCAATGAATTGTGGACCCCGATCAGAAACAATATCAGTGGGCAACCCATGAAGTCTGAAAACATGGCGGAGAAACAAAACAGCCAATCCCTGGGCAGATGGCAGTCGGGGAAGAGCAATGAAATGAGCCATCTTGCTAAAACGGTCCACTACCACCCATATGACTCGGAATCCGGCTGACAGAGGGAGGTCTACCACAAAATCCATGGAAATATGAGACCATGGCCTGAGAGGAACATTTAAGGGCATAAGTTGCCCGATAGGCAAGGAACGGGGAACCTTATGCTGTGCACAGACCTGACAAGAAAAAACAAACTCCTTAATGTCTTTAGAAAGACCAGGCCACCATACTGAGCGGGAGACTAATTCCAAAGTCTTAGAGATCCCCGGATGCCCGGCAACTTTGCTATCATGAAACTCAGTCAAAACAGTAGCTCTCAAAAACTCAGGGACGTAAAGACGACCAGCAGGAGTATTTCCAGGAGCTTGATGTTGAAGCTGCTTTAACTGGGTAAATAAATCTTGTGTGAGGCCTGCCCGAATGACTGAAGACGGAAGTATGGGAGTAACAGGACTGTTATTATGAACTGGAAGAAAACTGCGTGACAGGGCATCTGCCTTGGTATTCTTGGAACCTGGCCTGAAAGTGATAATAAACTTGAAACGAGTAAAAAATAAAGCCCAACGAGCCTGCCGGGCATTCAGCCGCTTAGCTGATTCGATGTACTGAAGATTTTTGTGGTCAGTCAATACTGAAATGGTATGTGTTGCTCCCTCAAGCCAATGCCTCCACTCCTCGAAAGCCCATTTAATAGCCAGTAACTCCCGGTTACCAACATCGTAGTTGGATTCAGCGGATGAGAATTTCCTGGACATAAAGGCACAAGGATGTAGTTCCAGAGACTCCGGATCCTTTTGAGATAGGATAGCCCCCACTCCAACCTCCGAAGCATCAACCTCAACAACGAAGGGCAATTCTGGGTTGGGATGTCTGAGGACTGGAGCTGAGACAAAAGCTTGTTTCAAGGCCTGCAAGGATAACTCAGCTTCACGTGACCAGTTGGTAGGATCCGCTCCCTTCTTAGTCAGTGCCACAAGGGGAGCAACCAGGTCGGAAAAAGAATGAATAAATCTTCTATAATAATTCGCAAACCCTAAAAAGCGCTGAATTGCTTTTAAATTGGTGGGTTGCGCCCAACTAAGGATGGCTTGGAGCTTCTTAGGTTCCATGTAGAATCCCCGAGGGGAAATAATGTACCCTAAAAAGGATACCTCCGTGACATGAAACTCACACTTCTCCAGCTTGGCATATAGATGATTTTCACGTAATTTTTGAAGAACCTGACGCACCTGGGTAACATGTTGTTCAATTGAGTCAGAATAAATCAGGATGTCGTCTAAGTAAACGACCACGAATCTTCCTAGGAAGTCACGGAGCACATCGTTAATGAGATCCTGGAAAACTGCTGGAGCGTTAGACAAGCCGAACGGCATCACCAGATACTCGTAGTGACCCGACTGAGTACTGAATGCCGTCTTCCACTCATCTCCAGACTTGATTCGGATGAGGTTATACGCTCCCCTTAGGTCAATTTTAGAAAAAATCACAGCCGAACGCAGCTGATCAAAGAGGACAGAAATCAGCGGCAGAGGATAAGTATTTTTAACTGAGATCTTATTCAGGGCTCTAAAGTCAATGCAAGGTCTGAGTGATCCATCTTTCTTTTCCACAAAGAAGAAGCCTGCACTTAAAGGGGATTTAGATGGCCTAATAAATCCTTTCCCTAGGCTCTCCTTAACATACTCATTCATGGCCGCAGTTTCTGGCCCAGATAAAGCATATAACCTTCCCTTTGGCAATGTGGCACCAGGAATTAGCTCAATAGCACAATCATAAGGCCGATGGGGAGGCAGAATGTCCGCATTGCCCTTGGAAAACACATCAACAAAGTCCTGGTAATCCACGGGAATGAGTTCAGGAATGGCAGTTGCTATTCTGACGGGAAACGTAATACATTCCTTATTACAGATGGTACCCCATTGTGAAATCTCCCCCGACCGCCAATCAATGGTGGGATTATGAAAGGCCAGCCAAGGGTGACCCAGAACCACTGGAACTGCTGGGCAATGGGTAAGGAAGAACTCGATCTTTTCGGAATGAAGAGCTCCTACCGTAAGTAGTACAGGGGGTGTACAGAGGGAAATAACCCCATTGGACAAAGGACTCCCATCTAAACCATGCATGGTGACACACCTACCCAAGGCTAACTGAGGAATGCCTAAGGCCTTGGCCCAAGTTAAGTCCATAAAGTTCCCTGCAGCTCCACTGTCAACAAAAGCCGACACCGAAGAACTGAGGCTGCCAAAGGAAACTTTAGCTGGGACTAAAAGGGAGTTATTCGAGGAGATAAGCTGCAGACCGAAGTGAACCCCCTCACAATTCACTTGGTCGAGGCGTTTCCCGACTTGTTCGGACAATTACGGGCAAAATGTCCCTTACCCCCACAGTACAAACAAAGACCAGAGTTTTGCCTTCTGGCTCTTTCTTCTGGAGACAGCCGGGAGAGACCCATCTGCATGGGCTCCTCTACGTCCTCAGGAATGGAATATACACATGGAGTAGACCTGACAGGTGCTCCTTTTTCAGCCCTCCGCTCTCTGAGACGACGATCAATCTTAATAGAAAGCTCCATGATTTTATCGAGAGTCTCAGGAGCGGGATACTGAAGGAGACTGTCTTTTATAGACTCTGATAAGCCGAGGCGAAACTGACTGCGCAGGGCTGGGTCATTCCAGCCACAGTCGTTCGACCAACGGCGAAACTCCGTACAATAAACCTCTGCAGGATTTCTACCCTGTCTGAGAGCGCGCAACTGACTCTCAGCGGATGCCTCTCTATCAGGGTCATCATACAAAAGCCCTAAAGACCCAAAAAAAGCGTCTACTGACAACAACACCGGATCCTCTGCTTTTAAACCAAATGCCCAGGTCTGAGGATCCCCCTGGAGCAAAGAAATAATAATCCCGACCCGCTGAGATTCAGTACCTGAGGAGATCGGTCTTAAACGAAAATAAAGTTTACAGGATTCTTTAAAATTAAAAAACTCTTTCCTATCACCAGAAAAACGGTCAGGCAAGTGCATTTTTGGTTCAGGGACTACCCTCGGGGAAGTTCGTAAAAGATCTTCCTGCGACTTCAACCGAAGGGAAAGATCCTGAACCATCTGAGTAAGTTCTTGAATCTGGCTGACTAGGAGCTGACCAGGATTTGGCCCTAAACCTGTGGGATTCATGAGGCCGATAACTCTTACAAAACTGAATAAGGAAAAAATTAAACCCTGTTTTAATTTTAAGTTTTGGTATTGGCCGGTAATAATGTTATGATTCCAGTACTCCTGACCGGAGGAGATCTTATGACAATGGCCAGAGTACTGGAAGGGAATGCTGGTTACGGGAGCAGGAAAGACTAGTTGCCCCTGGCGCCCTAACTCTATTGTCTCACCCGTGCTATCGGAAATCCCTTGCGAGACTATGGTTTCTTGAGCCCCTGGCAGCCACGTTTGAAAGGCGGATTATGTCTGCCCAACTCCGGTGCCCCCCGGTCTTAGTGAGAGACAAAGGGAAATCCGAGGCAGGATGATGACAAGAGGACCTCTGACTAACAACAGGCCAAGGGCAACAAGCTAACTAACCAAACCTGAAGTATGTGCGGAAAAACCGCCAGGTAAAAGGACAACCAAAATCCACTAGTCCATAACTCCTACCCAGCACCGCTGGATACCAGAGTGGATCTGTGGGAGCGGAATCCTCCGCAAAATGCTCCGAACACAAATAATAAGTAATAAATAATAAAGCGGCCAAGCCGCAACACACGGCAACGCCGCGACTCACGAACACCACTGGATGTTTAAACGGTGCTCAGTCAGGACTCCAGGAACAAGATGACGACTTCCGAGTGCAGGACAACTGAGGACTGGAACGACCGGATACAGCAAGACTGGAAACACTCTCAGCAAACAGAGACAGCATGCAGGAAGCTATTACCAGCGTCTGTGTGAGGCACTGCAAGAGCATATAAACTGAAGCCCTCCAATCAACTGCTGACAGGGCTAATTGCGTGGATGCCGTGCAGCTGCCTTGCTGCACGGCCAGGAAACAGGTGCCCTACTTAATTTAAATGGACCCAGCAACGGGGAACGCGGTCCGCCAGTGGCGTCCCCGTTGCTAGGGTCCGTGCGGCTCCGCGCGCCCGGCGTCTAGCGTTGCCAGGGAGCCGGCGGCTGTACGCGTACAGCGTCCCTGGTTGCTAGGCGCCGGGCCGCACCGACGAGCGGACCCCGGCGCCTAACACATTGCACCAGATAGCGTCAAATACACATTGTGCCAGGTAGCCCTTTATACACATTGCACCAGGCAGCCTCATATAATCATTGCACCAGGTAGCCCTTACATACACATTCTGCTTGTGTCACACTTCCTGCAGCTCCTAGACCTGCTGCTCCATTCCTCTGCTCCCTGCAGCTCCGGGAACAGCCGCTCCATTCCTCCACTCTCTGTAGCTCCAGGACCCGCCGCTCCGTTCCTCTGCTCTCTGTAGCTCCGGGACTCACCGCTCCATTCCTCCTCTCCCTGCAGCTCAGGGAACCTCCACTCTGTTCCTCTGCTCTCTGCAGCTCCAGGACCCACCGCTCCATTTCTGCGCTCCCTGCAGCTCTGGGACCTGCCATTCCATCCCTGCTGCTCCGGGCCTGCCGCTCCACTCCTCATGCTCTTCACAGCTACGGGACCCACCAGTGCCCTCTGAAAGTTTTGGTGTCTGGAGCTTGTGCTCCACCGGAACTGCCTTCCCTGCGCTCCTGACTACCTATTCATTTTTTGCCTGGAGGTCTCAGGTTTTGAAAGTCCTAAATGGTTCCCCATGCATTGTCTCTGTGCCCGTGTGATTTCAAACAGTAAAATGGAGTTTACAGCATCGATAGTAAATTATATGGCTAATTCAGACCTCATCACTGCTGTGCATTTTCGCACAGCGGTCGATCAGGTCTGAACTGCGCATGCATATGCACCGTAATGCACAGACGCAACGGTCCGCAGAAACTGGGAGCGCCGGGAAAAGACAGGATGGTGTGAAAAATCCGATCACACTGGCTTATTTGCACCATCCCGTCACTTTACGGCGCTCCCCGTCGCTGCGGACCGTCGTGTATGTGCATTGTGGTGCATATGCATGTGCAGTACAGACCTGATCACCTGCTGTGCAAAAATGCACAGCAGTGATCAGGTCTGAATTAGCCCCCAGGTCTGAATTACTCACCTGTGTTCTCAGCATATTTTAGCTCAGGCTGATAAGACCAAATGAAGCAGGGGTCAGCATCAGTCACTAGTCAATTTAGTGTAGTCACTTGGATTGAACTCTGGGGTCCCCAGAATAAAAGCTTAATTGTAAAGTGGTCATTAGTATAGGTATTGCAACATAAAGGGCTTAGTAAAAGCGACTTCATTGCAGTAGGAATTACATTGGAAATCAAATTCGGTGGCAAAATGAACAGGGATGTGGCTATATCATCGTGGGCTAAAATTCTCCATCAAAGGGGTCTCAATCGATGGAAGGCAACCATTACCGGAAGGGTATCAATGGTTTGATCCATCTATGGTCCATTATTACTTGTACAGTATCTTTCTGCAGTAAATTATTTTGTTATATTGCGAGCAGTCAGCAGTCATTATGGGGGAATCCTTACAAGCAGTATCAGAATTCATTTAGGGTTCAGCTGGTCACTCACGCCCATCAGAAAACATTAATACAAGTGAGAAGCATTAAGTAGAACAGTTCAGTGTATTAATAGTATGGCAGCAGGATTGTGTCGGGATCAGAGCAGTCAGAATCCCGACACCTGGCAGGTAAGTAGTCTGAAAAAAGTGGCATCTTTTGGAAGGGACTTTGAATCAAATAGCATCTTTACAAATCATAAGGCTCTGGAATACTTGAAGACTCAACTCCAAACAAGCATGCCAGGTGCTGTTCTTTTCACATTTTAATACTGTGGTAACATTTTGGTTGTTTTCACAACATAAAAAGGCTGATGCCCTTTGTCAACAAATTCTGGACTCAGAGAATGAAACTCTTTCAGAAATCATTTGGAAATATAATAATGCCAAACAGTCGAGCATCCTGGATTCTAGAAGACCATAGAATTAGTGTCCCACTATTTTAAGTGGCCTCAACTGTCTATCTCTCAACCTGTTCGGTCTGCACTCAAAGTAAGACCTCACATACTCTTCCTACAGGTTTATTGCAATTCCTATGGATTCTGTTAGGTACATGGAAGGACTACTCAGGTTTCATGGAAATCCTGGTGGTTGTAGATTGGTTCACAAATATGGCCCACCCTGTGCCTCTGAAAACTGCAAAGATTTTCATTCATTGCATTTTAACATTACAAGGATGTCCACAAACTGCAGTTTTGACCTCAGTTTACCTTGGTACTCTTGTTACTAAGTAGTATGCAATGTCTCCATCCAGAATTTTATATAGTGTCCAAATCTAAAAGACTTCACCATGTTTCAGTAACCAAGTTCCTCTGCAACCCATAAAAGTGTAACAACTGTAACAACTCACCAGAGCACAGCAGGATGGCAGATTACAGGGCCCAGGACAGTTTTCAATGGTAGTCTAGGGCTGGCGATTAGCTTTTATGTACTGTATATTGATCACAGCAGTTTGCCAAAATGTTAACCTGGTACTCCTTGGGGCACCACCAGTATCCGTATCCAGCAGCACATCTTTATGCATTATGCAGGCCTCTAGCACTCTCTATCAATTATGTAATCAAACGGCTCCCTATTTAAGATGCTAAGTCCTAGGCCTCAGTGCTTGGTTATTCCATCAAGTTCCTGGTGTCTGCAGTGCCTCATTGTTTCCGATGCCCAGTGTGCCTTGCTTAATTCTGCCATGTACCAATGTCTGCCTGTGTTCTGACCGCTTCTGAATTTCCCTTGAATTATGCCGCATCTCCACCTCACTGTGTACCGACTTCTGACTGTGGGGGGAAATGTACTAAGCAGTGATAAGCATGGATAAACGAGCCAGTGGAGAAGGTGCCGAAGGCAACCAATCAGCTGCTCTGTATAATTTGAAAGTTTGCAAATGATAAATGTTACGTTAATGGTGATTGGTTGCCAGGGGCAACTTCTCCACTGGCTTACTTCTCCGCTCTCTTCACTGCTTAGTACAAATCCCCCTAAATTCTTAACTGCTTCTAGATTTGCTTTGAATTGAGCCTTGCCTCATCTCTTCCCCACTGTGTACTGATGTTCTTCTGGAATTATCATGAATCATGTCTTGTTTTGCCTCAACCTTTTCTCATCTCAGTCTCCTGCTTATCTGATTTTTCTCCTAGTCTGCTATTCTGCCGTGTGTAAATACTATCATCTGCTATCAGCCTTTGGAGTATATAACAAGGAGAAATGTACTTGAAACATAACTTTTGGTAGTATTGCAACAATTTGTCTCTGGGATGTTTCCTATATTGTATATAAATCTCTGGAATGCTCACTGCAGTGTAATGCTGCATCTGGAATTATCTTTGTATTGTATATTTGTCTATGGAGTGTGTTCTATATTGTATGTTGGGTTATGGAATGCTGTTTATATTATGTGATTGTCTCTGGGATGCTCTCTGCATTTTATGGCATATTCTGGAATGCTCTCTGTATTTCATGTAATTCACTGGAATGATATCTGTATTGTTTATTGATCCTTGAAATGCTCTCTCTATTCTATGTCATTCACTAGGAAGTTTTCTGTATTTTATGGCAGCCCCTGGAATATTCTCTGTATTGTATGGTAGCCTCTGGAGTACTCTCTGTACTGCATATCGTTTTGTGAAATGATCCATGTTGTCTGTATTCATTATCGAACTTTGGAATGCTCTCTCTATTGTATGCATTAACTAATTTCCACTATATTGTATGACAGTCTCTATAATGCTCCCTGTATTAGGGTATGTATCGGGATGCCGGCATTCAGGATCCCGGTGGTCAGCATCCCAACGCCGGGATCCCTGCCGCAAAATACTGGCGGGTGAGGGAAGCGTAGCAAGCCCCTTGTGAGCTCACTGCACTCGCCGCACTGTGGGCTTGGTGTAGACCTGCAGTTGCCATGGTCATATTCCCACTCTATGGGTGTCATGGACACCCACAAGTGGTAATAGTCCCTGCTGGTCAGCATTGCGACCATTGGGATTCTGAGGGGGCAGGATGTACGGGAAGGTAATGTAACCACACATAATTACATCTCCTGTATTATATACTGATCTCTGGAATGTTCTTTCTATTGCATGGAGGGCACTATGATGCTCTCTATAGTTTATAGCAGACTCTATGACACTCTCTAAAAGTAGATTTATGGTAAGAACTTATCCTTCTTAAATCTCTCTCTGCGAGGTACACTGGATTCCACAGGGAATAACATCAGGGGTGTAGAGTAGGATCTTGATCTGAGGCACCAACCGGCTAAAAGCTTTGACTGTTCCCAAGATGCTCAGCGCTGCCTCCTCTATAACCCCGCCTCCGTGAACAGGAGCTCAGTTTTGTCAAGCAGTCCAATGCAGTAGCAGGTAAAAGAGACGACAACCGTTAGTAGCCACGTACACCATATTCTCACGACAGGAGAAGGTATCAGCGGCTAATGCCATACCAACCCAATGATGCTAAGTGCATCAGGGTGGGCACCCTGTTGAATCCAGTGTACCTCGCAGAAAGAGATTTAACAAGGGTAAGTTCTTACCATAAATCTCCTTTTCTGCAGCGGGGTACACTGGTATCCCACAGGGAATAACATCGGGTATGTCCTAAAGCAGTTCCTTATGGAAGGGGACGCACTGTAGTGGGCACAAGAACCCGGCGTCCAAAGGAAGGATCCTGGGAGGCAGAAGTATCGAAGGCATAGAACCTTATGAACGTGTACACTGAGAACCATGTAGCCTCCTTGCACAATTGTTCATGTGTCGCACCACGGCGGGCCGCCCAAGAAGGTCCAACAGACTGAGTAGAATGGGCTTTGATGGTAGCAGGAGCTGGAAGGCCAGCCTGTACATAAGCATGTGCAATCACCATTCTAATTCATCTGGCCAAGGTCTGCTTGTTAGCAGGCCAGCCACGTTTGTGAAAACCAAACAGTACAAAGAGAGAATCAGACTTCCTAATGGAGGCTGTCCTCTTCACATAGATACGGAGAGCCCGTACCACATCCAAAGACCGCTCTTTGGAGGATAAATCCGGAGAGACAAAGGTCGGAACCACAATATCCTGGTTAAGGTGGAAAGAAGACACCACCGTAGGTAGATAACCATGGCGCGTTCGAAGAACCGCCAGGTCACGGTGAAAAATCAGTTAGGGGGACCTACAAGACAAGGCACCCAAATCTGATACCCGTCTAGCAGAGGCAATAGCCAGCAAAAGCAAGACCATGAGGGAAAGCCACTTAAGGTCCGCAGATTCAAGAGGTTCAAATGGGGACTCTTGCAAAGCCTCCAGAACCACCAACAAATCCCAAGGAGCCACAGGTGGGACATAGGGAGGTTGAATCCATAAAACACCCTGAGTGAATTTATGAACATCAGGCAGAATCACAATTTTTCTCTGATACCATACTGACAAGGCAGAAATATGAACCTTGAGGGAGGCCAGCCGAAGGCCCAAGTCCAGGCCTTGTTGTAGGAAGGCCAAAAGTTTGGCCGTACTAAACTTATAAACGTCATTATTGTTGGATGCGCACCAAGCAAAGTAAGAATTCCAGACCCTATGGTAAATCCGAGAAGAAGCTGGCTTAAGGGCCTTCAACATAGTTTGAATGACCGTCTAAAAAAAACCTTAAATCCTGGTAAACACAAGGGCCCTGAACGAGGAGGTCTGGTCGTTGCGGAAGCAGAAGAGGACGCTCTAGCAAGAGACCCTGTAGGTCTGATAACCAATGCCGTCTGGGCCACGCTGGATTTATTAGAAGAAGGATTGCTCCTTCTTGCTTGAACTTCCTCACTACTCTGGGCAGGAGTGACACTGGAGGGAACACGTACGGCAGCTGAAAGTTCCATGGAATTGCCAGTGCATCCATGAACGCCGCTTGAGGATCCCTTGTTCTTGCTCTGAAGATCGGAACCTTGTGATTGTGTCGAGACGCCATCAGGTCTACATCTGGTAGGCCCCACTTGTCCACTAGGAGTTGATATACTTCTGGATGAAGGCTCCACTCTCCGGCGTGTACGTCCTGACGACTGAGGAAGTCTGCTTCCTAGTTGAGGCCCCCGGAATGAACACTGCCAATATGGCTGGCAGATGGCGTTCTGCCCATTGAAGAATCTTTGACACTTCCATCATTGCCATGCTGCTTCGGGTGGCCACCTTGATGATTTATGTATACCACCATGGTGGCATTGTCTGACTGTACTTGAACAGGCCTGTTCAGTACCAAATGCCGGGCCAGTTTCAGAGCATTGAACACTGCCCGCAATTCCAGAATGTTTATCGGGAGGAGTGACTCCACCCTGGTCCACCGACCCTGAAGAGAGTGTTGCTCCAACACCGCACCCCAACCCCTCAGACTGGCATCCTTCCTCAGAAGGACCCAGTTGGAGATCCATAAGGGACGACCCCTGCTCAATCGTTGGTCCTGCAGCCACCAGGTCAGTGACAGACGGACCTCCGGAGACAAGAAGATCATTTGAGACCTGATCCGGTGAGGCAGGCCATCCCACTTGGCAAGAATCAGTTTCTGCAAAGGGCGGGAATGAAATTGAGCATACTCCACCATGATGAAACCCGACACTATGAGGCCTAGTCATGCATCGCCGAGTGTATCGACACACACGGACGAGAAAGGAAGCAACGTATCTTGTCCTGAAGCTTCAGGACTTTCTCCTGTGACAAAAACAACCTCTGGCTGTGTGTGTACAACAACGCTCCCAGATACATCATGCTCTAGGCAGGGACCAGGGATGATTCTTCCAGCTGATGAGCTACCCATGGGCTTGCAGAAACTGGACTGGAGGAAAAATTCTGGGGAATTGGCCAGGATCAGCAGGTCGTCCAGATATGGTAGGATCTGGATGCCCCGACGGCGGAGTGAAGCTGTCATAACTGCCATGACCTTGGTGGAAATTCGCAGAGCCATGGTCAGACCAAACGGTAAGGCCCGGAATTGGTAATGGAGATTGCCAATAGCAAACCGCAGGTAATGCTGATGTGACATGGCAATAGGGATATGCAGGTAAGCATCCTGTATATCCAGGGATACCATATAGACCCCTGGTTCCAAAGCCAGGACAATAGAGTGAAGGGTCTCCATACAAAACTTGGAGACCCTCACAAACTTGTTCAAGGATTTGAGGTTGAGAATGGGCCTGGAGGAACCATTCGGTTTGGGGACTAGGAACAGCGTTGAATAGTACCCCCTGCCCCTCTGAGCCAGAGTCACCGGTACTACCACTCTGTTGTCCAGGAGGGATTGTATCACTAAACGGAGAGTTGCTGCCTTCACCTGATCCGAAGGGATGTCCATCAGGCAACAGCGAGGAGGGGGATGTGTCTTGAAGGATATAGCGTATCCGTGAGTGATGACTTCCCATACCCAAGCATCTGAAGTGGTCTTCAACCATACCTAGGTGAACTGTTGAAGTCGGCCTCCCACCCTGGGATCCCCCAGGGGGAGGCCCGCTCCGTCATACCACAGGCTTGTCAGATTTGGAAGCCGGCTGACGGGCAGCCCAGGCACATTTAGGCTTGGGCTTGTGCAAGACTGTTTCGGGTACGCCTGATCCTTTTGTTTTACCAGGTGTGCGAAATAAATGAAAGGAAGTACTCTTAGCCTTCGGGGCCAAAGGAGTAGTACTAGGTAGACATGCACTCTTAGCAGACGCCAAGTCAGCGACAATCTTATTGAGATCCTCACCAAAGGGGATGTTTCCTTTAAACGGGAGCACCTCCTGAGTATTCTTAGAGTCCAAGTTCACTGACCAGGACCGCAACCAGAGAATACGGCGAGCCAAAATGGATGTCGTAGCAGCTTTGGCCACCAGAACACCTGCATCTGAAGCTGCTTCTTTAATGTAATGAGATGCCGTGACAATATAAGAGAGACATTGTCTGGCATGTTCAGAAAAATTGGACGGAAACTCAGCCTCTATTTCCTGAGCCCACGCCTCAATAGCTTCTGCGGCCCAAATAGCCGCAATGGTGGGCCTATGCGCAGCCCCTGCAAGGGTATAGATAGCTTTTAAGCAGCCCTCCACACGCTTATCCATCGGCTCCTTGAGAGAAGTGACAGTAGTGACAGGAAGAGCAGATGACACCACCAGCCGAGCGATTTGCGAATCCACCAGCGGTGGCATTTCCCAATATTTACTCAATTCTGCCGCAAGAGGATCGCAGGCTAGCATCTTATTGTGTGGGGTGAATTTCTTTCCTGGGTTCTCCCAGGATTCCTGACGTATGTCAACCAAGTGGTCAGAATGAGGTAAAACCAATTTAGTAACCTTCTGACATTTGAACCTCTCCAGTTTCTTAGAAGTAGTAGCAGACTCAGGATCATCATCAATCTGAAGAATGAGCCTGATAGCCTCTAATAGATCAGGAACATCCACCTGTGAAACAGATTCCCCATCAGAGTTTGTGGGGTCAGTATACACGCCATCTTCATCAGTAGAGGTATCCGTAACATGCGTGGTTTGAGAGGAAGTAACAGCACGCTTAGAGAACTTCTTAGGTTTAGTCTAAGGTGGGCGAGGGGCAGGAATACGTTTATCCAAAGAGTTATTCAAGTGCTATAACTGAGTGGACAGAGCATCTGTCCATGGTGGATTAACCGCAGGGACCATATAAGGCTGATAAGGCACAGGAGATCCCATAGGGGGTGCAAGTCTAGTTACCAGCTTAGTCAGTAAATTAGAAAAGGCAGACCAAGGCGGGTCCTGATGTGCCCCCGTTGTTACAAACTGACTGGGGGGTACAGAACCCCCAAAACCTGAACCCTCCATAGCCATGTTATCCTCAAATGCATCTGGGACATCATAACCGCGCATGGCGGAATCAGCCCCAGACCCATCGCCCCCTGTAGCTGACATAATATGAAAGCGTAAACCATGGGCGACACAGTACAATATCAGCAGATATAATACCTAACACAAACCGGAGGATTTCTGAGGTAAGATGTGACTGAAAAACACAGAGAAAAATACAAAATACGTATATCCTTTGAAATACCTATATTATCTAATAACCCTGATGCACGGAGCCCCTTCAGGTTACAGAATATAGGGATAGCAGTAGGAGTGAGATACACGGTGTAGAAATCACCCAGCAGCTATAGGCACACACACACAGTCACATGTACAATGTAGGAATTATGACAAACAATAAAACTGCACTGGACTAGCAATACTATTACTGAGTAAAGCTATGTATATAAACAGATATATCAATGCACAGTAAAAACTGGATGAATATCACAGGGTACTTGTCCTAAATAACCCTGAAGTATGCACTTGTTCTTAACTAACACTGTCTAAACAACATGTAGAATACTTAAGTGTCCTGTAAATGCACAGCGCTGATGATGCAGGCGGCTTTACAGAAGAGGCATCACCCAGCAGTCCCAGAATCAGCGCAGCTGTGTGTAATGGCACCCAAACGCTGACAGCGAGTGAGGGAGACAGAGAGATGCAGCTCCAGGGCGGGACATTTACTCTAAATGGCACCCAGGGGCTGGGGGAGGGGCTACAGGCCAGAGTCTTATCCTCTTGATGGACTTCAACACCGGGTGCTGTGGTACTTAATAAAATGGATTATAGCCTAATCCGACCTGTGCCCTTGCCCTGGTGGTCTAGTGGGGTCCCTGTACTACCACAGTGTTATAGAGGAGGCGGCACTGAGCATCTTGGGAACAGTCAAAGCTTTTAGCCTGTTGGTGCCTCGGATTAAGATCCTACTCTACACCCCCCGATGTTATTCCCTGTGGGATACCAGTGTACCCTGCTGCAGAAAAAATGTATATTACCCTTTTTATTGCTTGCTGTACTGTAGTTATGCTTGCTTTTCAGATTGTATCATTACATGTTGCATTGACCTCACCTACGTACCTCTGTTATGACTACAGTTAATGGAGTACTAACCTTGAGTACTTTACTGTTCACACTGCCTACAATTAGTTTGAGCCTGTTGCTGGAGGCCCCATTCATAATTTTCTAGTGCTAGTTTAAATTCCCAATCCACCTTTTAATGAGATTAACAAATTAAATCACTAGATAATCTTCTACACTTCTAAAGAAAAGGCAACATATAAAAAAATAATTAATACAGTGTACAATATATTCCCCAATCCAGTAGGGAAGCAGGAATCAATTCAGCATACATTTCAATTATCTAGTTTGTTTGTCTATGCACGAGTAACATTACATAACTGACACGGATTGTTTTTTGTTTTTCTGGCTTTGATAACTTTTCTCTGAATATTTTGCATAGGAATTTAATACATGCATGTGTATGAGCAGGTGGTTTAATCAGCACCTATTAAGGCTGGTATGCCCCCCTTTCACTTGATTCTGCTGTGAAAGAGGGTTATTGCTCAACATACCCAATATTGCAAATTATTCTGGCTTATCCCTGCATGTGTATCCCCTTGACCTTACTAAGGGTGACCCAGGGATCTGGGCAGGGATCATTATATCATCATTTCTCAGTCATTTGTCAGTTATTAATGTGTACAGATACTGTTTTGTTTGTTTGTTTCCTGGCTCCATTTACTCTTTCTCTAAAAGCTATGGGATTTGATGCAGCATTTGTGTGAGTAAGTGGGTCA
This sequence comes from Pseudophryne corroboree, assembly GCF_028390025.1. Classification (NCBI taxonomy): domain Eukaryota; kingdom Metazoa; phylum Chordata; class Amphibia; order Anura; family Myobatrachidae; genus Pseudophryne; species Pseudophryne corroboree. Next base: position 441,443,438 of record NC_086444.1, on the reverse strand, counting down.
ATTAGCATCTACTAGGACCTATGTACCATTTCTTTTTTGTTTGATTTCGCCGGTAATGAGGGTGATGACCTAATATATCTAATATTGCCAATCATTTGTGTCATATGCACAACAAACTCAATTTTGATATAGCTCTGGTCTGATATCATTATTCACACCAGTGACAGTCCCAATTTATCTCTCTCTCCTCTTTTCTACCCTCTCCTTCTAATTTTCCCCTCTATTATATCCGCAGACTCTCATTTATGATCCACAGGGTCATCCTGTGCCTAACGTAGGCAGCAGATCTGCCACTTTTTCTGCCCTCTCTCTCAAATCTTCCTTAGGTGCACTCTCATTGGTAAGTCGGTCAAAGTGGGCCCGAGAAATTGCTACCATACCCCACCGACAGAGCCCGATCTCGTCCGATCTTGGAAGCAAAACGGTGGTGGGCTGGGCCAGTATCTGTGAGGGGGACCCCCAGAGAATACCCGGTGTTGTAATTCATGACCTTTCTCGACTATATACCAACAGCAGGATCACCACATTTTTTCTTCAATCATCCCTCTAGTTCATTATTTTACTTGACACTGAATATTCCTCTCAAGTACCGCCTTCCCTGATACCTTATAGATCTGATAAGTTTCAATACAATCCAGGATCTATACTCCCCACAACAGTCCAGTTCATTGACCCCTGGAGGTCTTATTAACACAAGCTGAGCTTGTGCTGGTGGGATAGGATTGGGGTGTAGAGCCATAGTGTCTACATCCCTCCTTAAGTCTATCAACATAGACTAACCAGAACAGTTCCAATTTTTTCAATCTACGAATTGATTGGCTTTTGCTTATACTCGCTCTAGCCTTCTACAATAATCAGCCATATCAATTATATATGATATCTCTCCGAGATGCTGGCGGGCCGAGTCACATATATGTATTAGCATATTTTATTGATTAATTGTGGTGGACTATATAAATGTGGATTCATTTTAAATTAATTAAATAATAAAAGTTATGTTTTAATATTCTCATATAAACAAATCAATACAAGAGTGCACCCACACAAGAGTCTTCTGTAAATTAATTTTCTTCTAAGCTTTCCCCTGACTCTGGGTGCACCACCAGGCAATAATATTAGGAATTATTCCTCTACATTGTAGTTTATTCTGGTACCTAACTACTTCTTTTGAACCATAACAGGACTGGTGCGGAATCATACCTATTCTCTGTGATAACTATTACAAACACAGCAGCCTAAATGTACTATGTGTTTATTTTATCACTTTCTAAAGTAAAACCACCATTAATGTCTGTGTGTTTAAATGAAGAAAAATAAAAAGCATGTGCACACTTCAAGCACTAAGAATGCTAATAATTAAAACAATTACAAAAATCTCTACATTTTAGAACCGAGTAATAATAAGGTTTCTTGGGGGTGGGGGGAAGTGCGCCCATCTACCATGGCAAGGTGAACCTCTCGCAGCTGGGTCCTTAACATCCTTAATACTGACACATTATATAAAGGTATCTAGGACTGGGCATGATATATCATTTATATTCCACCCACAGTGTCATACAGAAAAAAAAGCAGGTGCACACTTCAAGCACTAAGAATGCTAATAAGCAGAACAATTATTATTATTATTATTATTATTATTATTATTATTATCATCAATCTTTATGTATATGGCACCACAAGGGATCCACAGTGCCCAATTACAGAGTACATAAACAAATAAACAAAATGAGAAAACAGTGACTTACAGTTTAAAACAATATAGGACAAGTACAGGGAATATAAACATAGCTGCATCAACAGGTGACACTGAAATAAGTATAAAGTTGCAGAAAACCAAGGGGTTTGGTGCTGTCGAAGGGAGTATGGAGTAGAAGTTACGTAAGAAAAGGAAAAGCACATGAGGGAAGAGGGCCCTGCTGTGGGAGCTTATATTCCAAAGGGGAGGGTCAGACAGACAGGGGTGACACAGATGGGGTAGACAGTGAGCGTGGGACAAAGGATCTAGGATGAGAATTTGCTGGGTTTGGTGAAGTGGGTCTTGAAAACCCGTTTGAAGTTTTGTAGAGAGGCGGAGAGTCTGACGGGGAGAGGTAGAGAATTCCAGAGAATGGGAGCAGCACATGCAAAATCTTGGCGGTAGGAGTGGGAGGAGGAAATCAGTAGGCAGGAGAGGTGGCATGCATTAGTGGAGTGAAGAAGATGGGAAGGAGTGTAAATGGAGATAAGGTCAGAAATGTAAATGGGTGAGGGCTTTGTAAGTGAGTGTGAAAAGCTTGATTTAGATTATGAAGGAGTTCCAATGAAGGGCTTGTAAGTGTGGAGAGGTGAACATAGTACGTTTGGTGAGAAAGATGATATAGGCAGCAGCATTGAGGATAGATTGGAGTGGAAATAGGCATGTGTCAGGGATGCCAGATAGGAGAAGATTACAGTAGTCCAGTGTGGAGATGACTAGTGAGTGAATAAGGGTCTTAGGGGGACATGTCACAAGCAGTGATAAAAGTGGAGACGTGAGCCAGTGGAGAAGTTGCCCATGGCAACCAATCAGCATTGATGTAACATTATGATTTGCATACTATAAAAGCATACAGAGTAGCTGATTGGTTGCAAAGGGCAACTTTTCCACTGGCTCACTTCTCCGCTTTCATCACTGTGTAGTACATGTCCCCCTTAGTGGTATCCTGGGTGAGAAAGGCTCTGATCCCAGATTTTTTAGATGAAAACGGCAGGTTTGTGAGAGTTGCTGAATGTATGGTTTGAAGGAGAGAAAGGAGTCAAGGATTACTCCAAGATAATCTTTACAATTTAACATGGAATAATAATGTTTCTTAGTACATGTTTGGCCAAAAATGTAAGCCCACATACCACAAAAGATGAACCTTTAACAGCTGGGTCCCTAACATCCGTAATACTAACACATTATATAAATGTATCAAGGACTTACCTTTCATAGTGCAATTCTAATGTGTAGACTAAATCTAACACCAGAAACGGTTTGAAACTAGCGCTGTGGTGAAACCTTAATTATATATAATTACAAAATACAAGATATAATTTAAAACACACTAGGAGGTGTGTGTTCAATCTTCCCCAACAGCTGTGATGCTTGTATTCTTTTCTAATTAGAATGGAACTTACATTGAGTTCCTTTCACGAGTGCATGTAAAGGTATCTTATAAACAGACATCCCATCCACACTTGAATACAGCAGGAGAGATCACAAAAAGATTCACTTACATATGATTTTTGTCTCGAATGCATGTAGCGGTATCTTTTGGTCACATACACATGGATCAATTTGAAGTTTTCCAAATTATTTTTTTTAATGATTAAAAGTTCTACATAAAACCACACAAGACGGAACAGGGAATCACAGTAGGTGCCGGCTACCCCTAGAGTGAATTAGATCTTTAAGGACTCAAACACACGTCCCAGCTGCAGACTCAGATGCTGCGTGGTGTAGATGGTTAAAAAGTCCGGGTTCTCTTAGGTAGCTTTTCCGACACGATTACTGGTCCCCACACGAATGGCTTCAACGCGTTTCTGGGAATCCTTTCCCCTTTGTCAAGAAGTGCCGTTCTCGCTGACTCGATGGGGATTTTGTCCCTGCTTCATTACATCACATGACATTCCTTTAATTAATCTACACCTGGTCGTGATACGTATAACACATTTTACAAGGCAAATAGCTTTCTTTTAAATCCTGCTGTGATTGGGTGCCAACAGATATAAAAGACATCAGCTTCAAAGTATAAAATATTATATATTCAAATCCCTTAATGCCCCTATCTATACAAATTTGGATCCGTGGGATATACTGTGGAGCGGAATCTTAATCACATCTACCCGCTTCCAGTCCATCCCTTTCCTTACAATGGCCCTCATTCCGAGTTGATCGCTCGCTAGCTGCTTTTAGCAGCAGTGCAAACGCTAGGCCGCCGCCCTCTGGGAGTGTATCTTAGCTTAGCAGAAGTGTGAACGAAAGGTTAGCAGAACTGCTCGTAAAAATTTTCACGCAGTTTCTGAGCAGCTCAAAACCTACTCCTACCTTGCGATCACTGCAGACAGTTTAGTTCCTGCTTTGATGTCACAAACACGCCCTGCGTTCGGCCAGCCACTCCCCCGTTTCCCCAGGCACGCCTGCGTTTGTATCTGACACGCCTGCATTTTTTATCACACTCCCGGAAAACGGTCAGTTACCACCCAGAAACTCCCACTTCCTGTCAATCAGTTACCGATCAACAGAGCAACAGAAAAGCGTCGCTCGACCTTGAGTAAAACGGCATAGTTTTGTGTGAAAGTACTTTGCGCGTGTGTACTGCGGCCCGTACGCATGCGCAGAAATGCCGCTTTTTCACCTAATCGCCGCGCTGCGAACGAAAGCAGCTAGCAAACAACTCAGAATGAGCGCCAATATCCGTTGGCTTACTTTATATTAACACGGCCCCTAGATCGTAGATATACAGGTTGAGTCTCCCTTATCCAAAATGCTTGGGACCAGAAGTATTTTGGATATCGGATTTTTCCGTATTTTGGAATAATTGCATACTATAATGAGATATCATGGCGATGGGACCCAAGTGTAAGCACAGAATGCATTTATATTTCATATACACCTTATACACACAGCCTGAAGGTAATTTTAGGCAATATTTTTAATAACTTTGTGTAGTAAACAAAGTGTGTGCACATTCACACAATTCATTTATGTTTCATATACACCTTTTACACACAGCCTGAAGGTCATTTAATACAATATTTTTAATAACCTTGTGTATTTAACAAAGTTTTGTACATTGAGCCATCAGAAAATAACGTTTTCATTATGTCAGTCTCACTCAAAAAATTCCGTATTTCGGAATATTCCGTATTTCGGAATATTTGGATATGGAATACTCAACCTGTATATATATATACCGAAAAATAAATTAGCAGGAAACCATGGCAAAACTTTAAAGTATAAACTATTTTAAAATCCCTTAAAGTCCTTATCTATTTAAATCCATGGGATAAACCAGGGCCGTAACTAGGGGGGGGGGGGGGGCTAGGGGGGCATGAGCCCCGGGTGCAGGATCTGTAGGGGTGCCAAGGAGTTACAGAGAAACAGGTATTTTGTTTTTACTGGTAGTGCTGTGCTGCTCCAGTGACACAGCAGACAGCTCCCAGGGCAATGTATCTGACCCACCTGTCTGCCCGCAGCTGGCTGCGACGCAGTGCGGGTGAACCCCAGTACCTGGGATCTTTCCTATGTCGGCTTCTGTCTTAAACTCTCTTTTTTGCTATGCAGTGCTGCGACTAGCGTGCGGTGCACCATACAAGCTATAGAAGCGCACTGTGCTCCCAGTTAACAATATCAGCCCCCGCTTTGCGATGGGGGGATTTGGTGTAGCTTATAGGGTGGTGTAGTGCAGTGATGTAGTGTACCATATAGGGTATATAGTGTTGTAATGTATTGCAGTATAAAGGGGCATGTAGTGCACTTATGTGGTGTAGCATATAAGGGGATGTATGATATAGTGCAATGTATGGGGGGACACAGAGGAGCATGTAGTTGATCACGCTGGCGGGGCATGTGACGCATAGGGCATTTGAGGCACATAGGGGAATATTGGGGGTCATTCCGAGTTGTTCGCTCGTTGCCGATTTTCGCTATGCTGCGATTTGTTGCAAATTGCGCATGTGCAAGGTACGCAGGGCGCATGCGCTTAGTTATTTAACACAAAACTTAGCAGTTTTTCTGTGGCTCTGCGGCTCTTTTCACTCGCACTGCTGTTCGGTAAATGATTGACAGGAAAGGGGCGTTTCTGGGCGGAAACTCAGCATTTTCCCGGCGTTTGCAAAAAACGCAGGCGTGTCAGGGAAAAACGAGGGAGTGTCTGGAGAAACGGGGGAGTGGCTGGCCAAACGCAGGGCGTGATTGTGACGTCAAACCAGGAACTAAACGGACTGAGCTGATCGCAATCTGTGAGTAGGTCCGGAGCTACTCAGAAACTGCTAAGAATTATTTAGTAGCAGTTCTGCTAATTTTTCGTTCGCAATTCTGCTAAGCTAAGATACACTCCCAGAGGGCGGCGGCCTAGCGTGTGCAATGCTGCTAAAAGCAGCTAGCGAGCGAACAACTCTGGATGAGGGCCTTTGTCCAATAGTATCCCCTTTTTTCAAAACTTTTGATAATCTGATTATTTTAGTGTGATAGGGTTTGTGTGATAGGGTTTGTTTGTCTGTTTTTTGTTTTGTGGGGGTTTTTTTGAGGGGAGGAGGGAGGGGGTGCCATATTACTGCCTTTCCCCGGGTGATGAAAATCCTAGTTTCGGCCCTGGAAAAACTGTGGTGCGGAATCATATTACACCTACCTGCTTCCAGTATATTCCTTTACTTAAAACAAATGTAGGTAACCTTAATCCCAAAAGGTATATATATATATATATATATATATATATAGAAAACCAATATAAAGGGGCACTCACCAGAGATTTGCATTTAAAAAGCATTGAATTTGAATGCATACTTATCAGAATAATGTTTCAAACAGATAATTAATTTGTTCTTCGACGTTTCGATCCCTCAGGATCATCATCAGGAAATTGCAACAAGCACAGCATACACAGCAGGTTACATTTGTTCATATGCACCAGTATCAAGTGATCAATGCCTAGCAGGTCTCCTAAATACCCCCAGCACCTTCAGAACAGGCAGCATGTTCAATTAACTAATTAAATTAAGTAATACCAATATATACACCTGGCGCTGTCACTTACAGAGTGAGAGCAGCTGATCTCGGGCAACTGATCCCAATTTCCCCAAAATGTAAAAAACCAAACAACCAAATAAGACAGCGCTTCTCACTTTGTATGAATTAAATTTATTTTACTTTTAAATATACACAATTAATACAGTAAGATACCGGCCAGTATCAATATACACATAATATAAAAAAATACAATAAAAACAATTGTTTAAAGTAATTCCAAAAACTAAGGAATTTTATTTAAAGCGCATTGGTATCATCAGATTACCATCCATATATATTATGGCATAATCCCAATGAAGCTCTAAACAAACAATCAGTTTGATTATACTTTCATTTTCAAAACAATTTTTAACTATACACAATCTGATTGTTAGACCCACGTCTAACTAATTCAAGGTGTTGATCAAGCAAGCAGCAGATGGTTAATAATAAAGTCCGCACATGCAAGGAATCAGATGTTAAACAGGCGAGTGATTAATCAAGCAAGCAGCAGATGGTTACTAATAAAAGTCCGCATATGCAAGGAATCAGATGTCAAGCAAACGAGTGATTTGAAAGCAGAGATAATTGCTTTAGAATCCATCCATACTAATAGGCAGTTTTTTAGTATACTTTGTAGGTTGTTAGTAATATGCTGGCATTTAAGCTCAGCTAGTCCCAAAACAGTTGAATGAATGGCAAATTGAACACTACAGTCCCAAATCAACTTAAAGCCCAGTACTCACGGGCCGATCAAGGAGAGATGCGTGCTGAGCGAACCGCTCAGCACACATCTCTCCTGCCGCTCAGCACAGCGCGATCTGTGCTGAGCGTGCAAGGGGAGACGGGGGAGCCGCTCACTTCACCCAGCGGGTGAAGTGAGCGACCCGCTAGATTGGCCTGCATGCAGGCCAATCTAGCAGCGGCGATAGCGATGTGCGGGGCCGCGCATCGCTATCGCCGAGGGGGCTACACACGGAGCGATCCTGCCGATATTCTAAGCAATCTAGTCAGATTGCTTAGAATATCGCTCTGTGAGTACCCCCCTTTAGAGTACAATAAGCTATGTACCCAGATTTGTACCTCTCCTAATTATGTTGTGGGCATTGCAGCCTCATCCAAGGAGTATAGTGGATAGTGGAAGACCTGTGCAGCGTGTTCTTTGCAGGTGCCTCTCCTCCGTATTACCAGCAGCTGGATCTTCAGTGCTGCTATAGGTAATAAGATGTGGTTTTTAGCCAGAAATGAGTCTCCATTTTATTATTACCTATAGCAGCACTGAAGATCCAGCTGCTGGTAATACGGAGGAGAGGCACCTGCAAAGAACACGCTGCACAGGTCTTCCACTATCCACTATACTCCTTGGATGAGGCTGCAATGCCCACAACATAATTAGGAGAGGTACAAATCTGGGTACATAGCTTATTGTACTCTAAAGTTGATTTGGGACTGTAGTGTTCAATTTGCCATTCATTCAACTGTTTTGGGACTAGCTGAGCTTAAATGCCAGCATATTACTAACAACCTACAAAGTATACTAAAAAACTGCCTATTAGTATGGATGGATTCTAAAGCAATTATCTCTGCTTTCAAATCACTCGTTTGCTTGACATCTGATTCCTTGCATATGCAGACTTTTATTAGTAACCGTCTGCTGCTTGCTTGATTAATCACTCGCCTGTTTAACATCTGATTCCTTGCATGTGCGGACTTTATTATTAACCATCTGCTGCTTGCTTGATCAACACCTTGAATTAGTTAGACGTGGGTCTAACAATCAGATTGTGTATGGTTAAAAAAAATTTGAAAATGAAAGTATAATCAAACTGATTGTTTGTTTAGAGCTTCATTGGGATTATGCCATAATATATATGGATGGTAATCTGATGATACCAATGCGCTTTAAATAAAATTCCTTAGTTTTTGGAATTACTTTAAACAATTGTTTTTATTGTATTTTTTTATATTATGTGTATATTGATACTGGCCGGTATCTTACTGTATTAATTGTGTATATTTAAAAGTAAAATAAATTTAATTCATACAAAGTGAGAAGCGCTGTCTTATTTGGTTGTTTAACTAATTAAATTCATGGAGCCATCCAAACATGGAAAGAGGGCAATTTGTACCAGCAACACAATGTATCTAATTCCCTCATAGGGACAGAGAAACAAAAAACACCCCTATTCCAATAGCACTTACCAACAGCCAGAATGGTCTTTAATCAAGCATAGAGAACAGCTGGGATTATACCAGCGTGCGTTCCATTATATATAAATGGAACGCACTCAGCTTCAAATGATCTGTTGGGCTTTCGGTGTTTGCAGTAAAAATACAAAGGTAATTTTTTCTAAAGATCTAGAATATTATACAATCAGCTATTGAATTAAAAGAAATTTTTTTATACAGTCAAGCGAATAGCTTCCAGCAGCGTTAGATGCAAGGTATAAGCGCTGTTTGCCACAGTATTCAGGAAAGTGGCTGTGAATATACACACAGCACTCTCCCGTTTTGTATTCATGGCAACCGTTGTTAAGGTAATCCTCTGTGTCCAGTGATGCCGTATAGCCGCAACCGGAAGTGACGCGGGTACGTAATGCGGAAGTGCTGTGCGTTCCAGCCGGGCTCGGTGGAACGCACGCGAGCGCTCTGTGCTGGATGTGTGCCGGCAGAGTACAGGGAACACGTTTGATTAGGGGAGGTCCTGCACACATCATTTGAAGCTGAGTGCGTTCCATTTATATATAATGGAACGCACGCTGGTATAATCCCAGCTGTTCTCTATGCTTGATTAAAGACCATTCTGGCTGTTGGTAAGTGCTATTGGAATAGGGGTGTTTTTTGTTTCTCTGTCCATTTGAGGGAATTAGATACATTGTGTTGCTGGTACAAATTGCCCTCTTTCCATGTTTGGATGGCTCCATGAATTTAATTAGTTAATTGAACATGCTGCCTGTCCTGAAGGTGCTGGGGGTATTTAGGAGACCTGCTAGGCATTGATCACTTGATACTGGTGCATATGAACAGATGTAACCTGCTGTGTATGCTGTGCTTGTTGCAATTTCCTGATGATGATCCTGAGGGATCGAAACGTCGAAGAACAAATGAATTATCTGTTTGAAACATTATTCTGATAAGTATGCATTAAAATTCAATGCTTTTTAAATGAAAATCTCTGGTGAGTGCCCCTTTATATTGGTTTTCTATATGTTGGAGTCTGGACTTTATACTGGACCTCTCGGGAGTCACCCCAGTTGTTGATATATTGGGTCAGTGAGAGTGCGACTATACCTGGAAGTATATATATATATATATATATATATATATATATATATTAGTTCGCTATCAGATGAATTAGCGGGACACCGCTACAAAACTAGACTTGATGTCACGTGACCGTTGGCAGCCAATCCGCAGGCTTCAAAATCAGCTTTACAAAACCTCAGATGGATCCATAGCGCATATAAAAATTTCTTTTAAAACACCCGATCCACACTTACATTTTATCTTAAAGCCTGCAAAGAAAAAAGGGGGCATGACACCAAATATCAGAAGGATAAAAAGCATACAATAACAGCTTGCTACAAAATGGATCCTCGAAAGGGTGGTCTTCAGTTTGCTGGCGGCCGGGCTCCCGACAAGCAGCATACCGGCGCCAGCATACCGACAGCTTTTCTTCCTCTTGGGGTTCCATGACCCCCCTGGAGGGAGAACAGATAGCGTTGTGCATCACCGTACCCGCAGTGTGGCGAGCGCAGCGAGCCCACAAGAGGCTCATTTGTGCTCGCCCAGCTGTCGGTATGCCGGCGGTCGGGATTCCGGCGCAGTCGGGATTCCGGCGCAGTCGGGATTCCGGCGTCGGTATGCTGGCCTCCAGGAGCCCGAACGCTGGCATAACATACTACACCCCCTCGAAATATATGTCCCCTGATCACTGTTCCCCTTCCTTAAAAGACCTTGAATAATGGTCTGAAGGTCCGATCAGTGGGAGAAAGAAAAGGTAAAGAAATAAAAAATAATAATAAATAGATAAAATGGGGCACCACGTGACCCCTGACACCTCCTTAACTGGCTTTAAGATCAGCTAAATACCAACTGGTATTACCTTTTAAACAAAGTATGTTTGTTCTTATATGCATGTTGCAAAAAATACAAAATAAAAATAAAAAATAAACTATAAAAAATAAAAAAAATAATGTAATTAAGATTCTGCTCCACAGCATATCCCACGGATCTAAATTTGTATAGATAAAGGCATTAAGGGATTTGAATATATAATATTTTATACTTTGAAGCTGATGTCCTTTATATGTATTGGCACGCCATCACAGCAGGATTTAAAAGAAAGCTATTTGCCTTGTAAAATGTGTGATACGTGTCCTCATGACCAAGGTGGTCATTCCGAGTTGTTCGCTCATTATTTTTTTCTCGCAACGGAGCGATTAGTCGCTAATGCACATGCGCAATGTCCGCAGTGCGACTGCGCCAAGTAAATTTGCTATGCAGTTAGGTATTTTATTCACGGCATTACAAGGTTTTTTCTTCGTTCTGGTGATCGTAATGTGATTGACAGGAAGTGGGTGTTTCTGGGCGGAAACAGGCCATTTAATGGGTGTGTGCGAAAAAACGCTACAGTTTCTGGAAAAAACGCGGAGTGGCTGGAGAAACGGAGGAGTGTCTGGGCGAACGCTGGGTGTGTTTGTGACGTCAAACCAGGAACGACAAGCACTGAACTGATCGCAGATGCCGAGTAAGTCTGGAGCTACTCAGAAACTGCTAAGAAGTGTCTATTCGCAATTCTGCTAATCTTTCGTTCGCAATTTTGATAAGCTAAGATTCACTCCCAGTAGGCGGCGGCTTAGCGTGTGCAAAGCTGCTAAAAGCAGCTTGCGAGCGAACAACTCGGAATGACCCCCCAGGTGTAGATTAATTAAAGGAATGTCATGTGATGTAATGAAGCAGGGATAAAATCGCCATCGAGTCAGCGAGAACGGCACTTCTTGACAAAAGGGAAAGGATTCCTAGAAACGCGTTGAAGCCATTCGTGTGGGGACCGGTAATCGTGTCAGAAAAGCTACCTAAGAGAACCCGGACTTTTTAACCATCTACACCATGCAGAATCGGACTGGAGCATGTAGGGCCCACCGGGGGAATACAGTGGTAGAGGTCCATGTTTAGGGGTGTGGCCAGTCTCTCAAGGGGGTGTGCCCAGCCGCCACATTGGTTTGCCTAACCATTTTGTATGGGTTGGTCCCCTAGATAAATATATACAGTAAATACTGCAGTGCATGCATGATAATGTACTAGATTAGTAACAGCACAGCCTGGAACTTGATCCCCAGGCAGTGGGGCCCACCGGTGGTTTTCCCTGTAACCCTGTGGGCCAGTTCAACCCTGACACCACGGCATCTGAGTCTGCAGCCGGGACGTGTGTTTGAGTCCTCAAAGATCTAATTCACTCCATGGGTAGCCGGGACCTACTGTGATTCCCTGTTCCGTCTTGTGTGATTTTATGTAGAACTTTTAATTATTAAAAAAATTATTTTGGAAAACTTCATATTGATCAATGTGTATGTGACCAGAAGACCAAAAGACACCGCTACGTGCATTCGAGACAGAAATCATATGTAAGAGAATCTTTTTGTGATATCTCCTGCTGTATTCAAGTGTGGATGGGATGTCTGTTTAAAAGATACCTTTACATGCACTCGTGAAAGGAACGCAATGTAAGTTCTGTTCTAATTAGAAAAGAATACAAGCATTACAGCTGTAGGGGAAGATTGAACACACATCTCCCTCCTAGTGTGTTTTAGTCTATACCTTGTATTCAATACCTTATATATAATTAAGGTTTCACCACAGCGCTAGTTTCAAAACGTTTCTGGTCTTAGATTTAGTTCATTTCAGAGTATTGGGTGTACTTTTTGTGTTTGAAACTTGCTGCCAGGGCCGGCTCCAGGCATGTTCGACTAGAGCGGCCGCGCGGGGCGCCACCCTTAATGGGCGCCGCCATAGTCTACCTGGAGCCGGCCCTGTACACTGCAGCTCTCCCCGCCGTCCCCGGCCTTTGACTGTGTGTGTGCTGCGCGGTGCGCATGGAGCGCTCAATCGGTAGGGAAGTCGGTGCCCTCAGATAGCAGCACTCCCCCTCCCAGTGCCGCCGCAGGTATTGTGGGGATCATCGGGCACTGTGTGGGGACATATCTGGCACTGTGGGGTCATCTGCACTGTGGGGGCACTGGCACTGTGTGGGGGCATATCTGTCACTGTGGGGTCATATCTGCACTGTGGGGGCATATCTGGCACTGTGGGGTCATCTGCACTGTGAGGGCACTGGCACTGTGTGGGGGCAGATCTGTCACTGTGGGGTCATATCTGCACTGTGGGGGCATATATTTATCTGGCACTGTGGGGGCATATATTTATATGGCACTGTGGGGGCATATATTTATCTGGCACTGTGGGGGCATATATTTATCTGGCACTGTGGGGGCATTTATGTATCTGGCACTGTGGGGGCATTTATTTATCTAGCACTGTGGGGGCATTTATGTATCTGGCACTGCTGGGGGGCATATCGGCACTGTGGGGGCATTTATTTGGCACTGTGGGGGCATTTATTTGGCACTGTGGGGGCATTTATGTATCTGGCACTGCTGGGGGGCATGTCACGTGTAGCTGGCACTGCTGGAGGGCATGTCAGGTGTATCTGGCACTGCTGGGGGGCATGTCACGTGTTGCTGGCACTGCTGGGGGGCATGTCACGTGTAGCTGGCACTGCTGGGGGGCATGTCACGTGTAGCTGGCACTGCTGGGGGGCATGTCACGTGTAGCTGGCACTGCTGGGGGGCATGTCACGTGTAGCTGGCATGGCTGGAGAGCATATCATGTAGTGTTCCCGCTAGGCGTCTGTGGCTAGGCAATGTGTCTCAGTGCTCTGCCTGGCGCAATGTATCTCAGTGCTCTGCCTGGCGCAATGTGTCTCAGTGCTCTTCCTGGCGCAGTGTGTCTCAGTGCTCTTCCTGGCGCAATGTGTCTCAGTGCTCTTCCTGGCGCAATGTGTCTCAGTGCTCTTCCTGGCGCAATGTGTCTCAGTGCTCTTCCCGGCGCAATGTGTCTCAGTGCTCTGCCTGGCGCAATGTGTCTAACGTGCTCTGCCTGGCGCAATGTGTCTAACGTGCTCTGCCTGGCGCAAAGTGTCTAACGTATTCTGCCTGGCGCAAAGTGTGTAGGAGGTTCTACCTGGTGCAGTGTATATTAGCTGCACTACTGTGTGGTGTAATACGAATTGCCACTATTATGAGGCCACACACCTTCCCCACGAAGCAACACCCCTAAATTTCGGCGCGCACTGTCCATGCTCTGGCATGTGGGTAGGTGAGCACCAAGCATTACAGTATGTACATAATTTCGCCCTCCTAACTTAAAAATGTGCCCTCTCTGTGATCAGCATCCTGCCCTACAAAGTGAGCACTATCATGTGTAGCTGGCACTGCTGGGGGGCATATTGTGTGTAGCTGGCACTGCTGGGGGCATGTCATGTGTAGCTGGAACTGCTGCGGGCATGTCATGTGTAGCTGGCACTGCTGGGGGGCATATCATATCTATCTGGCACTGCACATTATGTGTATCTGGCACTATACTGGAGACATTATGTGTAAGGAACACTACTGTGGCTGTTATGTGTAAGGCTGCTAATTGTGTGCGTAGAGGGGATGTGAAAATATATTTATAGTCTGATAATATATGAGGCCACACCCACTTTTCCAGGAGGCCACAACCACTTTCCCTGAAGCACGCGCGCCTTTGGCGCGCGCATAGGGGTTTGGGGGGGGGGGGGGCTTTTATATTTTCTCACTCAGGGTGCTAGTAGGCCTGGAGCCAGTCCTGCTTGCTGCCATTCAGTGTATTATAAGCGCAAGGTTGTTTCTATCTTTTTTTGCTGTACCTAATGTGTAGACTGCTATGCAAGGACCATACACTAATTAAAATCACCTACGAGAAAGTGGGTGGGAGCTGGTCCTGACAGAAGGAGTCTTACCTTCAAGTGATAATTTTAAACATAATAAGAGGTGCTGCCATGCTGAGTCTTATAGTACCATGCAGAAAAAAAGAAAAAAGCTGGTGCACATTTTAAGCACTAATAATACTAATAATCTAAACAATTATAATAATCTCTACAACTGAACATGGAGTAATAATAAGGTTTCTTAGTACAAGTTGGGACAAAAATGTAAGCCCACCTACCATGGCAAGGTGAACCTTTATAAGATGGGTCTCTGACATCCCTAACTGAAATGTTTCTCTACTACTCTATTGGTAAAATATTTATTTCTTATTTCTACCATGTTTATTAATGAATTTAATTTATTCCTGAAAACATGACACTCCTCAATCTCATTAGAATATTTTATTTACCTGAATAATACTATTAGATATTACCCGTTTCACACAGGCATTTCACTAATATCCCTTTTGTTTCTAAAATCTACAATTCAAAAATTTGTTTTCTTTACTTTTTATTTCATATACTGAGTTTTTTAAATACATATTTAAATCATTTTGAGTATTATCATTATTATTATTATTATTATTATTATTATTATTATTATTACACGGTTGAGTGACATTATTATGACCACCAGCTAATAGCCAGAATAACCGCTGTGTGCAGCATGCACAGCAGCTAGATAGGCTGCACTGTCATTTTAGACACACGTCTGGTAGCCCCCAGATTCATTTTGGTGGTGAGCTGCTCCACTGTAGAGTGTCGGTCGTCCCTTACACACATTCGTAGCCGACATTCACTTCACATCAATGGCACATTATGCTCCGCAGCTTCCATGTCGGTTATTTGCAATGGTGCCATTTGTCTAGTCACGATACACCTTCACCACAGCAGCATGCGAACAGTTCATAAACTGCGCTGTTTCTGAAATACTGCAACTTGTGGCCCAAAAGCTGATTATCATCCCTTTTTGCAACTCAGATAAATCGCCCCTTTCACCCATGACAGCAACGCATGATATGTGTGCAGACGGTCTCAGTGGCACACGCAGGGGGGGAAACCCTACCTGGAAACCCTACCTGATGAGCTGAATCTTCTAGTTTTGAGACGGAGAGACAGCTGTCTCCGTTTCAGTTAAAAGCAGTGACCGTGATCGTGACCGCAGAGCTGCTGCGGCAGCAGAGAGCTACAGTAGCTCTCTACTTGTAGAATTGCCGGAGGGTTGTAGGGGAGAGCTGCTGGCTGCGCATGCTCAGCCACAGCAGCTCCCTCCATCCCCACACTGCTGCCCGTCTTCTCCCAGCCCCTGGTGGAACCCTATGTACAGTAGGTATGTGAATATTTATTTGTAGTTATGTATGTATGTGTGTTTGTGTGTATGTGCTTGTGTATGTATGTGTGTTTGTGTATGTGTGTATGTGCTTGTGTATGTATGTGTGTTTTTGTATGTGTGTGTTTGTGTATATATGTATAAATATATATATATATATATATATATGTGTGTGTGTGTGCAATGGTACTCTGGGTAGAAACAGGCTTGCCTCCCCCCCCCCCCCCACTTCCCTCCCCCTCCGTGCAGTAGAAACCAGGCAGCACTCAGCGGTCTTTGGCCCTCATTCCGAGTTGATCACTCGCTGACGTTTTTCACAGCGTAGCGATCAGACTAAAAATCGGCTGTTCTGCGCATGCGTATGGTACGCAGCGTGCACGCGCGAAGTACTTTCACACAAAACTATGCAATTTTACACAAGCTTGAGCGACGTTTTTCAGTCGCTCGAGTGTTTGTAGTGTGATTGACAGGAAGTGGGTGTTTCTGGGCGGCAACTCAGCGTTTTCAGGGAGTGTGCTGAAAAACGCAAGCGTGCCTGATAAAAACGCAGGAGTGGCTGGGGAAACGGGGGAGTGACTGGCCGAACGCAAGGCTTGTTTGTGACGTCAAACCAGGAACTAAACATTCTGCAGTCATCGCAAGGTAGGAGAAAGTATCGAGCCACTCTGAAACTGCATGAAATTTTTTAGTAGCAGAACTGCTAACCTTTTCGTTCGCACTTCTGCTATGCTAAGATACACCCCCAGAGGGCGGCGGCTTAGCGTTTGCACTGCTGCTAAAAGCAGCTAGCGAGCGATCAACTCGGAATGAGGGCCTTTGTGAGTATATTAATGTATTAAAGTACAAAAGACATAGGGGGTAATTCTGAGTTGATCGCAGCAAGAACTTTGTTAGCAGTTGGGCAAAACCATGTGCAGTGCAGGGGGGGCAGATATAACATGTGCCGAGAGAGTTAGATTTGGGTGGGTTATTTTGTTTCTGTGCAGGGTAAATAATGGCTGCTTTATTTTTACACTGCAATTTAGATTGAACACACCACACCCAAATCTAACTCTCTCTGCACATGTTATATTTGCCTCCCCTGCAGTGCACATGGCCCTCATTCCGAGTTGATCGCTAGCTGCTTTCGGTCGCAGCGCGGCGATTAGGTGAAAAAGCGGCATTTCTGCGCATGCGTACGGGCTGCAGTACGCACGCGCAAAGTATTTTCACACAAAACTATGCAGTTTTACACAAGGCCAATCAACGCTTTTCTGTCGCTGTGTTGATTGGTGAGTGATTGACAGGAAGTGGGTGTTTCTGGGTGGTAACTGGTTGTTTTCAGGGAGTGTGCTAAAAAACGCAGGCATGACAGGTAAAAACGCAGGTGTGCCTGGGGAAACGGGGGAGTGGCTGGCCGAACGCAGGGCGTGTTTGTGACGTCAAAGCAGGAACTAAACTTAGTGAAGTGATCGCAAGGTAGGAGTAGGTTTTGAGCTGCTCAGAAACTGCATGAAAATTTTTACGAACAGTTCTGCTAACCTTTTGTTTGCACTTCTGCTAAGCTAAGATACACTCCAAGAGGGCGGCGGGCTAGCGTGTGCACTGCTGCTAAAAGCAGCTAGCGAGCGATTAACTCGGAATGAGGGCCATGGTTTTGCCCAACTGCTAACAAAGTTCCTGCTGCGATCAACTCAGAATTACCCCAATAGTGTACCGATGTTTCAACGCTGCGCAGGGCATTTTTTTCAAGGTGCTATGCTGTAGGCTTGAAAAAAACACCCTGCTCGGCATTGAAACATCGGTACTATATGCCATTTGTACTTTTATACATTAATTTACTCACAAAGAGCGCTGAGTGCTGCTTGGTTACTACTGCATGGAGGGTGTGTGTGTTTGTATATGTGTGCGTGTGTATATATATATATATATATATATATATATACACACAGTTGTGCTCATAAGTTTACATACCCTAGCAGAATTTGTGATTTTCTGGCCATTTGTCAGAGAATATAAATGATAACTCACAAACTTTTCTTTCACTCATGGTTAGTTGTTGGGTGAAGCCATTTATTGTCAAACAACTATGTTTACTCTTTTTAAATCATAATGACAACAGAAACTACCCAAATGACACAGACCAAAAGTTTACATACCCTGGAGATTTTGGCCTGATAACATGCACACAAGTTGACACAAACGGGTTTGAATGGCTACTAAAGGTAACCATACTCACCTGTGATCTGTTTGCTTGTAATCAGTGTGTGTGTATAAAAGGTCAGTGAGTTTCTGGACTCCAGAAAGACCCTTGCATCTTTCATCCAATGCTGCACTGACGTGCGTGGATTCTGAGTCATGGGGAAAGCAAAAGAATTGTCAAAGGATCTGCGGGAAAAAGGTAATTGAACTGTATAAAACAGGAAAGGGATATAAAAAGATATCCAAGCAATTGAGAATGCCAATCAGCAGTGTTCAAACTCTAATTAAGAAGTGGAAAATGAGGGATTCTGTGGAAAGCAAATCACGGTCAGGTAGACCAACAAAAAATTTCAGCCACAACTGCCAGGAAAATTTTTCGGGATGCAAGGAAAAATCCACAAATAACTTCAGCTGAAATACAGGACTCTCTGAAAAAAAGTGGTGTGGTTGTTTCAAGATGCACAATAAGGAGGCATTTGAAGAAAAATGGGCTGCATGGTCGAGTCGCCAGAAGAAAGCCATTACTACGAAAATGCCCCAAAGCATCCCGCTTACAATACTCCAAACAGCACAGAGACAAGCCTCAAAACTTCTGGAACAAAGTCATTTGGAGTGATGAAACCAAAATTGAGCTTTTTGGCCACAACCATAAACGTTACATTTGGAGAGGAGTCAACAAGGCCTATGATGAAAGGTACACCATTCCTACTGTGAAACACAGAGGTGGATCGCTGATGTTTTGGGGATGTGTGAGCTACAAAGGCACTGGAAACTTGGTCAAAATGGATGGCAAGATGAATGCAGCATGTTATCAGTAAATATTTGAGGAAAATTTGCACTCATCAGCCCGGAAGCTGCGCATGGGACGTGCTTGGACGTTCCAACATGACAATGATCCAAAACACAAGGCCAAGTCGACCTGTCATTGGCTACAGCAGAATAAAGTGAAGGTTCTGGAGTGGCCATCTCAGAAAGTGGTTCTGGAGTGGCCATCTGAGAAAATAAAGAGCCTCATCCACAACTACCACAAAAGACTTCAAGCTGTCATTGATGTTAAAGGGGGCAATACACGGTATTAAGAACTGGGGTATGTAAACTTTTGACCAGGGTCATTTGGGTAGTTTCTGTTGTCATTATGATTTAAAAAGAGTAAACACAGTTGTTTGACAATAAATTGCTTCACCCAACCACTAAACATGAGTGAAAGAAAAGTTTGTGAGTCAGGGGCGTTTTAAGAGAGGAGGAGGCCCGTGTTCAGCCTCCTCCGTCGGGCCCCCTCCTCTCTGCCCGGAGCGCCGTAGAATTTGAGCACTAGAGGGCTCAGACTCTACTGCGCATGCGCAGATCTCCGTGAAAATGGGGCGGCGGCTATTTTCCCTGAGATCTCTCTACTGCGCATATGCAGAACGCCGTGAAAATGGCCGCTGGGCCATTTTCACTGTGTTCTAGCGGCGCTACGGATGCCGGCGCTGGACTTCGGAGGGGTAAGTATTTTACAAATGGGTGCAGTGTGTGCGGTGGGAGCCCCCTCTGGACTCAGGGGCCCGTGTGCACCGCACACACACTGCACCTATTATAGAAACGCCAGTGTTGTGACTTATCACTCATATTCTCTGACAAATGGCCAGAAAATCAAAAATTCTGCTAGGGTATGTAAACTTATGAGCACAACTGTATATATATATATATATATATATATATATATAAATATACACATACACACACCCTCCCAAGGAAACCCCCCTCACAAAATCCTGTGTATTCCCCTGGGTCTATCGTACACCTTAAAATGTTATTTACTTGTGTCATTGTAAGAATTCTGCATTATATTCTGCTGCCACTAGATGGCAGCAGTTTGTTTATTCTGCCTTTCTCTCATCATGGTGCACAGTTTGGGGTAAATTTACTAAGGTGGGAGATTTTTAGAACTGGTGATGTTGCCCATGGCAACCAATCAGATTCTACTTACCATTTATCTAGCTGCTTCTAGCAGATAATAGATATAATCTGATTGGTTGCTATGGGCAACATCACCAGTTCTAAAAAATCTCCCACCTTAGTAAATTTACCCCTTTGAATCTTATTACTCGGCTAATTGTAAATCTGGGTAAACATTAGACAATGTATACCCAGCACGACATCGGCCGCGATGGGACCCAGCGGGGGTGACGGCATCATCAATTGCATAGACTTCTCAGAATGTTTAACTAAACTATCTTGGACCACTTCAAATGAGAATATCATCTTCCCCATGAATTTCATGGCCTAGAGAACCAACAGACTTCTTCCATCCAATTTTTTATTATTATTTTTTTACAAACTAGTGACTGAA
The DNA here is from genome assembly GCF_028390025.1 of Pseudophryne corroboree. Classification (NCBI taxonomy): domain Eukaryota; kingdom Metazoa; phylum Chordata; class Amphibia; order Anura; family Myobatrachidae; genus Pseudophryne; species Pseudophryne corroboree. The sequence goes on along the minus strand of NC_086444.1, from coordinate 441,422,857 downwards.
CGTCTCTGACCATGTTTGTCAGAAAAAAGATCCTTCCTAACTGGATATTGAAAACAAGACCTAATGGCTTATACACACTAAACGATATGAATGATGAACGATGTTGGTGAACGATTTCCCTTGAGCTTCCAGGCATACTTGATGAAAGATATTGTGCATAAACACTAAACGATTTTTCAAATAATATGAATGATGAACAATATTGCTAGCATCGTCTGAGACAATAGTAATTTAAATAATGGGCTGGCATTACAGAGAAAGGTAGGCATGACTTCTAGGGGTATAAATAATGTCTGCCATTTTAAAAACTTTGCATTTTGCTCTGCTGCTAGTTTGGTTAGGTTTATACCTGTTGCTCCATTTGCCACTTCTTGTAGAGCAGTCAGCATAAAATGGCGCTGAGGGCTGTCAGGGGAGTGGCTATTATGATGAATATAGTTTATATCGTCCATTGTTCATCGTTCCCAGTGTACACACTGAACAATATACACTTTTACATCAACGATATAGACAAACTTGGCTTGCAAGTTCAGAAGACAGAAATCCTAGCGCACATTGTTTATCATTCATTGCATACACACTGGACTATGGTGGTCATTCCGAGTTGATCGTTAGCTGCTTTCGTTCGCAGCGATTAGGTAAAAAAGCGGCACTTCTGCGCATGCGTATGGGGCACAGTGCGCACGTGCGACGTACTTTCACAAAAGCCGATGCAGTTTCACACAAGGTCTAGCGACGCTTTTCAGTCGCACTGCTGGCCGCAGAGTGATTGACAGGAAGTGGGTGTTTCTGGGTGGTAACTGACCGTTTTCGGGGAGTGTGTGTAAAAACGCAGGCGTGTCGTATGAAAACGCAGGAGTGGCTGGGGAAACGTAGGCGTGGCTGGATGAACGCAGGGCGTGTTTGTGACGTCAAAACAGGAACTAAACAGTCTGAAGTGATCGCTAGCTAGGAGTAAGTCTCGAGCTGCTCAGAAACTGCACAATCTTTTTTTGTAGCAGCGCTGCGATCCTTTCAGTCGCACTTCTGCTAAGCTAAAATACACTCCCAGAGGGCGGCAGCTTAGCGTTTGCACTGCTGCTAAAAGCAGCTAGCGAGCGAACAACTCGGAATGAGGGACTATATTGTGAACTATATCGCTCATAAGGCCCAAAATAAGCAATGTCGTTCACAATATCATCTAGTGTATATGGGCCTTAGGAATCTCATATGCTGACTGTGGATCAGTTTCAACTTCTGTAAATGAATTATCCAGGCATGATACACTAGAACTTCTACAGACCTTACAAGATTTTAGAGACTACTCAGGAAGAATAGATTGTCCAAACAAAGACCAGTCCTTACTCATATAGATATTAGCAGTCCTGCCAGTATTTTTATAAATATACAGGGCCTGTGGCTAGACAAAAAAGTAGTACCTTCCATTTATTGCAAATATTAGAAGGCACAAATGTCCTTCCCAAATAGGCACATGGATGTAGGCATTCTTGATGTCTATGTATGCCAAGAATTTGTCTACTGCCATTTCATTTAGGACTGTTCTTACCAGTGGCGGATTTAGCGGGGGGCGATTAGGGCGAATGCCCCCCCTACATATACCGGCAGCGGGATGGAGGCCGGGTCCCGCCGCGGTGTTGGGAACGGGTTGGAGAGCGGTGCAGCACGGCGGGGCACGAGGAGAGAGAGGAGCGTCCTGAAGCGCGTACAGCGGCCTCTGTTCTGAGCACGCCCCCTCCTCCCTGTACGCGCATCAGGACGCTCTCTCTCTGTCTTTGTCCCCCGCCGCGCTGCACCGCTCTCCACCCGTTCCCAATATCCTGGCGGGATCCGGCCTCCATCTATGAGTAGGTGTGTGTGTGTGTGTGTGTGTGTGTGTGTGTGTGTGTGTCCCATTTCTCCCCCCCCCCCCTCTCTTCTCCCTGCATTATTTTGCCTCATTCAGTGTGCTGTAATGTGCACTTCGCCTCATTCGGCTCATTCAGTGTGCTATAATGTGAATTTTGCCTCATTCTGCGTGCTATAATGTGAATTTCGCATCATTCGGCTCATTCAGTGTGCTATAACGTGAATTTTGGCTCATTCAGTGTGCTATAACGTGAATTTTGGCTCATACAGTGTGCTATAATGTGAATTTTGGCTCATTCTGCGTGCTATAATGTGAATTTTGGCTCATTCTGCGTGCTATAATGTGAATTTTGGCTCATTCTGTGTGCTATAATGTGAATTTTGGCTCATTCAGCGTGCTACAATGTGAATTTCAGCTCATACAGTGTGCTACGATGTGAATTTCGGCTCATTCAGTGTGCTATAATGTGAATGTCGGCTCATTCAGTGTGCTACAATGTGAATTTCGGCTCATTCTGTGTGCTGTAGAAACAGAATTTGTCGGCAGATAAGAACCACTTGGCCCATCTAGTCTGCCCCCTTTTTTTTTTTACATTATTTTTCTCTCTAACGTTATCTGATCCTTATTTCTTTGTAAGAATATCCTTATGTCCCATGCATGTTTAAATTGCCCGACTGTCTTAGCCTCTACCACCTCTGATGGAAGGAATGGCGATTTGGCAGTCTGTATCACCAGTGCGCAGGGTTCTCTCCACTAACTGGCAACATTTTATTAGTAATGGCAACAATAGGAAATTTTAGAAGCGAACGGGAAGGGCATTACTAAGTGGGAGGGGCTATGATTAGGGGGAGGAGTCATAATTCTTAAACCGCCCCCCCCTAAAAGTTAAGTCTAGATCCGCCACTGGCTCTTACTGAATGCATTCTGAATATGTCTTTCTTTACGCAGTCTTGTGTTTAGAACCTTTAAATTTAAAATAGGTCTGTGACTCCCATCTGCTTTTTTTTGTTTGTTTTTTACTAATAATAGATTGGCGTAAAATCCCAGGGACCTCTGATTTCTGGAACTGGAATAATTATTCTAGATGGGAAGTAATAGACCAAACATGGCTGCCTCATCTGGAACTCTGTGTACAATGATCAAAGCATTGCTCTGTTGACTTTGCAGAGATAATGTCTAGTATTTTTTATCTCACCTATTGTGTGCCATCTGATCCAAAATTGCTTTTGTATTATCTTCTTGGTTTCTTTATTTCATATTTCATGCAAAACTGTATTATGCTCATACTATCTGTTAAGCGCCTTGAGCCTTTTAGAGAAAGGGCGCTATATATAATAATTATTATTATTATTATTATCTAGGGCCATACATTTTCATTTGTTTCTTGGTAACTTTGTGGAAAAGTAACTTCTCAGTGGTATACCCCTTGGCCCAGTAAGATCTTGATCGATGTCCATGTCTAAAGGGCAGACCACAGGAATGAAACTTGGATTAATAAAATATTTAAAAACTTTCCTTTAAAAGGTAAACCACCCAAAAATGTCTTTGTTTCAGAATCTACATACTGCAGATATGGGGAGGTGAGGGTTAGGCATTTGGGGGCGGGGGGTGGAGGGGGGGGGTGTTAGCTGCAGTAGGGGGCTGTTAGTGTTACACTGCAGGAGTGGTGGGATGGCGTTAGCAATAGGGATAGGGTTAAATACTTACTGGAATCTTCCTGAGCGTCGGGATTAGGACTGCCAGGGTTTCATACCTAACCCATGCAGTGCCACAAATGCAAATCCAAAAATCTTGGCAGCCTCACATAAATAATCTGCTTCTGTTTTAATCTGCTGTGTGATAATTAATAGCTGATCTTGAGATATGTCTGAGTGGATACCTTCTATCAAACGGTCAGTCTACTTTTACATAGCCTTTCAAGACAAGGAAATACTAGGCCTCAATGCTGCCCCCTGGCTACATAAATTGACTTTAAATTGCTTTTGCACTTTAGTCTTCCCTTAAGAAAGCAGAACCATAGCCTTAGATAAGTGAGCTACCAGAACATCCACTCTAAAAGACTGTTAAGGCAAATTTCCTATGTAGCGCTGGATACAGAATAGGAAATCTACATGGGATCTTAAATTTCTTATCTGGATGTAACCATGGTTCCACAATTAAGTAAGATATCTGGGAAGTTAAAGGAAATAATACAGATTTTTTTCTCTCCAACTCTTCAGTTCTGAATAAGTCATCAGAAGGATACGCCTGGCTCTCTACATTGTTTAGGTCCAAAATGTCACAGTACGCCAGAGCCAGGGGCATCTCTAGAGAGGAGGGGACACGTGCAGAATCTGTGTGGGGCCCCTCCTCTCCCGTAGCCGTCACGCCGCTGTTAGCGCTCTGAGTGCTGCAGACTCTGGAACAGTGCCAGAGTCTACAGTGCATGCGCAGGACTCCGAAAAATGGCCGCCGCACCAATTTTTCAGAGTCCTGCGCATGCGCTGTAGACTCTGGCACTGTGCCAGAGTCTCTAGTGTTCAGTGCGCTAGCAGCGGCGTGATGGCTACAGGAGAGGAGGGGCCCCACACAGGTCAGCAATGGACTCTGGAAAGGTAAGAATAGGAGAAATGGGTGCAGTGTGTGCGGTGTGGGCCCCCCAGGGACTCAGGGGCTCATGTACACCACTCACACTGCACCCATTATAAAATGCCATTGGCCAGAGCCCGGTTCCTTTTTACTGAGTCTGGTGATGATAGTTCCCGGGGACAGTGCAGGCTCCATTGCAGGTGGGTGCTGGTTGGCGCTCCTCATGGTGAAGCACCCTCCTGATTGCTTGTGGCCTCTCCCCCTGGCTGCTGCAGGCGACAGCCAGCAACCTTATGAGGATACCATGGCTGAATTCAATCCCCAGTCCGTCCCTGCTTGATCCTAACATTTTCTCCAACTACCGACCCATCACTCTACTCCCTTTTGCCTCCAAAGTCCTTGAGCATATTGTCTACAACTGCCTTACTGCCTTCCTTTCCTCCCACTCCCTGATTGACCCATTTCAATTTGGCTTCCATCCTCTCTCCACTAAAACTGCCCTCACGAAAGCCTGCAATGACGTCCTTGCTGCAAAATCCAAGGGCCTCTACTCCCTGCTTATTCTCCTTGACCTCTCTGCTGCTTTTAACCCTGTGGACCACCCTCTCCTCCTGCAAATACTTCCCTACCTTGGTTTGCATAATACTGCCCTCTCCTGGCTGTCCTCTTACTTCTCCAACCATTCCTTCTCTGTCTCCTTTAAAGGCTCCACTTCCCGAAAGACAAGAGAGAAAAAAGGGGTTGTATGGATAAGGTGTATACATTAAATATTAAAATGTCACTTTTAATAATTATATTAAAACTTCCGTCACTATGGACGGTTTAAGCAACAGTTAAATATAGAGGTTAAAACAATTAGGTATTGTGCTTGAAATGAAAATCTGTGAAAATTATAATAAAGAAAAAAAGAATGTCTGTTCCGTTCATCTTTTTTGTGTAAGGATACAATATCTCATATACCACATAAATCATTATATGTGTGTCCGTGACTTCATTGTACTCTATATCCAATTCTAATTTCCTGACATTATTATTGCAAAAAAGTATTGTCCCAATGCGATACTGGTATTCTCATCAATATTCAATAATAGTTTCAGAGATGGAGTTCACTGATCAATGGAGATGATTCTTATATTTATATATCACCTTTGTTAAGGTATTTGTCAGTCAAATTATGTTATACTTTCCCTGGGAGCTGGATGCAGAAATAAACACAATGGTGGTCATTCCGAGTTGTTCGCTCGTTATTTTACTTTCGCAACGGAGCGATTAGTCGCTAATGCGCATGCGCAATGTCCGCAGTGCGACTGCGCCAAGTAAATTTGCTATGCAGTTAGGTATTTTACTCACGGCATTACAAGGTTTTTTCTTCGTTCTGGTGATCGTAATGTGATTGACAGGAAGTGGGTGTTTCTGGGCGGAAACAGGCCGTTTTATGGGTGTGTGCGAAAAAACGCTACCGTTTCTGGTAAAAACGCGGGAGTGGCTGGAGAAACGGAGGAGTGTCTGGGCGAACGCTGGGTGTGTTTGTGACGTCAAACCAGGAACGACAAGCACTGAACTGATCGCAGATGCCGAGTAAGTGTGGAGCTACTCAGAAACTGCTAAGAAGTGTCTATTCGCAATTTTGCTAATCTTTCGTTCGCAATTTTGATAATCTAATATTCACTCCCAGTAGGCGGCGGCTTAGCGTGTGCAAAGCTGCTAAAAGCAGCTTGCGAGCGAACAACTCGGAATGAGGGCCAATGGGCCTAATTCAGAGTTGATCGCAGCAACAAATTTGTTAGCAGTTTGGCAAATCCATGTGCACTGCAGGGGGGGCAGATATAGCATGTGCAGAGAGAGTTAGATTTGGGTAGGGTGTGTTCAAACTGAAATCTGAATTGCAGTGAAAAAATAAAGCAGCCAGTATTTACCCTGCACAGAAACAAAATAACCCACCCAAATCTAACTCTCTGCAAATGTTATATCTGCCACACCTGCAGTGCAACATGGTTATACCCAACTACTAACAAATTTGCTGCCGCTATCAACTCTGAATTAACCCCAAAGTTTCTTCTTTCACAACACTGTTTGACAGATAGCTACTTGTATCAGCAAACTTCCACTGCTGTTATTTTCAGCAGGATATGTGGATATTAATATGTAGGGAGTTGGCCGTGTGTTGATTGCATTTTGTTATAAATGTAACACATCATGCATGTTCTGCTGGTTAATAGTCATAAGTTACAATACACTTACGTTTTATGCCAGATACTGTAATTCCAGCATGTGGGCCACATATTCTTTCCAGTGCCTGCTAGATTTATATTAAATTTGGTTGGGTTATTTTGTTTCTGTGCAGGGTAAATACTGGCTGCTTTATTTTTCCACTGCAATTTAGATTTCAGTTTAAACACACCCGACCCAAATCTAACTCTCTCTGCACATGTTATGTCTGCCCCCCCCTCCCCCTTCCCCCGGCAGTCAGGATCCTGGCATCGGCATGCTGAACGCCAGAATCCCGGACGCTAGTCAAGCAATCTAAACCCATTACCAGTGACCTAAAAAATAAAATAAAGATAATGTGATGATGCAAAAGGTAACTATGTGATAGCATTGTGTAATAAGTGTGAATCCCATATTTGAAAATAAAGTGTAAAAATATATATAGGTGATACTAATATGAAATATGACTATTATGACTTCACTTCCATTAACTGTTGGTGTCTCCCAAGGTTCTGGGCCCAAACCATTCACTCTCTAATGGTTAGCCAAGCCTCTTTATTAGCTGGCCACAACCCTAAGAATGGGCCCATACCACTGCATCGCCATGGTGGGCCCTTCATGCCCCAGTATGACACTGTCCTTGACTCTTTCCTCTCCTTCAAATGATACATTCTGTATCCTTCACAGAGATTGAATGTGGCTGACAAAGGGAAGGGAGAAGTAAAAAATGACACCCAAGTAGCAGAGTGTCACAACTGAGGGCCTGAGCTGACGGGAGGCAGCCTCAGTTGTAGGGGCTGAGGTGTAGAAAAACCTGGGAGGTTGTATCAGACCCCTGGACATGTAAGTTACACGTAGGAAGATTGCCCGAAGGCGTGACCACGACAACCAAGATAAAAGTCAATGAAGTTTATTTGACAAACTCCATGCAACACAGCAGTAGTAAAAGAAAAACGTAAAATCAGCAGTAATATAACACAGTTCCTGGGTACTACAGGATGGCAATGGCCACAGGGCTCTGGTAGTATGGGTACAGTTCTTATTGTCCTCTAGATGGAAAGTCCTTACCAGGCCCGACTGTAGTAATGGAGATAGCCCAGGATCATACCAGCTGATGTTCCATGGGAAGCTGGGCTGCTGTAGATAAAGTGGCTGCTGTGAGTACCAGACAGAACCAGACAGAACCAGACAGATGTAGACACGGAGTGGATACTGGATGGAACCAGCCAAATGATAAATGAAGCTTGAGAGCGATGAAATACAAATGATATATGGAGCTTGAGAGCTGTGAAATATTAGTACCGGTGGTAAATGGAAATCTGCAGAAATGGTACCGGCACTTTAAGAAGAACTGATCTCTGCTGGAAGCTAAGTGCTGGAAGCAGGTGAATCTGTAGCTGGAAACGGATGAGTCCCAGAGGACTGGAGAGTCAGGCTGCACCGCAGGTGGTAGACTGGAGCGGGTCTCTTTAGTGGAAGCTTGGAGACAGGAACTGGAACCTGGAAAACAACCACAGGAGAGAGACAGACTGGAACTAGGTTTGACAACCAAAGCACTGACGCCTTCCTTGCTCAGGCACAGAATACTTATACCTGCAGCAATGAAGGGATTGGCTAGGCAATTATGCAGATTTCAGTGGAGCAACGGATTGGTGGAAATTGAACAGGTGACAGAATCCAACATGGCTGCGCCCATGTAGGCACTTGGAGGGAAAGTTGGTTTGGTAATCCATGTGGAAACTTAGCAGCAATGGCGGTGCCGGCCACAGAGGACAGGAGACGCCAGACTGATGACTGCACACTGGAACCACGCAGACGACAGCAGAGGCCGCTGCTGGCATGAAGCGCCACTCTGATATCCTGTATACTGAAACACAGGAACAGCGGCGGAGGCCACGGAGGATGGGAGACGCCATTCAGGAAGTAAACATGGCGCCGCTGTGACAGCGTCTCAGGGTGACAGGAGAGGGAAGCAGAATGTGGACATCAGTATTACAGATGAAATCCGGCCCTGGAACGCTGAGCCAGCCTCAGGAGACCTCTAAAAGGCAAGTAATGGCGTCCACATACCCGGATCGTGACAGCACCCCCCCCCCCCTTTAGGAGTGGCCCCAGGACACTTCTTCGGCTTTTGAGGAAACTTGGAGTGGAAATTCCGGACCAAGGCAGGAGCATGGCATCTGAAGCATTGGTCCAAGAGCGTTCCTCAGGACCATAGCCCTTCCAGTCAATAAGATACTGTAATTGACCGTAACGGTGACGTGAGTCCAAAATCTTGGCAACTTCATACTTGAGTCTGGACTTTCGGAGCCGGAGGAAGTGTAGAATGAAACCGATTCAGAATCAGCGGTTTCAAAAGGGAAACATGGAATGTTATAGGTATTTTCAAGAAGGGAGGTAACTGAAGTCTGTAAGCAACAGGATTGATGACTTGTTCAATTTTGAAAGGACCGATGTAACGAGGTGCAAACTTCATGCTGGGAACTCTTAACCTCAAATTCTTTGTGGACAACCACACACGATCACCCACCTTGAGAGCAGGAACCGCTCTACGCTTCTTATCAGCAAACTTCTTGTACCTGAACGATGCTTTGAGCAGAGCCGCTCGTACATTCTTCCAGTTGTTTGCAAACTGACGCAAGGTGATATCCACTGCTGGAACAGAAGTTGCTGGAAGCGGTTGGAATTCTGGAACTTTAGGGTGGAATCCATAGTTAGTGAAGAATGGTGTTGAAGAAGATGAGGAATGATATTGGTTGTTATGGCAGAACTCGGCCCAGGGAAGTAGTTGCACCCAGTCATCTTGAGAGGAAGACACATAGATGCGGAGGAAGGCCTCCAAGTCCTGATTCACCCTCTCAGTTTGACCATTGGTCTGAGGATGGTAAGCTGTGGAAAACTTTAGTTTGACTTAGAGGGCTTGACACAAACTTCGCCAGAATTTGGCTACGAATTGTACTTCTCGATCTGAGATGATCTCTTCAGGAAGACCGTGGAGTCGGAAGATCTCTTGTATGAACACTTGAGCCAACTTGGAAGCTGACGGAAGACCGGTGAGAGGAATGAAATGTGCCATCTTGGTGAACCGGTCAACTACCACCCAGATGGTATTGAACTTGTTGCACATAGGTAGGTCTGTAACAAAGTCCATCGACAAAGGAGTCCACGGTCGACGGGGAACAGATAATGGAACCAGCTGCCCCGCAGGAGACTGGCGGGATACTTTGTGTTGGGCACACTTTGGGCAAGATGCAATAAACTCCATGAGGTCCTTCTTCAGAGTTGGCCTAGAGATAAACTCAAGGGTTTTTTGAATGCCTGTATGTCCGGCAAAACGGGAAGCATGGGCCCAATGCATGAGCTTCTTCCTTAACACCGGCTTCACAAAACTTTTCCCTGGTGGGGGCGTAGAGTCCATCCATACCGTGGAGAATGCCAACGGATTAATAATAGGATGCTTGTCTGAAGACTCCGACTCATTTTCTTGCTCCCAAGAGCGGGAAAGGGCATCTGCCTTGCGATTCTGAGAGCCCGGACAGAACTGGAGTTTAAAGTCGAACCTGGAAAAGAAAAGTGCCCATCTGGCCTGACGAGGGTTAAGACATTGTGCGCTTTCCAGATATAAAAGATTCTTGTGGTCGGTAAGTATAGTGATTGAATGAGAAGCTCCCTCCAACAGATATCTCCACTCCTCTAGAGCGAGCTTGATGGCTATCAACTCCTGGTCGCCAATGGCATAGTTGCGCTCAGCTGGGGAGAACTTCGGGGAGAAGAAACTGCAAGGATGTAGATGGCCATCTTTAGCCCTCTGGGATAACACCGCTCCTACTCCAACGAAGGAGGCATCCACCTCTAAGATGAAAGGAGAGTCGATGTCGGGCTGTTTCAAAACTGGTGCAGAGATGAACCGTTGTTTTAATAGATGAAAAGCTTGCGTAGCTTCTTCAGACCACTTGGACGGATTAGCACCCTTCTTAGTCAACGCAGTGATAGGCACCACAATGGTGGAAAAGTCTCGTATAAACTTTCTGTAGTAATTGGCGAACCCTAAGAACCTCTGGACCCCTTTGAGGGTTAAGGGTATCGGCCAATTCTGGATTGCTTGTAGTTTCTCAGGATCCATCTCTAGTCCGGAACCGGACACAATGTAACCTAGAAACGGAATGGATTTGACTTCAAAGACACATTTCCCTAATTTGCAATATGGATGATTGACACGGAGATGGGACAGAACCTCCTTTACCCAGAAACGATGTTCCTCTAGATTATTGGTAAAGATAAGGATACCATCTAGATAAACCACGACATGGCGGTATAAGATGTCTCTGAAGATCTCATTCACGAAATGCTGGAAGACAGCTGGAGCGTTGCTCAATCCGAAGGGCATGACGAGGTACTCATAATGTCCATCACGGGTGTTAAAGGCGGTCTTACACTCGTCACCCTCGCGGATCCGGATGAGATTGTAGACACCCCTCAAATCCAATTTTGTAAAGATGGTTGCTCCGCTAACTCTATCGAAGAGCTCTGTAATCAGGGGTAAAGAATATCGGTTCTTGATGGTAATGTCGTTCAAACCTCTGTAGTCGATGCACGGCCGCAGGCCACCGTCTTTCTTCTTTACGAAAAAGAAGCCTGCGCCAGCTGGAGAAGAGGAAGGTCGAATAAAACCCTTCGCCAGATTCTCTTTGATGTACTCCTTCATGGAATGCGACTCTGGTAAGGACAATGGATAACTTCGGCCTCGAGGTGGAACCTTCCCTGGGATGAGATCAATTGGACAGTCCCATTCCCTATGAGGAGGAAGGACATCAGCAGAAGCTTTACTGAACACGTCCGTGTAGTCTTGATATGGAGGAGGTGGAACATCAGACGACCTGGAGGAGGAAGAACAAACAGGAAGTACTTTAAACAAACATGTCTCAGCACAGGAGGGACCCCATGCCAGTATTTGCGTAGTCGTTCAGTCAATCGATGGATTGTGGAGACGGAGCCATGGAAGGCCCAAAACCACTGGATGTGTGGCTCTTGGAATCACTAGAAAAGAAATAAATTCTGAATGAAGAACTCCCACTCTCAGACGAACTGGTAGAGTCCTTAGAGAAATAACTGCTTCAAAAATCTTACTGCCATCCACGGCAGTCAAGGAAATGGACGAGGGAAGTCTCTCGGTGGGTAGGGACCACCGTTTAACATATGCTTCAGTCATGAAATTCCCAGCTGCTCCGGAATCTAGGAGGGCAATGACGTTCCTGTAACGTTGAGCAATTTGAAGCGAGACTGGGAGGTTACAATCATGAGGAGATGGAGAGGAGATCATTACTCCTAGCCGGCCCTCTCCCTGGCGAGCTAGGATTTGAAGTTTCCCGGACGTTTGGGACAGGCATTGATGGTGTGAGACGGAGCTGCACAGTAGAGACAGAGAGACTCAGAAAGACGTCTTCGGCGCTCAGCAGGAGATAGACGGGAATGACCAATTTGCATGGGCTCATCTTTGGATGGAGACGGTTGACGAGGAGGAGGAGCAGAAGATTTTGGAGCAGATGATCTTCCTCGCTCAGTTGCTCTTTCTCTGAACCGTAGATCAACTTTCGTGCATAGTGAGATTAGCTCATCCAACTTAGAGGGCAAGTCCCTGGTAGCTAACTCATCCTTGATGCGCTCTGATAAGCCATGCCAGAATGCAGCATACAGGGCCTCGTCGTTCCATGCCAGTTCGGATGCCAGGATCTTGAACTGTATAAGATACTGTCCTACAGTACGCGATCCCTGGCGTAAACGGAGAATCTCAGATGAAGCTGAAGTTACCCGGCCTGGCTCGTCGAAGATGCGCCTGAATGTTGTTACAAAATCAGTATAGGAGGACAGCAGGGTATCAGACTTCTCCCATAACGGTGATGCCCAGTCAAGGGCTGAGCCACTGAGAAGAGAAATAATGTAGGCAATTTTAGTACGATCACTGGGGAAATTGCCAGGTTGTAGCTCAAAATGGATTTCACACTGGTTGAGAAATTCCCTGCAGAATCTTGGAGATCCGTCAAATTTTGCTGGCGTTGGAAGATGAAGACGTGGAGCAGAAATGGGTAAGGTGGGTGGGGTTACAGCTGGAGTCACTGTGGGTGACGCACCGGACGCGCTTGATCCACGGAGGGTTGTCTGAATCCCATCCAGCCGAGTAGAGAGATCCTGGAGACAGCGGATGATGTGGCCCTGTGCAGCCTCCTGATGTTCGAGTCTGGCTGCCAGTTCTTGCATCGGCCTGGCCGCTTGATCCTGGTCTCCGGCTGGATTCATATGGTCAGTGCTTACTGTCACAACTGAGGGCCTGAGCTGACGGGAGGCAGCCTCAGTTGTAGGGGCTGAGGTGTAGAAAAACCTGGGAGGTTGTATCAGACCCCTAGACATGTAAGTTACACGTAGGAAGATTGCACGAAGGCGTGACCACGACAATCAAGATAAAAGTCAATGATGTTTATTTGACAAACTCCATGCAACACAGGAGTAGTAAAAGAAAAACGTAAAATCAGCAGTAATATAACACAGTTCCTGGGTACTACAGGATGGCAATGGCCACAGGGCTCTGGTAGTATGGGTACAGTTCTTATTGTCCTCTAGATGGAAAGTCCTTACCAGGCCCGACTGTAGTAATGGAGATAGCCCAGGATCGTACCAGCTGATGTTCCATGGGAAGCTGGGCTGCTGTAGATAAAGTGGCTGCTGTGGGTACTGGTTGGAACCAGACAGATGTAGACATGGAGTGGATACTGGATGGAACCAGCCAAATGATAAATGAAGCTTGAGAGCGATGAAATACAAATGATATATGGAGCTTGAGAGTGGTGAAATATTAGTACCGGTGGTAAATAGAAATCTGCAGAAATGGTACCGGCACTTTAAGAAGAACTGATCTCTGCTGGAAGCTAAGTGCTGGAAGCAGGTGAATCTGTAGCTGGAAACGGATGAGTCCCAGAGGACTGGAGAGTCAGGCTGCACCGCAGGTGGTAGACTGGAGCGGGTCTCTTTAGTGGAAGCTTGGAGACAGGAACTGGAACCTGGAAAACAACCACAAGAGAGAGACAGACTGGAACTAGGTTTGACAACCAAAGCACTGACGCCTTCCTTGCTCAGGCACAGAATACTTATACCTGCAAGAAGGAAGGGATTGGCTAGGCAATTATGCAGATTTCAGTGGAGCAATGGATTGGTGGAAATTGAACAGGTGACAGAATCCAACATGGCTGTGCCCATGTAGGCACTTGGAGGGAAAGTTGGTTTGGTAATCCATGTGGAAACTTAGCAGCAATGGCGGCGCCGGCCACAGAGGACAGGAGACGCCAGACTGATGACTGCACACTAGAACCACGCGGACGACAGCGGAGGCCGCGGCTGGCATGAGGCGCCACTCTGATATCCTGTATACTGAAACACAGGAACGGCGGCGGAGGCCGCAGAGGACGGGAGACGCCATTCAGGAAGTAAACATGGCGCCGCTGTGACAGCGTCTCAGGGTGACAGGAGAGGGAAGCAGAATGTGGACATCAGTATTACAGATGAAATCTGGCCCTGGAACGCTGAGCCAGCCTCAGGAGACATCTAAAAGGCAAGTAATGGCGTCCACATACCCGGATCGTGACACAGAGTTGGAGAACAGAGGAGACAGTGGCGTCACAAGGAGGGTGCGGGGTGTGCTGCCTGCACCCGGGTGTAACACCTGGATCAGTGACGTGTGGTGGGGTGAGGCAGGGGGTGACACCAAATGTCAGCTCCTCCGCAGTGTCAGGAGCCAGGTGCTGCCGTGAGAAAGTCTCCTACAGCACCCGGCTCCTGTCATAGAAGAGGAGCCGACAGCGCACGGAGACTGTCTCTGGGGGAAGGACATGCTGGGCTTCCCCCACAGTGACGATTCCGGAATCCCCACGAAGCCATGCCCCTATGTGTAAGACCATGCCCCCTTTTGCCACGAGCGTGGCAGGAGATCAGGGGTGCGCACCGGGTGGCACCACACCCGGTGACGCCTTTGAGAGGAGATGGTGTTGTCTACAGTGATAGAGATGTCAGAAGCAGATCTCTAGATGGAGAGTAGACAATGAACTGAATTTTGGCTGTTTTTGAGTTTGCTAAAGCACACAGACATCCTGAAGGATGTTTGAATAATAGTTTATAACGTGTCATAAGGAACCATATGATTAACTATATTATAGTACATACTACTTATATGTGTGTGTGTATGTATGTATGTATGTATGTATGTATGTATGTATATATATATATATATATATATATATATATATATATATATATATATATATATATATATATATATATATATATATATATATCCAGACAATCTGGCACTCCACACTTTACAGCAGTCATATAATAAAATACAATGAAACTTGCTTGTGTGCCCTCCTGTGGGGTAAACCCCAAATATAGCAACAGCAGAGGTGAGGGCGGCTCTACAAGACTTGTCATAGAATCATTAACTGCTTTATTGTGCTCAACATTTCGGGGCATGTGGCCACGTGATCAGGATGCCAACCGAACAGTTACAAATATTTAAAGGACCCCTGGAGTCTCCCCCAGCCTCCAGTCCTGGTTGGTTCTAAATCGGAGTGGGGTAAGGGACCTTTGACGTCACCAGGGGCGGAGCCACATAACCAGGGGGAGGAGCCACGGCCGAACAGGGCTTGCTTTGCTTGCCACGCTTCGGACTCGGTGGCTCGCTCCGCTTCGCTCGCCTCCGGGTTACTAAAGGTAATAGTTGGTGGTGTGGATCGTAGAGGAACTATCCCGCTGGCCTAGCTCCTTCCCCTTGTGTTGTGGCTCCTCCCCTGACGTAAAAGGTCCCTTAGGCCACTTGAATCCAGCATCTACCCTCCAGTCCCTGCTTGTTTGATTCTATTTCGGAGTGGGAGAAGGGACCTTCTGACGTATCTAGGGGAGGAGACACGTCACCAGGGGGAGGAGCTACGGGCGAACAGGGTACCCAAAAAGTACCCTCGCGGGCTCGCTTCGCTCGCCACGTTTCGGGCTTGGTGGCTCGCTCCTTTCCGCTCGCCACCTGATTACTAAAGGTAATAGTTGGTGGCGTGGATAGTAGAGGAACTATCCCGCTGGCCTAGCTCCTCCCCCTTGTGTCATAACTCCTCCCCCTTACAGAAAAAGTCCCTTAGCCCACTTGATTCTAGCATCTAATAGTTGGTGGTGTGGATCGTAGAGGAACTATCCCGCTGGCCTAGCTCCTTCCCCTTGTGTTGTGGCTCCTCCCCTGACGTAAAAGGTCCCTTAGGCCACTTGAATCCAGCATCTACCCTCCAGTCCCTGCTTGGTTGATTCTCTTTCGGAGTGGGAGAAGGGACCTTCTGACGTATCTAGGGGAGGAGACACGTCACCAGGGGGAGGAGCTACGGGCGAACAGGGTACCCGAAAAGTACCCTCGCGGGCTCGCTTCACTCGCCACGTTTCGGGCTTGGTGGCTCGCTCCGCTCCGCTCGCCACCTGATTACTAAAGGTAATAGTTGGTGGCGTGGATAGTAGAGGAACTATCCCGCTGGCCTAGCTCCTCCCCCTTGTGTCATAATTCCTCCCCCTTACAGAAAAGGTCCCTTAGCCCACTTGATTCTAGCATCTACCGTACCTCCACAGCGGCGCTGACATCATACCGGAAGTGACTTCCGCCAGCTCCCGCTGCTGGAGGACTTTAGGCACAGGAAAAGGGCAACATTGATACATAGGCGCAAATAAGTAAAAACAACATCTAACACATAAACAAGATAAATATATGTGATCAGTGGTCCAACATTTATAAAACACTGATGTAAAACGTGCTATTAAAACGTACTGTAAAATGTACAAGCTCACCATAGAAGTGTGATAAATAGTGTTAGGGCTCCCTCTCATGGAGCTTGAAAATCAGTGCAACTAATTAAAATTCACAGTGTGCATACAACAAAGTCCACGCAATGTAGATTATACATAAATAAATAGTGCTTAGAGAATCTTTGGTATGTGCTGGAGTTTCCCTGGTATTCCCATATAAAATTACAACATATATATATAAGAAGAAAAAAAAGATATATATGCAAAAAAAGTTGAAGTGCAATACAGTGTAAACAATGTAGTAATACCTAAAATATATGAAACATACAATATGCAGTGTTCACAATTCGATTCCATGGATATACACATATGGGATACTTTATCTCATTGACCACTACATCACATTACTGAGATGTTACATGAAATCTTATTATTATAAGATGTAAAATTTAAAATGTATGATTTCATCATATAAAGTATTAAGCTATATAGCTATTAGTATGTCATAATGTACATATTGCATTATATTTTACTGGCCCATTGCTATTTCTTTAAATTTAAATAGACAACGTCATATTAAAGTTTTACAGAATACAACTCAATTTTAAAGCTTTATTCAGTCCTCTAGGACTGATAGTGTCCAGTGCGTAGATCCATTTACATTCCAATTGGAGAAGCTTCTTAGATCTATCTCCTCCTCTATTCAATTGAGGGATCTGGTCAATAATGCAAAAATGTAGCATCACTATGCTATGTTTCGCTTCATAGATATGCCTACCAGGCCTGGTGCTACCCGCTCAGCAAAGGAAAGCAGTGCAGGTAGGCGCCTGGCAGGAGAGGCGCTCTAGCTGCCCTGCATCCCCGCTGCTGCGCCTGGCCTCCCTACTGCTGCCAGCTGCTGTGCCTGTCACAGTGACAGGCAGCAGCGTCGGCAGCTTGAAGTTCCTCTTACCCCCTGGCCCTGACAGCGTCATCTTCAGGTTCTGTGTCACAGTCCACTCCACTGTCAAGCATGAAAAGGGGGTGGGGCTACATGAAGCCGAGGGGCGGAGCTACACGGGACCAGGTCTGGCTGCAGAGGAGGACAGAAAGTGAAACTGCTACAGAGCCTGCCAGCCAGATGGTAAGTTTTGCATACCCTGCCGCAGCTCTTGGTTTACAAAGGCCCCCGGAATTTAAAAAAATCTCCTAAATTCCCCAGTGAGTCAAGTAGTGGTCCCCTGCTTCAGCTTTAGCCTATCTGTGTTAATAAGAGGTGTATGCAGCAGTGTGTACCAGCCTGTGCTTCTCCCACTGGCAGGGTGTGCTGCTAATCTGTAACGGGATGCGGTCAAGATCCCGCCGGACAGGATCCTGATGGTTGGAATACTGACACAGGGATCCCGACCGGCACAATCCCAACATATTCTCCCTCTGTGGGTGTCCACAACCCCCATAGTGGGAGAATAAATTAGTGTGCCGAGCGTAGCGAGGCACCGTGCCCGCAGCATGGCGAGCGCAGTGTGGCTCGCCCCCCTGTCGGGATTGTACTGGTCAGGATCCCGGTGTCGGTATTCCGACCGCCGGAATCCCATCCAGTGGGATTCTCGTACTGATCCCTCTGTAACACCGTACTGACTGTCAGCATGATAACCTGGGCGCCGGGATGGTTAGGCGCCATACGCCGAATACCGGCACCCTGCAGGCACAGTCTCGGTGAGTGAGATACAAGTGGGGGAAGGGGATGGACCCAGGGTGGTACCCGCCTCACTCGTCCCTGTGTTACTGCGGCGTGCATATTGTGTGACAGGTGCTCATTGCAATACTGCTTGCTGTATGCCTCCTACAGCTGCCTACTCTATTGACTATTTCCCAGGGGCGTTTCTACAGAGGAGGGGCCCATGTGCACCTCCGGGCAGGCCCCCTCCTCTGTACAGCGCTGTAGACTCGGCATTGTGCCGGAGTCTACTGCGCATGCGCAGATCTCCGGAAACATGGTGACCGCCATGATCCAGAGACCAAATTTGGCCTCGATTTCCACCACAATCGCTGCGCCCGTGACTGGACTCCGGTAAGGTAAGTATTTAAGTAGGTGCAGTGTGTGTGGTGTGGGCCTTCCTAGACTCATGGGCCCTGGTGCATCGCACACATTGCACCCATTATAGAACGTCAATGCTATTTCCATATGCTGCCTCTCTGGTTGCAGCTACCGGGCCAGCAGCAGCCGGCTACTGATACTGACAAACAATACACACCGCCGCTTTCCCTGTGTACAGTACATGTAGACTGTGGCGTGCTGGAGCCCGCACAGTGCTGGCGTCTGCCGATACTGCACATGTACCGCGTCCATGGAACAAAAAACATTTACATACAAAATATAATGTGTCGCCTCCTACAGTAAGTGAGGGAAATGTATGGTGGACACTCTCTAATATTAATGTTATGTAACTTAGTGGTCACCAGAATCTGCAGGAGTCATGGTGGGACATAATGGGTGGGAGGTCAGTGTGTCTCCTGCTGCTGCTAGTGTGGAGGTCTGTGGCTGGGAAACAAGCTGCAGTGAGGTCCCGTGGAGGCGAGGCAGCTACAGTAGTATGGAACGTCTGCAGTGTGTACAGTGTCTGCTGCTTGTACTGGGCAAAAAGGGCTGTGTATGTATAAATATATATATATATATATATATATATATATATATATATAGGGTTGTTTAACCTGTCTAGCCTGTGCTAAGGGCACACTTATCAGATGCAGAAACATTTTGTGATGGGTGTTTTATTGGAGCGTAGCATGTGTGGTTTTGGACTCAGGCGACTGAACTGTGCACATTGGAGTCATACTCTGACAGATATTCTGACCTAGCATTGGGTTGATGCAAGTCCTGCTGTTGGTTCCGATGATTGCAACTGAAGACACGTAAAGTGGACATTCCAGGCCTGACGCATTCAGACGCACATTGTACACCCAGTGAAAGGGATTTTAATGGTATTGGCATAAAGTCACAGATGCAAACAGCAAAATATGCTAAAAAGACCCCTGAGTGCCAAAAGATATGCCCATGGGTGAAGCTAGACACGCCCTTTCGGCGGAGCATGGCACACCCCCTCGACGGCGCATACTACTACTGACTAGAATCTCCCTGAAATGAGTTTCCAAAAGTAGGCAAGTATGGTGTATCTGTGTGTGTGTATGTATGTGTGTGTATCTACAGTGTATGTATGTATGTATGTATTTACGTATGTATGTGATTGTGTATCTACAGTGTGTGTATGTGTGTGTGCATCTATGTGTATGTATGTGTGTCTGTGTGTAGCTATGTGTGCGTGTATCTACAGTATGTGTGTGTTTGTGTGTGTGTGTGGGGGGCATAATGTGTATAAGTGGCACTTCTGTGGGCATTATACAGTATGTAACCGGTACTACTACAGGGAGCATTATGTGTATAAGTGGCGCTACTACAGCAGATATTGGGGGTAATTCTGAGTTGATCGCAGCAGCAAGTTTGTTAGCAATTGGTCAAAACCATGTGCACTGCAGGGGGGGCAGATATAACGTGCTGAGAGAGTTAGATTTGGGTGGGTTATTTTGTTTCTGTGCAGGGTAAATACTGGCTGCTTTATTTTTACACTGCAATTTAGATTTCAGTTTGAATACACCCCTCCCAAATCTAACTCTCTCTGCACATGTTATATCTGCCCCCCTTGCAGTGCACATGGGGGGTCATTCCGAGTTGTTCGCTCGTTATTTTTTTCTCGCAACGGAGCGATTAGTCGCTAATGCGCATGCGCAATGTCCGCAGTGCGACTGCACCAAGTAAGTTTGCTATGCAGTTAGGTATTTTACTCACGGCATTACGAGGTTTTTTCTTTGTTCTGGTGATCGTAATGTGATTGACAGGAAGTGGGTGTTTCTGGGCGGAAACAGGCCGTTTTATGGGTGTGTGCGAAAAAACGCTACCGTTTCTGGGAAAAACGCGGGAGTGGCTGGGGAAACGGAGGAGTGTCTGGGCGAACGCTGGGTGTGTTTGTGACGTCAAACCAGGAACGACAAGCACTGAACTGATCGCAGATGCCGAGTAAGTCTGGAGCTACTCAGACACTGCTAAGAAGTGTCTATTTGCAATTTTGCTAATCTTTCGTTCGCAATTTTGATAAGCTAAGATTCACTCCCAGTAGGCGGCGGCTTAGCGTGTGCAAAGCTGCTAAAATAAGAATTTACTTACCGATAATTCTATTTCTCATAGTCCATAGTGGATGCTGGGGACTCCGTAAGGACCATGGGGAATAGCGGCTCCGCAGGAGACTGGGCACATCTAAAGAAAGCTTTAGGACTATCTGGTGTGCACTGGCTCCTCCCCCTATGACCCTCCTCCAAGCCTCAGTTAGGATACTGTGCCCGGACGAGCGTACACAATAAGGAAGGATTTTGTATCCCGGGTAAGACTCATACCAGCCACACCAATCACACCGTATAACCTGTGATCTGAACCCAGTTAACAGCATGATAACAGAGGAGCCTCTGAAAGATGGCTCACAACAATAATAACCCGATTTTTGTAACAATAACTATGTACAAGTATTGCAGACAATCCGCACTTGGGATGGGCGCCCAGCATCCACTACGGACTATGAGAAATAGAATTATCGGTAAGTAAATTCTTATTTTCTCTAACGTCCTAAGTGGATGCTGGGGACTCCGTAAGGACCATGGGGATTATACCAAAGCTCCCAAACGGGCGGGAGAGTGCGGATGACTCTGCAGCACCAAATGAGAGAACTCCAGGTCCTCCTCAGCCAGGATATCAATTTTGTAGAATTTTACAAACGTATTTGCTCCTGACCAAGTAGCTGCTCGGCAAAGTTGTAAAGCCGAGACCCCTCGGGCAGCCGCCCAAGATGAGCCCACCTTCCTTGTGGAGTGGGCATTTACAGATTTTTGGCTGTGGCAGGCCTGCCACAGAATGTGCAAGCTGAATTGTACTACAAATCCAACGAGCAATAGTCTGTTTAGAAGCAGGAGCACCCAGCTTGTTGGGTGCACACAGGATAAACAGCGAGTCAGATTTCCTGACTCCAGCCGTCCTGGAAACATATATTTTCAGGGCACTGACAACGTCTAGCAACTTGGAGGCCTCCAAGTCCCTAGTAGCCGCAGGCACCACCAATAGGTTGGTTCAGGTGAGACGCTGAAACCACCTTGGGGAGAAACTGAGGACGAGTCCTCAATTCCGCCCTGTCCGAATGGAAAATCAGATAAGGGCTTTTTCAGGATAAAGCCGCCAATTCTGAGACGCACCTGGCCCAGGCCAGGGCCAACAGCATGACCACTTTCCATGTGAGATATTTTAACTCCACCGATTTAAGTGGTTCAAACCAATGTGACTTTTGGAACCCAAAACTACATTGAGATCCCAAGTGCCACTGGAGGCACAAAAGGAGGCTGTATATGCAGTACCCCTTTTACAAACGTCTGAACTTCAGGGACTGAAGCTAGTTCTTTTTGGAAGAAAATTGACAGGGCCGAAATTTGAACCTTAATGGACCCCAATTTCAGGCCCATAGACACTCCTGTTTGCAGGAAATGTAGGAATCGACCCAGTTGAATTTCCTCCGTCGGGCCTTACTGGCCTCGCACCACGCAACATATTTTCGCCAATTGCGGTGATAATGTTTTTGCGGTTACATCCTTCCTGGCTTTGATCAGGATAGGGATGACTTCATCCGGAATGCCTTTTTTCCTTCAGGATCCGGCGTTCAACCGCCATGCCGTCAAACGCAGCCGCGGTAAGTCTTGGAACAGACAGGGTCCTTGCTGGAGCAGGTCCCTTCTTAGAGGTAGAGGCCACGTATCCTCCGTGAGCATCTCTTGAAGTTCCGGTTACCAAGTCCTTCTTGGCCAATCCGGAACCACGAATATAGTGCTTACTCCTCTCCATCTTATCAATCTCAGTACCTTGGGTATGAGAGGCAGAGGAGGGAACACATACCCTGACTGGTACACCCACGGTGTTACCAGAGCGTCTACAGCTTATTGCCTGAGGGTCCCTGGACCTGGCGCAATACCTGTCGAGTTTTTAATCATGTGGAAGACTTCTGGGTGAAGTCCCCACTCTCCCGGGTGGAGGTCGTGCTGAGGAAGTCTGCTTCCCAGTTGTCCACTCCCGGAATGAATACTGCTGACAGTGCTATCACATGATTTTCCGCCCAGCGAAGAATCCTTGCAGCTTCTGCCATTGCCCTCCTGCTTCTTGTGCCACCCTGTCTGTTTACGTGGGTGACTGCCGTGATGTTGTCCGACTGGATCAACACCGGCTGACCTTGAAGCAGAGGTCTTGCTAAGCTTAGAGCATTGTAAATGTCCCTTAGCTTCAGGATATTTATGTGAAGTGATGTCTCCAGGCTTGACCATAAGCCCTGGATATTCCTTCCCTGTGTGACTGCTCCCCAGCCTCGCAGGCTGGCATCCGTGGTCACCAGGACCCAGTCCTGAATGCCTAATCTGTGGCCCTCTAGAAGATGAGCACTCTGCAACCACCACAGGAGGGACACCCTTGTCCTTGGTGACAGGGTTATCCGCTGATGCATCTGAAGATGCGATCCGGACCATTTGTCCAGCAGGTCCCACTGGAAAGTTCTTGCGTGGAATCTGCCGAATGGGATTGCTTCGTAGGAAGCCACCATTTTACCCAGAACCCTTGTGCATTGATGCACTGAGACTTGGCTCGGTTTTAGGAGGTTCCTGACTAGCTCGGATAACTCCCTGGCTTTCTCCTCCGGGAGAAACACCTTTTTCTGGACTGTGTCCAGGATCATCCCTAGGAACAGAAGACACGTCGTCGGAACCAGGTGCGATTTTGGAATATTGAGAATCCAATCGTGCTGCCGCAACACTACCTGAGATAGTGCTACACCGACCTCCAACTGTTCCCTGGATCTTACCCTTATCAGGGAATTGTCCAAGGAAGGGATAACTAAAATTCACTTCCTTCGAAGGAATATCATCATTTCGGCCATTACCTTGGTAAAGACCCGGGGTGCCGTGTACCATCCATACGGCAGCGTCTGAACTGATAGTGACAGTTCTGTACCATAAACCTGAGGTACCCTTGGTGAGAAGGGTAAATTTTGACATGAAGGTAAGCATCCTTGATGTCCCGAGACATCATGTAGTCCCCTTCTTCCAGGTTCGCAATCACTGCTCTGAGTGACTCAATCTTGAATTTGAACCTCTGTACGTAAGTGTTCAAAGATTTTAGATTTAGAATCGGTCTCACCGAGCCGTCCGGCTTCGGTACCACAACAGTGTGGAATAATACCCCGTTCCCTGTTGCAGGAGGGGTATCTTGATTATCACCTGCTGGGAATACAGCTTGTGAATGGCTTCCAAAACTGTCTCCCTGTCAGAAGGAGACATCGGTAAAGCCGACTTTAGGAAACGGCGAGGGGGAGACGTCTCGAATTCTAATTTGTACCCCTGAGATATCACCTGAAGGATCCAGGGGTCTACTTGCGAGTGAGCCCACTGCGCGCTGAAATTCATTGAGACGGGCCCCCCACCGTGCCTGATTCTGCTTGTAAAGCCCCAGCGTATACTGAGGGCTTGGCAGAGGCGGGAGAGGGTTTCTGTTCCTGGGAACTGGCTGATTTCTGCAGCCTTTTTCCTCTCCCTCTGTCACGGGGCAGAAATGAGGAACCTTTTGCCCGCTTGTCCACGAAAAGACTGCGCCTGATAATACGGCGTCTTCTCATGTTGAGAGGCGACCTGGGGTACAAACGTGGAATTCCCAGCTGTTGCCGTGGCCACCAGGTCTGAAAGACCGACCCTAAATAACTCCTCCCTTAATAAAGCAATACTTCCAAATGCCGTTTGGAATACGCATCACCTGACCACTGACGTGTCCATAACCCTCTACTGGTAGAAATGGACAACGCGCTTAGACTTGATGCCAGTCGGCAAATATTCCGCTGTGCATCACGCATATATAAAAATGCATCTTTTAAATGCTCTATAAGCAAAAATATACTGTCCCTATCTAGGGTATCAATATTTTCAGTCAGGGAATCCGACCACGCCAACCCAGCACTGCACATCCAGGCTGAGGCGATTGCTGGTCGCAGTATAACACCAGTATGTGTGTAAATACCTTTTAGGATACCCTCCTGCTTTCTATCAGCAGGATCCTTAAGGGCGGCCATCTCAGGCGAAGGTAGAGCCCTTACAAGCGTGTGAGCGCTTTATCCCCCCTAGGGGGTGTTTCCCAACGCACCCTAACCTCTGGCGGGAAAGGATATAATGCCAATAACATTTTAGAAATTATCCGTTGATATCGGGGGAAACCCACGCATCATCACACACCTCATTTAATTTCTCAGATTCAGGAAAACTACAGGTAGTTTTTCCTCACCGAACATAATACCCCTTTTTTGGTGGTACTCGTATTATCAGAAATGTGTAAAACATTTTTCATTGCCTCAATCATGTAACGTGTGGCCCTACTGGAAGTCACATTCGTCTCTTCACCGTCGACACTGGAGTCAGTATCCGTGTCGGCGTCTATATCTGCCATCTGAGGTAACGGGCGCTTTAGAGCCCCTGACGGCCTATGAGACGTCTGGACAGGCACAAGCCGAGTAGCCGGCTGTCTCATGTCAACCACTGTCTTTTATACAGAGCTGACACTGTCACGTAATTCCTTCCAACAGTTCATCCACTCAGGTGTCGACCCCCTAGGGGGTGACATCACTATTACAGGCAATCTGCTCCGTCTCCACATCATTTTTCTCCTCATACATGTCGACACAAAAGTACCGACATACAGCACACACACAGGGAATGCTCTGATAGAGGACAGGACCCCACTAACCCTTTGGGGAGACAGAGGGAGAGTTTGCCAGCACACACCAGAGCGCTATATATATACAGGGATAACCTTATATAAGTGTTTTTCCCCTTATAGCTGCTGTATAGTTAATACTGCGCCTAATTAGTGCCCCCCTCTCTTTTTTTAACCCTTTCTGTAGTGTAGTGACTGCAGGGGAGAGACAGGGAGCTTCCCTCCAACGGAGCTGTGAGGGAAAATGGCGCCAGTGTGCTGAGGAGATAGGCTCCGCCCCTTTTTCGCGGACTTTTCTCCTGCTTTTTTATGGATTCCGGCAGGGGTTAAATGCATCCATATAGCCCAGGAGCTATATGTGATGCATTTTTTTTGCCATCCAAGGTGTTTTTATTGTGTCTCAGGGCGCCCCCCCCCAGCGCCCTGCACCCTCAGTGACCGAAGTGTGAAGTGTGCTGAGAGCAATGGCGCACAGCTGCAGTGCTGTGCGCTACCTTGTTGAAGACAGGACGTCTTCTGCCGCCATTTTCCGGACCTCTTCTGCCTTCTGGCTCTGTAAGGGGGCCGGCGGCGCGGCTCTGGGACCCATCCAAGCTAGGCCTGTGATCGTCCCTCTGGAGCTAATGTCCAGTAGCCTAAGAAGCCCAATCCACTCTGCACGCAGGTGAGTTCGCTTCTTCTCCCCTTAGTCCCTCGATGCAGTGAGCCTTTTGCCAGCAGGTCTCACTGAAAATAAAAAACCTAATCTAAAACTTTCACTAAGAAGCTCAGGAGAGCCCCTAGTGTGCACCCTTCTCGTTCGGGCACAGAGATCTAACTGAGGCTTGGAGGAGGGTCATAGGGGGAGGAGCCAGTGCACACCAGATAGTCCTAAAGCTTTCTTTAGATGTGCCCAGTCTCCTGCGGAGCCGCTATTCCCCATGGTCCTTACGGAGTCCCCAGCATCCACTTAGGACGTTAGAGAAAAGCAGCTTGCGAGCGAACAACTCGGAATGACCCCCATGGTTTTGCCCAACTGCTAACAAATTTGCTGCTACGATCAACTCAGAATTAGGCCCATTATGTGTACAAGCGGCGCTACTACAGCAGGTATTATGTATATAAGCAGCGCTACTACATCAGATATTATGTATATAAGCGGCACCACTACTGGTAACATTATGTGTGTAAACAGCACTGCTATGCGCGGGGTAATGTGAATAAGATTGTGCTACTGTGTGGCATAATTTGAAATGGGTGTACTATTGTGTGGCCATGCCCCTTCCTTGAGAGAACAGACCCCTTTTTTTGATGCACACTGTCCCTTTGTAAAATATGGGAGGGCGCAAAATTATAGTTTGCAGGGGGGCGCCGAACACCCTAGCACCGGCCCTGTGCCTGGCCACTGTTTGTTCGCTGTGCCCTTTTATCAAAGCAGCACGGATTGCTGTTCTATGTTGTGCCATATGTTCCTTGAACTGTCTCTCTGTCTTGCCCACATAGTGTAACCCACATGGGCAAGACAGTAAATAGACAACAAAGGTGGACATGTAGGTGAGGGGGTGTTTTATAATGTATGATTTAGTGGTACAGGGATGTGAAAACTTAGCCCCTGGAATCATATATGTGCATGTTGTACATCTGGGGGCCAATTCAGACCTGATCGCTGCTGTGTTTTTGTAAAGCGGGCGATCAGGTCTGAACTGCGCAGGTGCCGCAGTGCACCGGTGCATGCCAGAGATGTGATCGTCATATCTGCCTAGTGATCGCCTCTGCCTGATTGACAGGCAGAGGCGTTCGCTGGGCAGGAGGGGGCGGGCCGGCGGCATTGGGCTGCCGTTTTGAGGGCGCAGTCCGGGCAACGCAGGCATGCCTGGACCGAGTGGGGGGTGGCCGCGGCAGCTGCGTGACATCACATGCAGCCGCTGTGACCCGGAGAGCGATGGGTAGCTCCCTGCCTGCATGCAGGAGCTGCACTGGTAGGGAGCTACTCTTCAGGTACAAAAGCATAGTCGCCGTGCAATGCTTTTGTACCTGTGTGGCGGGAGGAGGACAAGACTTGCTGGGCGTACTAGCCTTGTGCTGGGCATACTAGCCCTGTGCTGGGCGTCCCCCCGTATGTCAGGGTGGGTTATATTGTTTCTGTGCAGGGTAAAATAAGAATTTACTCACCGGTAATTCTATTTCTCGTAGTCCGTAGTGGATGCTGGGAACTCCGTAAGGACCATGGGGAATAGACGGGCTCCGCAGGAGACTGGGTACACTAAAAGAAAGATTAGGTCCTATCTGGTGTGCACTGGCTCCTCCCTCTATGCCCCTCCTCCAGACCTCAGTTAGGGAAACTGTGCCCGGAAGAGTTGACATTACAAGGAAAGGATTTGGAATCCAGGGTAAGACTCATACCAGCCACACCAATCACACCGTACAACTCATGATAACCTTACCCAGTTAACAGTATGAACAACAACAACTGAGCCTCAAGCAACGGATGGCTCATAACAATAACCCTTTAGTTAAGCAATAACTATATACATGTATTGCAGAGAGTCCGCACTTGGGACGGGCGCCCAGCATCCACTACGGACTACGAGAAATAGAATTACCGGTGAGTAAATTCTTATTTTCTCTGACGTCCTAGTGGATGCTGGGAACTCCGTAAGGACCATGGGGATTATACCAAAGCTCCCAAACGGGCGGGAGAGTGCGGATGACTCTTCAGCACCGAATGAGCAAACTCAAGGTCCTCCTCAGCCAGAGTATCAAACTTGTAGAATTTTGCAAACGTGTTTGAACCCGACCAAGTAGCAGCTCGGCAAAGCTGTAAAGCCGAGACCCCTCGGGCAGCCGCCCAAGAAGAGCCCACCTTCCTTGTGGAATGGGCTTTTACTGATTTCGGATGCGGCAATCCAGCCGCAGAATGAGCCTGCTGAATCTTGCTACAGATCCAGCGAGCAATAGTCTGCTTCGAAGCAGGAGCGCCAACCTTGTTGGCTGCATACAGAATAAACAGCGAGTCAGACTTTCTGACTCCCGCCGTTCTGGAAACATAAATTTTCAAAGCCCAGACTACGTCCAGCAACTTGGAATCCTCCAAGTCCCTAGTAGCCGCAGGCACCACAATAGGTTGGTTCAAATTAAACGATGATACCACCTTAGGGAGAAATTGGGGACGAGTCCTCAATTCTGCCCTTTCCATATGGAAGATCAGATAGGGGCTTTTACATGACAAAGCCGCCAATTCTGACACACGCCTAGCCCAAGCTAAGGCCAAAAGCATGACCACTTTCCACGTGAGATATTTTAGCTCCACGGTCTTAAGTGGCTCAAACCAGTGGGATTTTAGGAATCCAACACAACGTTAAGATCCCAAGGTGCCACTGGTGGCACAAAAGGAGGCTGAATATGCAGCACCCCTGTAACAACGTCTGAACTTCAGGCAGTGAAGACAGTTCTTTTTTGAGAGAAAAAAGGATAGGGCCGAAATCTTGACCTTTATGGATCTTAATTTTAGGCCCATAGTCACTCCTGACTGTAGGAAGTGCAGGAATCGACCCCGCTGGAATTCCTCTGTAGGGCCTTCCAGGCCACACACCAAGCAACCTATTTTCGCCATATACAGTGAAAAAGACTTGCTGTCACGTCTTTCCTAGCCTTTATCAGCGTAGGAATAACTGCATCCGGAATGCCCTTTTCCGCTAGGATCCGGCGTTCAACCGCCATGCCGTCAAACGCAGCTGCGGTAAGTCTTGGAACAGACAGGGCCCCTGTTGCAACATGTCCTGTCTGAGAGGCAGAGGCCATGGGTCCTCTGAGAGCATTTCTTGCAGTTCCGGGTACCGAGTCCTTCTCGGCCAATCCGGAGCAAAGAATATTGTTCACACTCCTCCTTTTATTATAATTCTCAGCCCTTGGGTCTGAGAGGAAAAGGAGGGAATACATAGACCGACTGGAACACCCACGGTGTTACTAGTGCGACCACAGCTATCGCCTGAGGGTCCCTTGACCCGGTGTAAAACCTTTTTTTATCTTTTTATTGAGGTGGGACGCCATCTAGTCCACCTGAGGCAGTTCCCATCAATTTGCAAAACTGCGTGAAGACTTCCTGACGAAGTCACCACTTTCCCGGGTGGAGGTCGTGCCTGCTGAGGAAGTCTGCTTCCCAGTTGTCCACTCCCGGAATGAACACTGCTGACAGTGCGCTTACTTGATTCTCCGCCCAGCGAAGAATTCTGGTGGCTTCTACCCTCGCCACCCTGCTCTTTGTGCCGCCTTGGCGGTTTACATGAGCCCCTGCGGTCTGACTGGATCAGAACCGGTTGGTCGCGAAGCAGGAACTCCGCTTGACTTAGGGCGTTGTATGTGGCCCTTAGTTCCAGGATATTGATGTGAAGGCAAGTCTGTTGACTTGACCACAAACCTTGGAAATTTCTTCCCTGTGTAACTGCCCCCCACCCTCGGAGGCTTGCATCCGTGGTCACCAGGACCCGGTCCTGAATGCCGAATCTGCGGCCCTCGAGAAGGTGAGCACTCCGCAGCCACCACAGGAGAGACACCCTGGCCCTGGGGGATAGGGTGATTAACCGATGCATCTGAAGATGTGATCCGGACCACTTGTCCAGTAAGTTCCATTGTCCTTGCATGGAACCAGCCGAAGGGGATGGCCTCGTATGATGCCACCATCCTTCCCAGGACTCGAGTGCAGTGATGCACTGACACCTGTTTTGGTTTTCAATAGATTCCTGACCAGTGTCATGAGCTCCTGAGCTCTCTCTATCGGGAGATAAACCCTTTTCTGGTCTGTGTCTAGGATCATGCCTAGGCGAGGCAGATGAGCTGTAGGAACCAACTGCGACTTCGGAATATACAGAATCCAGTCGTGTTGCCGTTACACTTCCAGAGAAAGTGATACGCTGTCCAGCAACTGCTCTCTTGATCTCGCTTTTATGAGGAGATCATCCAAGTACGTGATAACAGTGACACCTTGCTTCCGCAGGAGCACCATCATATCCGCCATTACCTTGGTGAATATTCTCGGGGCCGTGGAGAGACCAAACGGCAACGTCTGAAATTGGTAATGACAATCCCGTACCGCAATTCTGAGGTACGCCTGATGAGGTGGATAAATGGGGACATGAAGGTATGCATTCCTTATGTCCCGATTCACGATAAAGTATCCCCCTTTTCAGGCTTGCAATGACCGCCCTTAGCGATTCCATCTTGAACTTGAACCTTTTCAGGTATATGTTCAGGGATTTTAATTCAATATGGGTCTAACCGAACCGTCTGGTTTCGGGATTACAACATGGTCGAATAATAACACCCTCTTATTGAAGGAGGGGACCCTTGACCACCACCTGTTGAAGATACAATTTGCGAATTGCAGTTAACACTGGCTCCCTCTCTTGGGGGGAAGCCCGCCGGGCCATCGGTGAGGGGGCATCTTCTCACAGTCCAGCCTGTATCCCTGCGACACAATTTCTATTGCCCAGGGATCTAACAGGGAGTGAACCCACTTGCGGCTGAACTTACGAAGGCGTGTCCCCACCGGGCCTAGCTCCGCATGTAGAGCCCCAGCGACATGCGGTGGATTTTTGTAGAGGCCGGGGAGGACTTCTGTTCCTGGGGACTAGCTGTGTTGTACAGCTTTTTTCCTCTGCCCCCGGCTCTGACAAGAAAGGACGCACCTCAGACTTTCTTGTTTCTTTATTCGAAAAGCTGCATTTAATAATGTCGTGCTTTCTTAGGCTGTGCAGGAATATAGGGCAAACTAGCAGAATTACCAGCTATAGCTGTGGAGACCAGGCCCGATAACCTTTCTCCACACAATCCTCAGCCTTCCATATGCCTCTTAAGTCGGCATCATCTGTCCAATGTATATTCTACAGGACACGTCAAGCAGAAATCGACATAGCTTTGACTCTAGGACCCAGTATACTCATGTCCCTATGGGCATGCTTTATAATTATATATCTATCACTTAAGACAGCATCTTAATATATTTATATGCATACTAGGGTCTCAATCTCTGCTGATAAGGTAACTGTCCACGCTGCCACAGCGCTATAAACCCATGCCGACACAATCGCCGGTCTGGGTAGTATACTAGAATGTGCACACTATCTGCAGGATCCCTGAGAATAGCTAGTGCAACAGGACACCCTAGGGGAAGATTCTCAACACATCCTGGCCCTAGTGGGGAAAGGATAGAGCCTGAGAATTCTCTTGTGGGAAGCTGCCGTCTCTTGTCTGGAGATTCCCGCTCTTTTTCCTCATGAGAGGAGGGAAATTTACCTCAGCATTCTTCCCCTTAACATGCGTACTCTCGTGTCAGGGACAGATGAGTCATCAGTGATATGCAAATCGTCTTTTATTCCAATAATCATATATTGAATACCTTTTAGCCCTCTTGGCTGTAACTTTGCATTATCGTAGTCGACAGTGGAGTTAAACTCCGTGTCGATACCAGTGTTTGTTATTTTGGATAGTGAGCATAGAGAGACTCTGAAGGTCTCTGTGACATAGGGACAGACCAGGGTAGATTTCCTTTCTGTTCCCTAACCTTTTGTGCAATAATTTTACCTCAGCACTTACACATATCCAAACAGGTGTCGGCGTTGTCGACGGAGACACCCTCCCACACACATATCCGCTCTATCACCTCCTTAGAGGAGCCTTTTACCTCAGACATGTCGACACACGCGTACCGACACACCACACACACAGGGGATGCTCTATTTGAAGACAGTTCCCCCACCAGGCCCTTTGGAGAGACAGAGAGAGAGTATGCCAGCACACACCCCAGCGCTATATAACCCAGGGATTACACTACAACTCAGTGTTTACCCAGTAGCTGCTGTATATACAAATTTTACGCCTAAATTTATGTGCCCCCCCCTCTCTTTTCACCCTTTGTGTACCAGGATACTGCAGGGGAGAGCCTGGGGAGCTTCCTTCCAGCTGAGCTGTGAAGAGAAAATGGCGCCGGTGTGCTGAGGAAGAAGGCCCAGCGCCCTCAGCGGCGGGCTTCTGTCCTTTTGTGTAACTTAATGGCGGGGGTTTTTACACATATACAGTGCTAGACTGTATTGTGTGTGTTTTTATTGCCAAAAGGTAATCTAATTGCTGCCCAGGGCGCGCCCCCCCCCCCCCCCAGCGCCCTGCACCCACCAGTGACCGGAGTGTGTGGTGTGCTGTGGGAGCAATGGCGCACAGCTGCAGTGCTGTGCGCTACCTTAATGAAGACAGGAGTCTTCAGCCGCCGTTTTTGTCGTGTCTTCTGGCTCTGCAAGGGGGACGGCGGCGCGGCTCCGGGAACGGACGATCGAGGTCGGGCCCTGTGTTTGATCCCTCTGGAGCTAATGGTGTCCAGTAGCCTTAGAAGCACAAGCTAGCTGCAAGCAGGTAGGTTTGCTTCTCTCCCCTCAGTCCCTCGTAGCAGTGAGTCTGTTGCCAGCAGATCTCACTGAAAATAAAAAACCTAACAAATACTTTCTTTTCTAGCAAGCTCAGCAGAGCCCACTAGGTGCATCCAGCTCTGGCCGGGCACAGATTCTAACTGAGGTCTGGAGGAGGGGCATAGAGGGAGGAGCCAGTGCACACCAGATAGGACCTAATCTTTCTTTTAGTGTGCCCAGTTTCCTGCGGAGCCCGTCTATTCCCCATGGTCCTTACGGAGTTCCCAGCATCCACTAGGACGTCAGAGAAATACTGGCTGCTTTACTTTTACACTGCAATTTAGATTTCAGTTTGAACACACCACACCCAAATCTAACTCTCTGCACATGTTATATCTGCCCCCCCTCCCCTCCTCCTTGCAGTGCAGCATGGTTTTAAATAAAATATCAGTTCACCATTGTTGAGTTACTTGCCAACAACACTCACAATTTTACTGAAAAGGTTAAGGTTCATTTTTGACTAGGGTCTGATTGCATGACTGCATTGGAACTTCTCCTGCTTGTTTATAATGTGCCCAGCTCATCAGCAAACCCTCAGTGGACTGTTCACAGTTGTACAGAGTGTTTCAGTCAACATGCTGGTCTTGTGCAATTATACTAATGAGTTCTGGGATGCATGTGACCTGGACAGTGTTAAGATGTGAGAAGAGTAATGAGGGCAAGCAAGAAAACTACAGACCATTACAGAATGGGCATTTGCCCACTAGCAAATAGTAGTGATATCAGGCTCCTGACACCCAGATGCAGGAAACTGTTGTGTCTACACACCTCTATATGACAGGCACCCAGATCTGTTATGGTGCCCAACACTAGGGGATATCGGGTTCTATCATGCGATTTCAACCGCATCAGTGCGATATATTGCATGGATCGCATGTCAATCGCATGTCCCCTCCCAATGCAATGCGTGGGCACGCTGGTTGAATGTCGCATCTCCAGATATTATGTGCTGCACTTAATATTTATTGCATAGCATGTGGTTTTTAAGCACATGCGATTTATTGCACTGCGATGTGCAATCTGTGTTGTTTTGAGCTCACTTTCTGGACACTGCCCTCCACCCATTGATTTCAGGTCGCATGGGTTATGCGATTTATTGCATGATCGCATGCACATTGAATACAAAAAAACCCCACTTCAGATGCGATTTATCACAGCCTTGCCTGCCAGGGAAATCGCAGCTCGATATCGCATTGCGGCCGATCGCCCCAGTGTATGGGCACCATAAGGTGTGCACTGAAAGTTGACCAGATCTGCATGCACTCAGCTTATACATATGACCTGGTGGCTACACCTTGCCAAACCATGACAATAGAGCTTATATAAACATTTTGCTCAATACACCGAGTTGGCCAGGTATTCATACTCATTTCTAAATCCACCTAAAACCATTTCAAATGTAATGCCATATATGGCAGGGGTAATCCCTCCTCTGTCCCATCACCCTAAAAAACTACAGAAATTAGTTTATTTTGCCTAAATGAAGTCAGTTGTCATGGAAATCAGATAAATAGAACGATGGAAAGACTGATCTTTTCTTAAGAGTTTGCAGACACAAAGCAGGTTATGTATGATAACCTGCAGAGAGGGCTTGGGATCACATCTGGTCCAAGAAGCCTCCCAGTTTACCAGCTGAATCACCTTATACTGTTAGTGTTCTTCTGTCCTAGAGGACTTCTCGCCGTAGGTATTTTCTCTAAATAGCAGGGGAGTACCTTTACTACATAAGTAATAACAGATCCTCAAAATGACCATTGCTGTCACCAGCTTAGGAGAGCTTTTAAACTGCATGACCGCCGCATATGTGTGGGCGCCATCTGCAGTCTCCTTCCAGCCAAGCAGGTCCCGCTGAACGGTCCCCATACATTGTGACGATACATACAGGCGGAGGGTTGCAGACCCACAGGAATGGTTTACAAAGAGCTGGTGCGCATATAAGGCTTGTTTTAAGAAGTCCTCCTTGTACATCAGACTGCTGTTGATCCACACACTGGTGCAGCTCTACAGGTAGGAGACAGGGGTGGGCCCCCCTCTCTGTAATGGCCAGGGACACCAGTCACCACAGGCCCCCCCCCCCCCCTACCTTGATGGCTGCCCTGGCTCCATGGGATTTTTGGAGTGTATGACAGTATTGCTAATATAA
Organism: Pseudophryne corroboree; assembly: GCF_028390025.1. NCBI lineage: Eukaryota > Metazoa > Chordata > Amphibia > Anura > Myobatrachidae > Pseudophryne > Pseudophryne corroboree. The sequence continues at coordinate 441,388,028 of NC_086444.1, read as the reverse complement.
TTTGTTTCACTTATTGGTTGAAAGCTAAAAGTCTTGTTGTTCATCAGATCCTGTATTATAAATCTGTTCAGATAATGGATTTTATTACAAGTATGTCTACAGAAAACCCACTTGACAAACATCTTTACAAGACTTTATTTTAAATAGAAATGAGTATAAAGTTAATTAACTTTAAAACGCACCATGAGATCTTCAGATTAGTTTAACTGAAAGAAAACAAACATTGCAATATATGTTGTTAATCAGAATACAAACAATACAGTTTGTGCAATACCAGTAACACATATACACTGTATAGTGAATATGTGGTCGCTTTACATACTGGCCTTGTGCGTTTTGTCAACATAAACTACAATCTAAAGAAAGAAAGATAATCAAATGTTGCAATTGAGACATACATTAAGTATAACTCAATTAATGGTTCTTGGCAAGTGCTTAATACAGTCCTGCGTACTGCAATGATTTTCCATTGCATATCAGTAACATATCTGGAATATCCACAATGTACCATTCACTCTTACTTTACTCATTATGATTTTCTATCTAATAATAAAAACAAAAGATTGTGAAAGGAAATTAAAAACAACCATACATTAGTACTGATAACTCAAGTGCTGGGACTGTGTACTTTTGAAAACAGTTAACTTTGCTATAACATATGCACAGCTAGCCAATGAGGGGGCACCATGAAGATATTAAATGCACAAGTTTACCTGCCAATTATGTTTTGAATACAATGGCATATTATCTTGTGGCTATTATTTTTACACCAGCTTCACTCAGAGAGAGAGAGAAATAATCTGGAATTGGGGACCAAAAAAACCCAAAAACCCAAAAACCCCTTCTCTCACAAGATGCACAAATAACATCAGACAACATGCAACTGAATAAATGTAACAACCTACAGAAGTGTGGTTAATCACACAATACACCAGCATTGTGTGGATGTTCACTTTAAGCACTGAATAAGTCAATTGTTTAGAGCACAATAAACAATATCGACAGCATGCTGTTTAGCTGTTCTGATATAGGGTACAGTAAAAGACAGCTACAGTATGGCATTACCCATCTTGTAAACATAGAGAGCTACTGCTCTCATTTTGCAACAATTGAAAGTTGACAAATTCAGAGGTTGTAATAAAACATTAAGGAGTAATTAGCATGTCCCGGCAGCACAGTAACCAGTCATGCACAGATAGAGTGGTATAGAAAACTTTGTTTTAAAAGAGTTTCTCACATTCAAGGCACTCTGTGACAATATCACGCCCTGAGATAGTAAGAAATTGCTGGGTTACATGCTGCAGATGGCAGAGGTGTGAAACTGGGCTTGATCCAATGGTTTATAATAATGTCCTTTAAACAATCCAGTCTCACATAGGGTGGTATCCAATTAACCAAATTTTTTTTTTTTTTTTTTTACAGGCTATCCAATTAGGATCACCCGTAAAAAAACAGCTTTGCTCCCAAAAACATACAGGTTGTGTGCTTCCATGAGAAACATCTCTATTTTCGCATGAAAAGGAGACTGTTCCGGGGATTTTGTATCTCCTGCAGGACAATAAGTTGCAGTAATTTACAGTGGCTAATTGGATATCGCCCATAACCTGTTTTGACATGACTGTGACTCTTAGGCGCAAATGGAAGTAACTTTAAATAACAAATTATTAATTACACTAAAGATAACTTTTTTTTAAAAATCACTGTATTGTAAACTGCTATTTACTTCAACTCAACCTAAGTAATTATAGACCCCTTTATTCTAAATATAATGCACTAACTGGATTTATATATGTCATCTGGGCTTGAAAACATTTATAAATAATGTATTAATATATATTAGAAGATTTGTAATTTCTAGCTTCAGTTATCAATTCAAGAATCTGTATTTTACATGGCAATTGGCATAAACATAACATTGATTTTCCTTCCTTTCTGCTTCTGGTATTCTGTAAAAAAAAAAAAACCTTCCAGTGTATAAAAGTAGAAGAGAGCACATAATGGCAATGCAGCACCTTGTACAGTAGGACTAGAACAGCTGCAGAGAATTTTAGTGACTATGCTCAATGTTACCCTACGATAATAATACATTAATAAACATTTATAAAAACTGGACAAACAAATGATCAAAAGAATGGCACAAAAATGCATCACTAACATTGATCACTACAGTAGACAAAAAACAGAACAAAACGGATACACATGTCTGGCACCTGAAAGAGGTAGTTCTAACATTTAAGGAGAGACCCACAGGTTTTGGGTAGACACAGTCTCCCATACATGCCCGTAACCGTCTAGGTGCAAATTTAGTTTTGTGCTTTTTTTCGTGAACACGGAGATGGTCATCCTAGTATGGTTGTGGAATGAACATCACACATAACCATTTGTCATATTTTAGAGAAGGAAAGCTTCAAGATGCTCCTCTGTTAGTTTGTAAGAGGGCACCTAAAATATTGTAAATTGGCACCTTAAAAAAAAAAGTTTAAATAATCATTGTTTAGGATCCTTATGACAGCAAGTTAATAGTATCAGTGGTTGAGAGACATCACGTGCGCAGTTGGTCAGTGTGACAACAATTTGTGGTACTGTTAGAGACCGACTGTATTCAGAATGTGCTGTAATCTATCCTGTCAGAAGTATAAAGCTCAGAATTAAGTCAGCCTGGCATTTTATATTAAGTCTTCAGCTTTGGATGCATTTGCTCATAGAACCTATCAGACTCCTCTCCAAGTGCTGTAAGGAAATCTCAGTCCACGGCATCACAAATCTCTTCCACCACGGCATTGAAGATACGTGGCTGGTCTGCGTAGACATGGTGAGAAGCACCTTTGATAGCCTGTGGAAAAGAAGTAACTGATTAGTGTACATGAATTAGTGTATTCTTAACGAGGATATTACCATCTTTGTCTTAAAGATCTATAGTGAGTATATTTCACTCTGCCAGATTCCTATGTGCTGCAATAAATGTGATAGGGTGGATTCAATTCTCTGCGATGTTAGCAAAGTGGCTTCTGAAATTAATGGCGAAGGTACATTGATAATTTTACTTTGCTACCCTTGGTGCTCAAAAAACTTAGAAATGTTTGGATATTGTAATACATGCTGAAATGTGAGGCTGAACATCATGGCGGCAAATTGCCAATAAATCAATAATATTATTATTATTATTATTAAGTGTTTCTTATATAGCACAGCATATTCCGTTGCGCTTTACAATTAGAACAACAGTAATAGAACAAAACTGGGTAAAAACAGACAGACCTAGAGGTAGGAGAGCCCTGCTCGCAAGCTTACAATCTATAGAGAAATAGGCATTGATACACAAGCATAGGTGCTATATATTGCATAATGGTCCACCAGATTGCAAAGGTTATAAATGGGCTACATGATATGGTCACTCAGCAATGTTGGCCAAGGGTCAGGAGGATGTGATAGTGAAGTATCAAAATATGTAAGGTAATGTGTGGACTGTACTGAGAGGATGTAATTAGATTGGGATCCAGAATATGATAAGCTTGTCTGAAGAGGTGAGTTTTCAGGGAACGCTTGAAGGTTTGTAAACTAGAAGTGAGTATTATTGCACATGGTAGAGCATTCCACAGAGTGAGTGCAGCCCGTAAAAAGTCCTGTAATATTGAGTGGGAGCAACTAACGCATGTGGATGAGAGACGCAGATCTTGTGCAGAGCGGAGAGGTCACGTAGGGAGATATTTTGAGCTGAGCAAAGAGCAGTTTGGTGAATAGCTTTGTATGCTAGTAAAGCTTGTCTTCCCTAATGTGCCTTTCCATCTCTGACTTAACCTATCTTCCTTGTCCTATATTGTCTTGAACTGTAAGTCACGGTTTTCTTGTTATGCTTATTTGTTTATGTACTCTGTAACTGTGTGTTGTATATCCCATGTGGTGCCATATATACAGTATATTAAAAAAAAAAGATAATAATAATAATAATAATAATAAGTAGACAGAGTGGATATGCAGACTAAAAACATCTAGCGAGGAAAATCAGCCTCACAGCTGCATTCATAATGGATTGTAGTGGTGAGAGCCTATTTTTGGGAAGACCAGTAAGGAGACTATTGCAATAATCAATGCGGGAGAATATCCCCCTATGAATATAAACTGTTTTATCTTTTCTCATATAATCTAGTTAACTAAGTGAAAATGTAATTGAAATATACAGCCAAGTAATGAGCACCTCCAACGTCCAATCATTATCAAAAGAGTCAGCCTTGACAATTCAGATTTAAGGGTCTATTTACTAAGCCGTGGATGGATATAGAGTGGATGGTGATAACCTTTGGGGTCTATTTACTAAGCCTTGGACAGAGATAAAGAGGAGCGATATAAAGTACCAGCCAACCAGCTCCTGTCATTTTTCAAACACAGCCTGTGACATGGTAGTTAGGATCTGGTTGGTTGGTACTTTATCTCCGTCCATGTTATCTCTTTCCAGGGTTTAGTACACAGACCCCTTAATTCTAAATAGAATGCAATAACTGTTTAAATAAACAACACACACTAGTGTTTGAAGCATACTGATTTGTCCATGTCAGCCACTAGCTCTTACCAGTGTATGCACATAAGAATCAGAACGCTGCTGTTTGGCCTTTTCCCCTATACTGCGATCAATCCAGGTCTCTGCTCCATAGATAAATGTGATGGGGACGTCTTTTGGAATCAAGTGAATTCGGGACATCATTGGGCGCTTAGCCCAACCGAACTTCTCCATCATTGTTTTAAAGGCACTTTCACCACTATCAGTAACACGAAGAGTAGACTTGATTAGTGAATAACTGACTAAAAACATACATTAAATGTTACCTTTTAATGAGGTTCTTGTTACCTGGGTGTCTGGGCATTGCAGTGATAAATATATTCCATAATGGTGTCATCTTCAAAGAACTCCTCAAATTTCTGCTTCAGATCTGGACGAAATCTCTGCACCAATCTGGGACCTGGAGATCATAGATCAATCTTATAATAGGAACAACAAAACAAACACAACTGGCTAGGGGAGAAATATCCCAATATACATATGACCCTTATGTAATTCTGTGTGGAGACATTTTAGAGGAGTAGAGAGATAAATATGGCACATAAAGAAGGAAAGTGAAGCATATACTGTAAGTAAATATTATCTATGTGGAACAAATAAAACACTGCCTAAGTGATGCTTAAAATGCATGCATGCATATACACCTTTGGCCTTTTTGCTCTAATTAATCAAATGTGGTCATAAGGTGTGTACACACGGTGCGATTTTTCTTACGATTTTGACTATTCAGTCAAAATTGTAAGAAAATATAGTGAATATCACACCGTGTGTATAGTCCCTGCGATGCTGATGCGTAGTCCCGCGAGATCGGCATCGGAAGGAAAAATAGACTGTGCAGGCAGCCTAACACTGACTATATCGGTGGGGCCAGGCTCCGGCCACAACAAATACTCAGTGTAGGGCTGTACAGTGCATCGCACCATGTGTACACACCTCCAGACTTGTCTATGCAACTTTGATGTTTTTTTTAAAGGTACCTCTATTGCTATTCCACTAGTAAAAATAAGTAGTAGTTACTACCCTTTTAGAGATAAACCACATATTTTACCAACAATTAAAGATTTTTTGCATTAAGCTCAATACATATAGTAAAATAAATAAATGATGTAATGATTTGAGGGAGGCTCAGACATAAATCTACAGTAAGTGCCCTCATTGTGTGTGCCGCAAACATGTTTACCCATGGCTACAGGCAGGGACGGACTGGGGACACTTTTCAGCCCTGACATGCATGTGCAAGTGGAAGGGGGCACGTGCAGCATGAAAGAGGCACACTGACATGGCTCACGGAGGTGTGTCGCAAGCCAGGGGGGCATGGACTACCATCACGCCCCCATATTTCATAGAAGCGAGTACTTTGGCCGGCACGCGGGTGGGGGTGGGCAAACCGGATAGCTGTAAGCTGCACTGCATGCGACCTTCCCGGGTACCTGTATGACAAGACCAGCCCACCAGTCCATCGGCCCTTCTGGCATTTGCCAGAAGTGCCAGATGGGCAGTCCGGCCCTAGCTACAGGTATATATAGGGAACCTATGGGTTATTGCACTTTTGCAGAAAATTCCCCGTGAATATTTGAATCTGGTCCTAGGTATATGAAGGAGAACTAGCCAGTAGTATTGTGTAGAAACCTGTATTTGGAGAACTAATTATATTACAGGAACTAGCAGAAACAGTATGGAAACTTTTTTTTTCTTCTGCAATACTTCATGGCAGGATTGTACTAAATTCCTCTACTTCTAGACAGGAAGTTCTTTTGGACTTGGGACTGCCCACTAAGGGTATATAGCCTCACCCCTGCCTTTACCTCTGAGTCTTTTTTCCTCTCTCCTTCTCAGAACAGGTTAGGTTTGTTTAGTTTGATACACCTTTATTTATTTCCAGCTGGTGCGCTTCTGTAAGCTGCAATCTGGATGGATGGCTCTCTGGGAGAGGCCAGGTGTGTAGCTGTGATTTGGGCCAGTAAGTGAGTGCAAGGGGTTTAAACTGATGTCACCTGTTACTACACTTGCCCGCTGCCGCATGGTGTTCTGAGCCAGGAGCGCTTGCAAAAAGTGATACAATCCAACAGTAGTTGGCGGCAGATGGAAGTCCCAATTCACGGTCCTCCAGCAGCCTTTGTGGTGGTTGGCAAGGGTAGTGGGAGAGTGCCAGTGAGATGGCTCCCCCAGCGTGCATTGCTAGTGGAAATGTAATGACACAGCTTCCCCAGCATTCATTGAGGGGGTGGCCTGAGCATGCGCCCGCCCCGGATAAGCAATAAAAGATGGTGCTGCACACTGATGATCTATAGGGGATGCTGGTGCCCTCCTTATTAGTTTTTGGTGCTTTCTATAAACTAGAAGCATTCTGCTTTGGATTTTTCTGTGCCATGGATAAAGAGACTTCTCCCCAAAAGCCCGAGAATGCCCTAAGGAGGTAAGTCCTCATAGAGGGCGATGTTACTAATTTTTAGCAAGTTAGTTTGGATAGTAATGAGGTTATCCTATTACAGTGTGCCTCGGGACTTGTGAGCAAGAAAGAAGACTTCAAAAAAAGATCAATATTTTATATCTTCTCTGGGAGTCAGGATGCTAAGTTTTGTGAACCTGCACATGGGTCTAATCAGTTTAACTGAATGATATGAACGTTCTTGTTCATTAATGTACGAGAACTCGTTCATTTCGTTCAGTGTGTAGGCACCAACGATGAACGATGCGCGGCCCTGCGCTTGTTCACCGTTGGTGCCGGGTCGCATATACATGCATGCCAATATGGACAATCTCGTCCATATTAGCATGCACTGCCATGTAGCTGGGTGACGGGGGAAATGAAGAAACTTCACTCCCCCCATCATTGTACTCCCCCCCCGCACGCAGCCGGGTCGCCAGTTGGCTGTATCGGCTGCCTGGCACCTCGGTGGCACATCACCAGGTATGTAGGGCCCATTAGAAATGCAGAGTGCCAAGAGGTCTAGATCTCAGGCGAGTCTGGATTTAAGATATGGCTGTTACGACAGAGTATGTGTTTGAAGAGGATGAAAAGAATATGTCTAGTGCAGAATCTTGAGAAATTCAAGAAGAAACTAGACTGTTTAATTTGGATCTAGTGAATAGTCTATTAAAGAATATCAATTTGTATGAACATCAGTTCTGTTCCATTTTTCAGTGTTTGGGAGCAAATAGTCACTTTTCATTTGCTCTCATCCATTACCAGGTTTTCATTCCAACCAGCCAGATCTGGCAGATGATCTGCCGGATAATTGTATAGTGTATGTCCAGCTTAAGGAAGGGCAAAGTGTGGATAAGTGTTTGGGTAACATTAAGAGAATTGAACATTTGTTCCCGATTAATGATGAGCAATACTTGAATTGGTGTACTATTCCTAAAGTTGATGCTGCAGTATCAGAGGTGGTTTCCAAAACCATCATTATGCTGCAGATGGTGCTGTCTTAAGAGAAGGTTTTGATAAACATCTTGAGAATGCATTGGACAAATTGAATAGTTCTATTCTGTTTCTTTAAGATCTGGGGTGGCCATAGCCTCAGTTTCTAGAGCATTGAGACTGTGGGGTGTCTATATTGATTACCAATTTAGAACAGAAAATTTCAAGACAATATTTGCAGAGAAATTTGTCTGTTTTGCTTAAGGCAATAGAATATTTATGTGAAACATTGCTCAATGCATTGAAATTTACTGCACAGTCAATGACAGCAGTGGTTATAGCGAAAAGAGCACTCTGGTTGCGTTCATTGGCAGCAGATGCACACTGTAAAAATAGGCTGGGTTATTTACTGTATGAAGGCTCCTTATTGTTTGGTAACAAATTGGAAGCAATAATACAGAAAATTACGGGAGGCAAGTCAGCAAGGTTGCCTCAGGACAGAAGATCCAAGTATCTGCATATGTCATCTAGACAGCAGTTTAGAGAGGACAGAAGTTACCGGCCAGGTTGGCAGTATGGAGGCAGATTTTCAACAGGAATGTCAAGGCAGTCCTTTAGTCAACCCTATAAGAAAGGAGGTCAGAGACAATGACTATGCCAGTCCCCCCTGCAGTATCAGTGGTAGGCAGACTTCTTAAGTTTTGTGGGTTCTAGATGTAATATCTCATGGATACCCGATAGAATTTTCAGAGATTTCAGAAAGAGACAAGTTTGTAGAATCAAAAGAACCCCTCTATGACTCAAGAATTTGAAGCTCTGGAGGACAGTGTGCAGAAACTAATCAAATCAAAGGTTGTGGAAGTCATCCAATCAATTAATTTGCGGAAGATCAAGAGAAACAGGGAAAAATGTTGTAAACAAAACTTTACAGATCCTTTGGTCTCATGAATAGATGATAAATTCGGAAAAAAGTCAATTAGATCCAGTTCAACAAATTCAGTTCCTGGGGGTACAAGTGGAAACCCTTCAGTATGTCATCACTCTGTCACAAGAAAGATGCAGAAAGATTCAGGAATTGGCCACATCAATACAAATAAGCAACAGTATAACTCTGCGTGTGGGACTTCGGTTGTTGGGAATGAAGTCCTCGACCATAAATATTATTCCTTGGGCAAGATAGCAGATGGAGGACAGGAGAAAAAAAAAACGTCTGATTGTGGCGCACTATACAGAACAAAATCTATTAAAATATACCTTTTATTATTAAAATATTAAAAGTATTCAATTATAGTCATAGATCAAAACAGCAAAATATTGGTTAAAAAGCAATAAGTGAATGAAAGGAAAAGATTTTTGGGTATTAAAAACTCAACTGTGTATCCAATTTTTGTCTGTCTCTTTTATTAGTGTTCAAGTTTAGTACAATGTTGCCTATATCCATGTATTCTGCTAGGAATATTATTTCTTCAATGAGAATACATATATTTATTGTGAATTATTTAATATAGTGTTCTTAGGGGGATAAGCAGTACATGACTGTATATGCTATAAGGATATCAAAAAGTGCTTTATGTAATTTATCTTATGCACTGTACAGCTATTAAGGGCAGGAGTATTGTAATTGCTACACAGTTATTGAGCCTTATCTTTAAATAGTACAAAGTGTTTATTATTCTTAATAAACAGACACTGGAGATACAGCTTACTATTGCGTGTCCGTTGTTATTATCAATACTTTCTGTTTTGATGAATTTTCAGTAGTTGGATTGAATCATATACAGTCAGGTAGCCACTGTCACTTCCAATAGGTAAGTCAGTAAATAGTGTTACTATTTCTGTTATTTTAGTTACATAAATTGTAAGAGTATTATATTACGTATTTTATTATTATGTTCAACGTGCACTGGAGTCTTACATTGCGTGTTCTATTATTCTATAGACCAAGCACAGATGAGATGAGCCTCACTATTGTGCACCTGTTAGTGCTAGCCAGTTCATCAGATTCTGAGTGACATTTATCATTATGGGGAAACTTGAGTGACACTTTTTAATTAGTTGTAGTTAATTACCATTCAACTTGTTTACAGGTATCCAGGTATATATTTATTCAGATACTACAGCAACTGATCATTATAAAATGTCTGATATAAAATTCACCCATACCAGAGGCGGATTTAGACCTCATGGGGCCCTAAGCAAGTTTCCGATTTGGGGCCCCCCTTCCTCAAATAATCCTCAGTGTGTGCCCCCCCCCCTTACACACACACACACACACACACACACAGACACACACACACACACCAATTGTAGCAGACAGATCTTGCTGCTGCTCAATCTGCCCATAGTGGATTATAGCAGGCGGATGGTAGTTGTACTAGTGTATTGATTAATATTTATTACCAGTTATTTATATAGCACACACATATTCCACAGTGCTTTACAGAGAATATTTGGCCATTCACATCAGTCCCTGCCCCAGTGGGGTTTACAGTCTAGATTCCCTACCACACACATTCACGCTAGCATACCTCCCAACATGACCATCTCCAGGAGGGACAAAATGTTCTTCTCCTGGACTTCCCTCCTAATTTAAGATTGCCATCACCTGTGGTGAAACACATTTTTTATCCTTTATCCTGTTCAAAACAGGTGCCAGTAATCATAAATTAAGAGAAAAGTCCAGAAGCAGAGCATTGTGTCTCTCCTGGAGAGGGTCATGTTGGAAGGTATGCGCTATGGTTAATTTTGTTGGGAGCCAATTAACCTACTAGTATATATTTTTGGACTGTGGGAGGAAATGCTAACCATTACACCATCCGTACAGCCATAATGTACTTAAAAAAGCACTGCCTACCCCCCCCCCCCCCTCCCCTTCATCCCCCACTCACACCTGATTGGAATTTGAAGTAGGTGGTAGATGTAATACAAAGTGTAAAAAATACTGTAATGAAGTACACTGGAGAACCTCATGTTTTTTTCTGTGCACATCCTGGCTCCTCTCTCTAAGCATCGGACGTGTGTCACGTCTCATCACATGCACAGTACTGCAGGACTGGAGACACAGGCATGTGCTGGAGCCGACACCCAACAGCTGTCTAACCACTGACAGCTTGCCGGGAGTATTCAGCCAGCTCAGCTTTCTGACAATTTCGGTGAAGCTTGTGGTCTGCCAGAAATGCCCTTTATACAGCCTTGTCGGTGGGCCCCCTGGGACCAGCACAGCCCCCTGAGACCAACAGGGCCCTAAGCAGCTGCTTTGGTTGCCTTGTGGTAAATCCTTCTCTGACCCATACACACTCAGACACTGGGGAACATGCAGAGCCGGCCCTAACCAGTATGATGCCCTAGGCAAGATTTTGGCTGGTGCCCCCCTAGCACCACCGCTAGTTCCGCCTCTAACAGTGCATCCCTTTCCCAGCACCATCACCCCTCAGTTATTATTTTGAGTTTCCTACCCCCTATATTTTAAATAAGAACAGTCGACGCACAGCCCAAAAAGGGGGGTGTTTTTGCTGGCAAGGGGCATGGCCACACAATAGTAACCCCAATTCAAATTATACCACACAGTAATACAACTTTATTCACATTTTATCATGTGATAGTGTCCCTAATTCACGTTACATCACACAGTAGTACCACTATACCTTATATACATTACTCCTCACAGTAGTGCCCCTTATTCACATTAGACCACACAGTAGTGCCCTTTTTATACATTACGCCACACAGTAGAGCACCTTATACACATAATGCCACACATTAGTAATGCATTTATACACATAATACCACACTGTAATGCCCCTTACACATATGACACACGTTATTAATGTCCTTATAAACTTAATGTGCCTTACACATTATGACAACCTTTATTAATGCCCTTATACACATAATGTCCCTTACACATATGCCGCACATTATTAATGCCCTTATACACATAATGACACACATAGTGCCCCTTACACATTTGCTGCACATTATTAATGCATTTTTACACATGACACACATAATGCCCCTTACACATATGCCGAACACTACTGCACTCAACTCACCAACGCACACACAACACTCACACAGCCGTAAACACTGTGACCTCTGCCTCTGCTTGGATACAGATGTGTCCTCATAAATCTTGTCTCAATGCTAATGTCGGGCGACTTTTCTTGATGAAAATGCATCTTATTTGCATATGGCTAGGATGCACAAGCAGCTTCTGCTGAATAAAATGATATGCAGCATGCCTATATACTGTGTGAGACTGTGGCTGTATATGCATATGAAATGATACGCACAGAATATAGGCATGCTGCATATAATTTTAATCAGCAGAAGCTGCAGATGCCCCTAGGCATACCAAATGCCCTAGGCATTTGCCTAGTTTGCCTAAACCTAGGGCCGGCTCTGGGAACATGCTCACTATAAGATGTCAGGTGTGTAGATTTAGCCTGTAAACTTGTATTAGTTCGAAAGACCCCTTGCAGGTGTTACAATTCAAAAGTATAAATGTATCAACAAGTAGTTACTCCTAAGTTTTGCTCAGCCACTGAAAAATCAATTCGCTACAAAGTGTCTGTTTATAGGTATTAATTTTAAAAACAATTGCAACTCTCCAGTTCAGTCTGGAATGTGCAGAAAAAGACAAAGCAGACACACCCACTATTTGAACAGGTTTTAGCAATGGTATGTTCCTGGTGTAAAATTTTTATCCTCAGAATAAAGCTTGTAAATCATTACTGAATGTCACATATAGATTTTTAATTAATTCTCCGAATAGAATTTCTGACTCATTGCCGAGTACTATTTATTCATATACTCACTTTGTCCTCAGTAGATCACCTTAGGTTACTGTGTTATCAATCCTCTATTGTTAGAATAAACATTTAAATATATATTTAAAGTGTTATTTTTACAGAAATCCAATTAGGATCAGTCCTACAGCTCAGTAGGGGGAAAAAAAATAAAATAAAAGTGTAGTCCCCCATACATTGCTAAAACCAGCACTAGGCAGAACCAGCCGGGGGCAGGGGAGGGGGGGGGGGGGGGGGGTAATGCCATAGCAAGGGAGACACTCAGTGTGGGGTCCCCCTGGCATAACATTAATCTGCCCCCCAAACTAGTCAGCCCAGGGCTGGAATTCCTCAGGAGTGGGGACCCCAAAAATTAAAATGGGGTCCCCCCTCCTGAGCAATAACCAGCACTGGGCTGATAGCACAGTGCTATGCCCCGCACCCCTGGTGATGGTGGGTGCGGGGTTCATTGTTAATATTGTTCTTTACAGGTGGCCTACAGGTCCCAGCAAGCCTGCCCCAGCATGCTGGCACTTGGAGAACCACAAGTGCCAGCATGCCCGGACATAATGGGCCCTCTGGCACCTGAAAAGAAAATATTGAAATAAAAACACCACACCATCTTTAAAAAAAAGTTTATTAGTCAGGGTCTTCACCTGGGGGCGGCTGCCTTTAAGCTCTTTTGCATGGCCGTTGCCTCCCCAGGGCTTCCGGCGTCTTCACCTGGGGGGGTGCCGCCTCCCCAGGGCTTCCAGCATCTTCCTATCTTCCTCTGGCGTTTTCACCAGAGAGGCGGCGGCCTTTAAGCTCTTTTGCATGGCCGCCGCCTTCCCCAGGGCTTCCAGCATCTTCGCCTGGTGGGCGGTGGCTGTTAAGCTCTTCTCCACTCCTCCTCTGCCGTCAGACTGACGCCGCTGCCTCGCGCTGACTTATATAAGTCCGCCAGAGGGGGCGGGGCGATGATGCAGCGAGCCGTGATTAGCTCACAGCGGCCATCTTGAATTTAAAAAAATGACGCTGAGGCGACATTTTTTAAATTGGTACCGCTCCACTGCCAAACTCTGCAGAATGGCAGGCAGGGATCTCGGATTCATGTCTGCCACTAATACTATCACCGCCGCCTGCAACTCCGCCGTCCGCACCTCCGCCGCACCCACACAATGATGACAGCGGATCCAGTGACAGATTCGCTGGCCAATCACTGTGGCCTCACTGACCGGGTCGTGCTTTCATGGGTTGAAAGCACGTCCCGGTATGAAAGCGGCACCTCTAATGGTGCCGCTTTCCCATGTATTTCCAATGGGCTTTTAATGCCCATGGCTAGGCCTCACCCACACCTTTCCCCATTAACAATGGGAGGTACCACGATTGGTGCCTCCCAAACACATTTAAACAGTGATAATGATTACATTAATATAAAGCAGATACTTATGACACAGAATATGTGTCATAAGTATCTTCTTTATATTATTTTAATCATTAATGACAGGGGAGGCACGTCCCTGCTACAGCTGTGTTTTTATTCTGCTTTGTGTTAAGGTAAACAGTTGTTTGTCCTGCTAAGGACAAATATAATATATATTATCCTATATATTATCCAATCGCTGTTAAGCAGATAGACTCATGTGTTGCATTGGGTCATTTATACCACTTTCAGACAGATAAAATCTCAAATTCACGGTTTTTTACTGGTTTCGTGAAGCCGGGAAAAACCCGGGTTATAGTTCCTAACCCACTTTCACACAGCACATTTAATCCGGATTATTCCTGGGTAGACCCCTTTCAGACAGAACCCGTGTCAGCCCTGCAATAGACTGGTGAGTCATAAGAAATGGACTGTTTTTATGGCACACAGAGATGAGGTAATGAAAAGTGGGTGGTGACTGCTCACAGCATTGTGTAAGCCATGGCTGATGAGTTACTGCTGAGTAGCCCGGAATTCCTGAGTTCTTGCTGTTTGTTGCCGTTTCACACAGCAAATGTTACAGCTGCTTGCACTGTGCTACCTGGCAGTGTTATGCCATCCGTCTCCCCTGCAGCACAATTGTGACCTCAGACGCCAGAGTCAGTGCCATGCCCGCTCAGCCAAACAGAGAGACCCTGTTGCTCAGCCAATCGCCAGTGCCCGCCAGCTCAGCCAAAAAGCTATGTTAACCGTGACCCGTTTCTAAAATCCCGGGTCGGACCCTTTCAGACAGCCGGCAACCCGTGTAAGAGCCGGGAAATACCCAGGTAGAAACCTGGGTTGAAGTCCCGGGAATTCAGTCCCGTGTTGACCCTTTCAGACAGCAAAAAATCCCGGGTCGACCCTTCCCGAGCCGGGAAATTACCGGGTCCTTTCTGTCTGAAAGGGGTATTGGATAGTCCAGACAGTTCTATGACCCCTGTTGCTTTATATAACCATGGGCCTAATTCAGACCTGATCGCAGTAGCAAAACCATGTGCACTGCAGGTGTGGCAGATATAACATGTGCAGAGAGAGTTAGATTTGGGTGGGTTATATTGTTTCTGTGCAGGGCAAATACTGGATGCTTTATTTTTACACTGCAATTTAGATTTCAGTTTGAACACACCACACCCAAATCTAACTCTCTCTGCACACGTTATATCTGCCCCACCTGCAGTGCACATGGTTTTGCCCATTAGAGAAAAATGTTGCTGCTGCGATCAGGTCTGAATTAGGCCCCATACCCCTTAATTTGCTATAAATTAGGTTCTAAACATGTTCATTTATCATTCAATTAATATGCTCTAACTCTGGGAAATAGTACATGACTGTAACAACAGGCTGCAGATACATAAGATCACAGATGGCAACAAACAAAATTCACATTTCTATTTTTATAGAGACAATCGGTGCACAGTGAAACACCAACACACGCTTCCCAGTAAAGCTTTAACAGGATAAGAGGTGTAAAAGGTATCTTTTAATAGATTTTGTTCTGCATAGTATGCCACAATCAGACGCTTGTTTCTTTCACCTCTCCTTTATATGAAATATTAGTCTGAAGCAGCACCTCCTTTGAGATATATTATTAAAAGATACTCATTTAGGTACCCTGAAATTAAATGTAACATCAATAAGTCCTGGTGCAATATAAATCTTGTACTCTTTCTTACAAGATGGTAGATGAGGAAGTTAGTTACAATGGGAGTTGCTGAAATACAGTCGAAAAAGAGTGTCTTTAAATTACCGGCTGAAACTAAGTAGGATTACAAAAAAATCTCTGTCTTGGTGAACATATCACAGTCTATAGCTCAGAACAACATCCCTAACAGAACCTCACTATTTGGTGTTGACAACCGATGCAAGTGCAGCAGGTTGGGGAGCACGTCTAGCAAATCAAAACTGTCAGGGATCTTGGACTCCATGGGAAAGGAAGACGTCTTCAAACCAAAGAGAGATGAGAGCAGTTTGGAATGCAGTAAGATTCTTTCAGTCCCAGTTGATAGAGAACCATCTGAAAGTATTTTCAGACAATGCAACTGTGGTGTCTTATTTGAATTAACAAGGGGGCACCAGGAGTAGTACTGGAAGAGGTAACAAAGATTTTGGAATGGGCACAGCATCATCTATGTTCCCTATCAGCTCTGTATGTACCAGGCAAGGACTACATTGTCGCAGATTTTCTCAGCAGGCACATGGTACTCCCAGGTGAATGGGAGATAGATCTGAATGTATTCCAGGAAATTGTAACAAAATTTTGAAAACCACAAGTGGATCTTATGGCCACGCATCAGAACACAAAGGTGTCCCGTTTCTTTTCCAGGTACTATCTACCACAAACAAGTGGAGTGGACACTTTCTCCCTAACATGGAAGTTCACGCTGGGTTATGTGTTCCCTCCGTTTCCCATGATTGCTCGTGTCTTGAGGAAAATCAGAGAGGAAAAAGTAGAAGTGATTATGATCCTTCCCTATTGGCCAAGGAGAGTCTGGTTCCGAACGTACTGAGAACGGAAGTTGGAGTCCCATGGAAGTTACCACTTTCGCCAGGGATATTAGGTGAAGGCCTCTTGTTTCACCCAAACCCACAGAGTCTGCATTTGATGGTGTGGATATTGGACGGGAGATATTAAGTCAAAAAGGATTATCTGATCAAGTGGTTCAGTTTCTGATGAACGCAAGGAAGAAAGTATCATCTCTAACTTATTATGGAGTTTGGAGAACTTTTGTTTCAAGGACTAATTCTAGATTTAATGTCATGAAAGCTAACACACCTCAAGTATTAGAGTTCCTGCATGAATGATTTCAGAAAGGTCTGGCAATCTATACCATTAAAGTTCACACTACAGCTTTAAATGTGTCATTAGATAGAAAGTTGTCTGAAGAACAGTTGGCGAAAAAATTTCTATCAAGCCATGAAGAGAGTACGACCTCCGGTTAGGTCAGTTCTAGCTCCATGTGATTTGAATCTGATTCTGAACACTTTAACACTGTCTCTATTTGAGCCGTTGCAAGGGATTCCAATAAAATTGCTAACATGGAAGGTTGTGTTTTTAACTGCTATCACTTCAGCCAGAAGAGTCAGTGAATTTCAAGAACTATGGGCAAAGGAGCCCTATTTAAATATCTTGCCAGATAAAGTGGGTCCAAGAACAAATCCGTTCTTCGTGCCCAAAGTGGCGTCAACATTTCATTTGAATTACGAAATCCTTTTACCTTTGTTCTTTCCGCAACCAAAGAATGAGAAGGAAGAAAGATTGCATATGTTGGATATGTTAAGAGCAATTTCTGTTTACTTAACTAGTGTGAAGGACTTTCGGAAGACAAAGCATTTATTTGTTCTGCATAAAGCACACCATTGCAAGGTGGCTTAGGGAGCTAATTACCTCCGTGTACGAAAAGAATGGTTGTGAAGTTCCGCAAAATATTAAGGCACACTCGACCAGAGCTGTGGCGACTTCCTGGGCTAGGAAGGCACGAGTATCAGTGAGAGACATTTGTGCAGTGGCTACATGGTCACCTGTTCATTCTATTTCAAGTCATTATGCTTTGAATGTGTCTATTGCCCCCATTGGGAATTGTGTCCTAGGAGGAGCAACATCTTGAATAACTGATTATTTAAGCATCATATATAGTGTTCTTTTTTTATTGACTATTGGCCCACCCTGTGCATACTGCTGGTAAGGTCCCATGTGTAAGGCTGCCATGAAGTATTGTAGAAGAAAAATAGCAAATTATACTTACTGATAATGTCATTTCTTTAAGATACTTCATGCCCTCTCTATTTATATATTTTTACAGATTGAATGGAGGAGACACTAAAAAGACTGAGGGGGAAAGGCAGGGGTGAAGCTATATACCGTAAGTGGGCAGTCCTAAGTCCAAAAGAACTTCCTGTCTAGAACTGTGCCGCTATAACACTTCCTACTTCATCTCATTACCAAGGCGAAGCAGGAAGGGACATTGACAAGATGTAAGAACATCTTGTCTGCCGAAGCGCGCTTCCCCCTCTGGCAATGTCCCTCTGAGCTCACATCGCATCAACTCAGTGTCGAGGCGCTGTGCCTCCCTGCTGGGCCAGCATCTCCGCACTTGAGTGGGATCTCGCTACTCGCGGGAGATCCCCAGCACAGTCCGGAACCAGCACCCGCCATAGCCAGAGACAGCTCTGTCCCTGCAGTGGTGTATGAGCAGCAACACCATGTAGCCGTTCATACATTGTCCGCGCATTTCTGCTTGCAATCTTTTAGATAGCAGCGCTGATACAGACAGCCCCTGTCACTGTGCCTGCACTGCAGCTAACATACATGGGGGGGGGAGGCAGTATAGCGCACATAACACGCGCTGATACTGCTTCCCACCATATCGCCAGTTCATACATTTACCCCACAAACCCATGTGCACGGCTGCCATAAAGTATCTTGAAGAAATGAAATTGTGGGTAAGTATAATTTGCTATTTTTAATACGTTTGCCTGCTCTCTCCTAGTTAATGATTTCAAAACAAAGATGTTTATTTGATATGTGTTTTTAACCAGTACAAACCCCTTTAATGAAGTAGTTTAGTTAATGTAACATATGAGATATAATAGAAAGTAAATTCACCCCAAGGTCCTGCTGCTCTCACAACCGCCAAAGGATTGGATCGTCCAAGCACTACAGCCACAGCTTTCACCCATGCAGGGGGAGAACGCACCTCACTGGGGTCTGTAGGTAGGAGGGGGAAGCCCCAAGGATCAGCAAGAACAAGGTGTTTCACCCTGAAATTGGATGAATACAACAGGTTAAGACAACAGTCACTGGAATAAGTATATCCTGCAAGGAACAATGGCAGCCAAAAAACTGCAGCCACGAAATATCAGGAACCAGTTATCTAGCAGACAGTTTCATAATGTTATTGTGAACATAAAGTACACTTAACATAAAATATACACCAGTCCTACAAGTTTGTGAAGGTATGTGTACTTGTTAAACCTGCACTACCACTGCGGTAACAATTCTTGCATAAATTGCCACTCCCCTGGTGTCTGATGGTTAATAAATGTAGCTCTCCAACTATAATTGTGACCTGTGAGCAATCACAAGCCACAATCCCACGATTATATTATGTGCATTTTTATACTCTGAAATATGCATGCATCAGGCTGATTTATAGGTTCACATATGAAAGATCTCTGCAAAATTCTGATTAGTCAAATCAATTTCCCCATATCTAATAAGATCAATGATCTACTTTACTTATCATGGTTTATAAACCATAAAACCTTAGTTTATGTCGGCTCTAGTTCCGTCAAAGTCTCACCTCCTGGGGTATTTGATTGAATAGGCTGCAGCTAGGAATCCACCTAAACTGTGGCCCAGAAGAATCATGTCCTTGATTCCCATTTCTTCTCTCCACTGCTCAATGGAAGAAATAAATTGCTCCTCCGCTCCCTCTGGGTCACTTGGGAAGGTTGGCCGGGAGCTACGTCCAAATCCCAACAAATCAAAAACATGGAGAGCTCGGCGTGAGCTTAGGGCATCTATGTTTTGAACCCATAGTCCTACTCCTCCTCCAAACCCATGGATCATCACTAAAGGTGTCTTGTCCTGGAGCTCAGGGCTCACTGTCAAAGTCCAAATCTTGTTTTGATCGGGGAGAGAAACATAACGAGCAGAAAATCTGTTCTGGATACCTGAAGAAGTAAGAAGAAGAATGTCACTACTGGAGCATTAAGACAGATTTACAGATTTGTAGGAGATGTTTAAAGAAACTAAATAATAACATAACTATATAATGACAATATATTGCAGATGAAAACACACAAGGTCTCCCATCTATTACTACCAAGTTTAGTGCTTTGAAAAACTAAACTTATATAATTAAATAGTGCTCACAATACTTCCTACAGGACTAATAATGACATGCATAGATATAGATAGTGGCAGAGGCAGCACAAATATTGGGAGGCTCAGGCACCCACAGAGCTGGCACCAATGCACTTTACCATAATTCTGTCGTTCACTCTTTCACTATTATTTATATTTTACTTTCTTTACACCTCATCCACCTCCTCTACATATTCTCTCACCTATTTGCAGTTGCCAAGTCAGATCAAACACTGAAAAAATTACTTAGTATATACTCAAAATTTTTAAACCACCACTTGAGAACTAGACGAGACGTTTAAAGGAATATAAATCATTGTCTTCTATGTTTTTAACCCTTATCTGAAATGTGTAAGCAACAGTAAAGTCTTCACAACAAGGAGTTAAGTTGGCCCACCAGAACTTACGGGATCAGAGGGAATCAGAGACCCGGCTCGGATCTTACCACCTTCCTTGAGTCCCAAAACGAGGCAAAACGTTATCCTCCCACTGTCGGATCTGCAGGTTTTTGAAAGTCCCATGGAAATCAATAGGCTGACCACTGATTGGCTGAGAGAGCCGTCTCCACGGCTCTCAGCCAGTGGATCCCTGCCGCTGCGTCTACCCAGAGACTGCTGCTGCACTGCAGCTACACAAGCCAGGCATGACAGGCACTGAGAAAGTGCTGTGTACACAGCAGCTCTCGGACCATCATAATCCTCACAGACACCACCGGAGAAATTTACCATTGGGTGGTACCCTCCTGCCTGGGTCTCAGTAAGTGCACGATTACCCACATGGTAACCGATCTGAACTGTATACAACCCACACTGTAACTAGTATTGTATGGCCTTGAATTGTATCCGACCCGCACTGTAACCCACACCGTGCACTATTACCCGTATCCGACCTGTACTGTAACCCGCACCGTATCTGGCCCTCACTGTAACCTGCACTGTATCCTACACTGTATTTGACCCACACTGTATCCGACACACATTGTAAACCTCACTGTATCCGGCCTGCATCAGACCCGCACTGTAGCCAACTTGCATTGTAGTCTGCACTGTAGCGGACCCACACATGTATCCAACCAGCACTGTATCCGACACTGTGTGTCCCTCACTGTAACCTGCTCAATATTTAACGGTGTTTCCCAAAGCATTCCACACTGTACCCCACATGTACGGAAAGCTGTTTTTATGGCTGGGTAGATTTTGGGTATCTGCTCATCAAAAAGGCTGATTGATTGGGGCATTACATGGGCACAGAGTGCCAGTCATCACTGGTACAGGGCCCCCAGGAGAAAGGTACAGATTGGGCACTGAGAATAGGCATGTGCACTTGTGTGTCTGCTGTTGCTATTTTACACATGGTTTAGGGGGTTTTATTTGTGGTTTATTAACTACCTCTACTTTTGATCAATGATAATCCACACAGGATTCTTAGTAAATTTCTGTATTGGATTGTTTTCTATTAAAAGTACATTACTTGCAAGTTGGTTTGATTGATTATTGCTAATACATTACTAATTTGTGAAACATTTTTAAACAGAAATAACTGCCGTGTGTTTGTGCCGCTGCTCTGTTGCTTCGTTTGGCCAGTCAGCCTTTGGCCTATGTTGGTGACCAATACTGTGAGCTGTGAGGTGGTCAAAATTGACTGGAAATTAATGTTATTGAGGTTAATAATACTGTAGGAACAAAAAAGGCCCAAATTATGTGATCTTAGCTGTTTTTATCAATTGTTAAAAAAAATTACAGATCCAAAACACGGGGGTCAGCGTACATCTCTAGATATAATTGTATTGTAATGCTTTAGCACACTGCAATCCATATGTTTCTTGAACTGCAGGAGTCCAACAGTTCTGCTATTTGGGAGTTGTCGGTGTTAGTAAAAATGTTGATTTAGAATAGAACTAGTATTGGTCATAGTACCTACTGCATAACTGCCAAATTTAAAAATGTTCCCGGGGGCTTATTATCATTAGGCCTGATTCACTGGGAATCACTTGTACCCCATCTTGCCCATTTCATTAGTAAATAGGCAGGATGTGGGTGTGTGACTTACTCTTCCAGGTGTCTGTAGGATGTTCTTGAAGAGTAGGCAAGTATTACTGAAATCACTATGCATGCTATTCAAATGACTTCTTCATGAAATAGCTTGTTGAAAACAAAGGGGGTAATTCAGAGTTGATCATAGAAATGCTAAATTTAGCACATCTATGATCAGTTACTCTGACATGTGGGGGGGGGGGGCAGCGCAGGGCTAGTCCGCTCCGCATGCCAGGCCCTACCCCCTGCACAGGTACAAAAGCATCGCACGCCGGTATTCCGGACCGACGCCCATCTCAGGGCTAGTCCGCCCTGCATGTCAGGCCCTACCCCCCGCACAGGTACAAAAGCGTTGCACGGCGGCATTCACGCAGCCGCCGTGGTCCGCCCCCCCCCCCCGGACACGCCTCCGTTGTCCGGACCGTGCCCCGCCAACGGCATTCTAACAACATTGGCAAGCCCCCTCCCGCTCCGCTTCTGCCCAACGGCATCCTAACAACATTGGCAAGCCCCCTCCCGCTCCGCCTCTGCCTGTCAAGCAGGCAGAGGCGATTGCAGCCAGTGAGATGCTGATAGCCCTCACTGGGCTCCTCGGGTGCGCACGTGCAGTGCGGCTGATGCGCGTGCGCACTCCACGAAGTAATTGAGACTGCGATCACTGCCGCTGCAGCGATGCAGTTTGAATTACCCCCTAAGTTACATGGTTGCTGTCATCTGACAGATGGCAAAGAACTGACCTTCCTTAGCAAGACCTGTGATTATAGAAACAAACTTTGAACTGGCACCTGACAGCGTAGGTCTATAGGTTGTGTATCTCTGCGTGATCCTAAATTTAGAATATACACCAATAACAATTACATATTAAGGATGAAATATAGAAACATAGAATTTGACAGCAGATAAGAACCACTTGGCCCTCTAGTCTGCCCCTTTTTTTTGTTTTTACTATATTTTTTATCTCAAACCTTATTTTCTATAAAGCGCTGTATAATATGATTGGTGCTATATAAAATAAGCAATAATATAGAACAGGTACACTGAGTTTATCCATGGGAATACTGATAAGTGGTCTGCAAAATTATTCTTCACAAGGGCGTCACTAGCATCCGGGCAGTGAAAATGTACAAATATGGACATAAAGGGATTTATTCAGGTCGCATCACGATAGCGCAATTTGCCCTGTCCTGTGCGTGCATGGCCTGGCCAATGCGATCACATCGCATTGTCTGTGAATGCCTCTGCCTGATTGACCGATAGAGGCGTTCACAGGGCGGGCAGGGGCGGCGACAGACCACTGCAGTGGTGGCATGGTGAAAACGGGGTCGTGTCAACGGCATTTTCGTGGCAGCTATGTGTTGTCACGTGCAGCCGCTCCTAAGGAAAACATGGTGGCAGTGTATCTGCCTTTGCAGGGGGTCGTGCACAGTTGTTGCGACACAGCCGCTGGGCAGGAAGTTCAGCATGCTGGGCGGCCTTGCCCTGCGATGGGTGGCCCCAGCATGCAAAAGAAAAGGATTGTATGTTCGTTTTATTTTTTAGCAGAATCTGCAATCCAACCTGAATAACCCTCAAAGACTTCTTTCTGTTTTCAGCAACTTGGAGACACAAAAGAGGAGGCCAGGATTAACAAGGACTGCAAACATCTTGCCCCACAAAGCAGAAGAGATCAACAAGCTACTCATTAGAGCACTTTACAACAATATGGCTATGGGTTATTTGGGCAAAATTATTTGAGCTCTGTTCTGCAAAACGTACAGCTACAAAAAGAGTGCACCCAAAGTGGAACTAGCTTTTAAATGGTGCAGAATCAGCATATACAAAATTGAAATATCTCAGTGCGATTAACATTATTTACTTACATTGAAGGATCCTTGACTCCACAGCCTTTAATTTGGACATGGATGTTGGACACCAAGACGGGATCCAGCCAGTTAACCAGCTTTGAGATCTATGCAGAAAAAAGGCAAAATAAGTTTGGTGCAAGATATCATTAATATACTGAACTTTATTTCACATAGGGTTATGTTTGACATAAGGTTCATATGGCTACATTGCACTCCTGTTAAGCAATAGATGCTCTGACTGGTTACATGTTGGCCATGCCCATCATGCTTCAAACTAATTTCAGATGGACACACAAGAGCTGGCTGGGCTGCAGCACACACGGGGTTAATAGTGCCTGGGACTTGATGGTTCATCCCTCCTTGCACTGGACACTTGTCCCATATTTGGGGCAAAAGATCAATTAAAATGTTGATGGATGTTCAGTATTTTCAGATAGAGGCCTCATTGCTTTGAACTGCTATTATTGAGATCACAACTGGGGGTAAATATACTAAAGATTGATGTTGATGGATTTTAATTGATCAAAATCGATGCTGTGTTTTAGAGTCTAAAGCAACAATTTTTATAAGACTATTTTGCAAATGTACAGATTATGGCAAAATGTGTGCTTTTTTGTAGGCATACTTGGTATGGTGTAACAGACTTTTTGTGGGATACTTACAATATGGTGTAATTACATTTTGGAGGCAGATACATACTGTTAGTGTGGAAGCAAAATGGCCATTAAGTAATGTTATTTAGGGGAAACAGGCCTGGGCAATAATTTTGTGGAGAAACAAGTGTGTAATCATTGCCAATGTGCAAAGCTCACAAGCGTTTCATTACAATATCACTCCTTACCAAATTTTGGATCCAATTGTGCAGGCTTGCCTTAATATATGTGGTCCAAAAGTATTACATGCAATGCAACACGCCAGTTCTAGAGACACTGGGGGTCATTCCGACCCGATCGCTTGCTGCAGTTTATCGCAGCGATCGGGTCGGAACTGCGCATGCGCCGGCACCACAGTGCACCGGCGCATGCCAGACGGCTGAAGGCCGTTGTTGCCTAGTGATCGCCTCTAAGGCAGAGGCGGCCGCTGGGCGGGAGGGGGCTGGACGGCGGTGTGGTCCGGCCAACGCAGTCGTGGCCGAACCGTTGGGGGGGGGGGGGGCGGTCCGCGGCGGCTGCGTGACGTCACAGCGAAGAGGTTCTCCCGGCCAGGAGCTGCGCTGGCTGGGAGTTACTTTTTAATTGCAAAAGCATCGCCGCTGTGCGATGCTTTTGCATTTCTGCGGGAGGAAAGCGGCACTGACATGCGGGGCGGACTAGCCTTGTGCTGGGCGTCCCCCCCGCATGTCTGAGTGCCTGATCGTAGCTGTGCTAAATTTAGCACAGCTGTGATCAACTCGGAATGACCCCCATTGTTCCTTTCACTATTTTGCATGTACTGTATTCATTATGGCAATACCCCAATCACATGCAAAACTGCCCTTACTTATTTAATCACTTGAGTTGACCGATCACTGCCCACTTTTCCCAAGACTCAGGAACAGTACATTTAAATTCTGAAATAATCTGTGCTGCTTTGCGGATGATATTGCTCTGATAGATTAGATGTTGATCTAGCCCCGCCTACTTCAACACACAGATGAGGAATGACTACAATAGGTGTTCTGACCCTAGTCAAAATGCACCTGAAAAGAATGGAAAGGAAAGAGATATGTAAAATATAGAAGAAATCTAACAAGCTGACCTATTTGTGCACCATCCCAGCCGCCATAAAATGTCAGTTGGTGTGCTAAATCAGTTATACAGTAGGTACTATAGTATAAAACAATAAGAATAAATTGCAGAGGCCATACATGCCAGTCTATAAGCAAGCATACTGCGGCACACAAAGAGCATTAAGATAGATATGTCATGCAAAAAAAAAATGTAGGTAATGGGTGTGTAGGTTTGTATGAAAATGTAAAGAAAAAGTTAATAGTTTTAAAAACATTAACTCATAAGCAACACCTGTGAACATCCGTGCACAGAGAACAATACAACTGGTACCATATAGTTGTCAATACACAAAGTATATCAACAAAGGTTGGCTCAACAAAATTATACCCTTTTCAGACAGAAATGTCTGAATAGCCAGGATTTACCTGGATTTCAGTGCCGGGTGGTTTTGCCGGTCCCTGCCTGACCCCCTTTTTACACAGACAAGCAAATGATACCCCTTTCACACCGCCTGAGGCGGTTCGCACCCGGGAGCCTGACACGAGAGCTCCAAGGGTGCGACCCGCCTCGGCACCTTTCACACCGCAGTCAGCGGCCCAGCATATTGCCTGATTGCGGACGTCAGCGGTGACGCGGCGGGGTGGCGCTTGGAGATCACATGATCTCCAAGCGCCGCCCGTACACAGAGAGTGAACGGGAAATGGGTCACTTCGACCCGGCTCCCGTTCACACCACACAGTGAGCCGTGTCGAACACGTGTTCAACCCTGTTCACGACCAGAGTTGAAATACTGGGTCACTCGACTTGCACCTTTCACACCACACGGGTTATGCGCGTTTATGTGCCAATAACTCGTGTTCAGGGGTGGCAGTGTTAAAGGGGTATTACCGGGTCAAGAATTTCTACCCACTAATTTGCTGATTAAAACAGGTATTTTGTCTGTGTGAAAAGGTCAACCCGGGTCGAAGTCCCAGGTTGACCCTTCACACAGAAAAGGGACCCATGTTTTTCGGAAAATTACTACGTAGAACTTCTTCACCTAGGAATTTGCCTTTCTGTCTGCAAAAGGGTATGAGAGATTCTCTGTATCTTGGTTATTAAAAATGGAACTTAAAAAGCCTGATTGCACCACTGGTTAAGGTGAAAACTTGAGGTTACAATGTGAAATAAACTTTATAGCCAATAATGAGAGCAAAGCCAATCTGGAAAACCACAAACACTATACAGAGAATATTGGTCTCATAAAAAAAATCATAAATATATTTTCAACCATTGTTATTATTCACATAAAGTAAATCCTTACATTTCCTTACCATGATATGTTAAAGCTGAATGTAACCTATTTGCTATCTGTTAACTCTGGAAAACTTTGAGGGTTAAGTTTATTTTAGAAAACTCATTTTGAAGGTCATGATTTTATAGGATTGCTAAACATTTACGTATATATCAGGGATTATTGCAAGTATTTAGACTTTATATGTAGCCACATTTTTGTATTTTTGTACCATCATTAAGGAATCTTGTTTTACTTTACATTATTTTGTAATCTTTTATAGTAAATAATGGCTATATTGTACAGCTGCATACGACAGACTTGAAGCTAATACTGCCAACACATGCTGAGTCACCATGACTTGCCAAGTGTTCTCTGTAGTAAGTCAAGATTGGTGTGGATATGTTCCCTTTTCTCCAACTTCCGGTGTGATCTGTACTTCACAGCCGAAGACACCAGCACACTTGGGAGATAGTTACATAATTGCAGCATCACACTCATAAGGAAGAGATCTCGGGTCTGTTTATAAAAGACACAAAATGCTGTTCTTCAGCTTGAGAGAAAATGACGCTTCATTTCTCTATTATTAAAAAATATTTGAGATATTCCCCACAAGCACCCATTATCAACAAAACGAAGTATCCCTTAAATCAGGCATGTCCAAACTGCGGCCCTCCAGCTGTTGTGAAACTACATATCCCAGCATGCCCTGACACAGTTTTGCTGTCAGAGAATGCTAAAGCTGTGTCAGGGCATGCTGGGATGTGTAGTTTCTCAACAGCTGGAGGGCCACAATTTGGACATGTCTGCCTTAAATGTACCATGGAGTGAACACATCAGATATCTCTGATAACTGCTGCAGTCCTTACATTTCCAACAGCAGCCCAAGCCTCCATAGGTTACTATGGGGGCTGTCCGATTTACCAAGCATTTCGAAGTTTGGCCCCGATAAGTATCACCGAGAGGGTTCCATTCACACTGCGCATATGCAGAACGGCACCAGCTCCCAAAGTGGAACTGAAATGATTTATTTTGCGGTTATTTCACTTCTTTACACATCGCAGGGACGGGCTCCTTTCAATCTGTCCCTGTGTGTGATTGTTAGTACATTAGGGCGAAAGTTAATTTCCTATTGCCATGAATAGCAGTGATAAGAAATTCTAATTATCAGGGCTAATTTAGTTATTAAGATGGTGGGTGCAGGATGCGTCTGATTGGTCACATACATCTAAGTCACATCCTTAAATGCAAATGAAGTTAAAGTAAGACAAATGTGTTTTAAAGCAAGATTACATTGTACTGAACACTAAATGATTTTGACTGGGAACCCTGTAACTTGCCAGAATCACTAAAGCACTTTAATAGCACTATCTGCACTAAATAACTGTATGTAACGTTTATTTAAAAGCAAATGTTTTTTAATGTATGAGCAGTTTACTTAAAAGAAAATATAATGCAGGCAAGTCCATATTAACAATTTTGTTGGTGTTCACATGATGTGCTCCTAGTTCCTTACATTGTTTTAAACGAACCACCTGTAGCTGTATGGAAATACATGTGACAGTATTTAGACAACTACTTGAACGGATGTAAAAGCAAATACCCCAAGCTGCCCATTATATCCGTGTAATGCACTAACATTGAGAGTTCCATTCCATCAGATTGTTTTGATCAATCTGTTGTGTAACGAAGGCCTAACCGGTCCTGCCTGACTAACATAACACATCCTCCTCCTCCCCATTATCTATCAAGGGAGCACTTACTGTTCCTCCAGCTGCTCGGCCATCGCAGGATCTGAGTCCCGAAGTCCGGGCATTACACAACTGGGAAGGTACAGCTGATCAATTACGAAGAAAATAGATAAATTGACAGAAACAGGGCGGGGATAGAGCGCTCAGAAGGCTTGTGGGCGGAGATGGTAGGTGAAATATAAAAAGAGGTGGAGACAATGCTTGATTGACGTGCACCGTGGAAGACGCCTGCTATGGTAGACGCTAGCAATGTATTAGGATTATCAATGGAGCAGGAGGGGCTTGCTGACGTCTACAAAGTTGGTAGGAGGAGTCAGGAACTAGTTTTACTGTACTGAAGTCCGTAAGGAGGACGGCGATACTGTCATTGCACCCTGTTACATCATGAGCAGGTAGCAAATCGTGCTGTGTCACTCTGAGGAATTCACCTAGTGTTTAATTAAGTTTGCTATCTCTGCCGTGACGCAGAGTTCTGGGCGTCACTGTGCATACAGAGAGTACACTGCAGAAGCACTAATATAGACTATAGAGTTTTGGTTGGAACTTGTCCCAATTAAAGATTTTTGTCAAGGGGGTAATGGCCAAGGGTGTGGTATGGAAGGTAGATAGTAACTGGGTCCAGAGGTGTATCTAGGGGACCGGGCGCCCCTGGCAAAGTATGGGACTGGCGCCCCCCCCATATTTGAAATAGGGAAGGTGCATGTGCAAAAAAGGGGCATGATCTTGTGGGAAAGGGGCATGACCACACAATCATACTCCCAATTCAAATTACGTTACATAGTAGTACCCAAGTTCGTGAGGGAACACCAACTGGAGGGAGTTAAGCCTGACTTATGGAAACCGAAGACGATCTACAAGCTCATCAGAGCTAAAGACGATTTGGAGCCGATTCCGGGGCTCCCTTCAGCGACTGCCAAACAGGTCTGGGAGAATGTGGCCTCCAAAAGGCTCACAAACAGACACAAAGACCTGTCGTGGATAGCCATCCAAGGGGGTTTACCCCTCAGGTCATTCATGCACTCCCGGAACCTGTGCAGGTACAAACATTGCCCCAGGTGCATCATACATGAGGAAACATCTATGCACCTGTTTTGGGACTGTGCCTGGGCCCAGTTGTTGTTGGATGCCCTGGAAAACGAACTGAAAAACTGTGTGCCAAGGAACTGTCTCACGTACCATTCGGTACTCTACGGACTATTCCCTGGCACCCACACCGTTGGGGCGATCCAGGAAGCCTGGCGCCTTATGAACTGTATTAAGGACGCTTCGTGGCTAGCCAGGAACCGCCTCATTCTGCGGAGGGAGAGGATGTCCATCCAGGACTGTTGCAGGCTGGTTCACAGCTTGCTCAGAGACTATTCCACCATGGACAGCCCTGAGGAAGAAGAGGACTAAAAAAACCCTTTTTCTGCCCCTCTCCCCTTGTTTGAACTGAATAATGAGACTTTGGGACCGTGGCCCCTTCCCCCTCACTCACAATGTCTGTTGTTTTATTGATGTCTTTCTATTTATTGCCCCTCCCCTTATATGTGTCTGTCCTTCAATAAAGCTTCGGGCATGTGATTCACCCTCCCTCACCCTCCTACCCTCCACACCCATAGCCTTATTAACTGTTGTATCTTTGTATAGTTTAAATGCATAGTGCAGTCTGAGAGCTATAGTGTAGGCTGGCCTGCGTCGTAGCTCTTCGACTGCACTATACCGTCTGCATCTGTATTGTGTTTTAGCTGTGCTGCGACACGGTACTTATGTTTGTCAATGTACACGTATGTTTTTTGCTACTTTATGCCAAATAAAGTAGTACCCTTTATACACAGTATGTCACACACTAGTGCCCCTTACACATCATGCCCACACAATAATCCTTGTCACACTGTGGAGAAATCAGCAGTGCCTGGCGCAGGCAAGGAATGGCACTGCCCAGCGATGCCACCCGCAGTCAGGAGCTATAATCAAATATTAATGGCAGTGAAAAGGTATCTCTGCGCACTACCTAGTAGTGGTGATGTAGTGATATATTAAGGGGGAGATTCAGTTCTTTTCACCCCTTTTCATACCCATTCTGTTTCTGCCCTCAGGGGCGTGGTATCATTAATTCAGCTTGCTACCTCCGGAGTATGGAGGCACCCAACCCTTTACACAGCTAAACCTGATCACTATGGGCGCAATATGCGCAATAACGGAGATCATTTTAGAAGGAAATTGGGCGTGATATGTCATTTGAATCTCACCCTAAGAATAGCATTCTAGTAGTTTATTTTGAGTCTCTTCATTGTGGTGCCAAACACCAGCGCCAGCTCTTGGCTGCTGTGCGAACCGCCAGCCCTGGAACTGCCACTACTAAGTGATTCGACTCCCTGGCCAAAGGTGGCACCACCAAGCAGCGCCCCCTCCTCGGCAGTGCATCTGGTGAGTGCCATCCTGGCCAATGGGTAGATAACCTCCTGTCTCCAGCACATAGCCGTAGTCTCTATTCCGCTCCCAGCACATGGCCGTACTCTCCATTCCCCTCCCAGCACATAGCCGTAGCCCCATCCCCCTCCCAGCACATAGCCATGGTCTCCCCCCTCCCCGCACATAGCCATGGTCTCCCCCCTCCCTGCACATAGCCATGGTCTCCCCGCTCCCTGCATATAGTCTTCTCCCCTCCCAGCACATAGTATCCCCCCTCCCTGCATATAGGGGGTAATTCTGAGTTGATCGCAGCAGTAAGTTTGTTAGCAATTGGGCAAAACCATGTGCACTGCAGAATGGTCAGATATAACATTAGCAGAGAGAGTTAGATTTGGGTGGGTTGTATTGTTCTGTGCAGGGTAAATACTGGCTGCTTTATTTTTACACTGCAATTGAGATTTCAGTTTGAACACACCCCACCCAAATTTAACTCTCTCTGCACATGTTATATCTTCCCCCCTGCAGTGCACATGGGCCCTCATTCCGAGTCGTTCGCTCGGTAATTTTCATCGCATCGCAGTGAAATTCCGCTTAGTACGCATGCGC
The DNA here is from genome assembly GCF_028390025.1 of Pseudophryne corroboree. Lineage (NCBI taxonomy): Eukaryota > Metazoa > Chordata > Amphibia > Anura > Myobatrachidae > Pseudophryne > Pseudophryne corroboree. The sequence continues at coordinate 441,356,402 of NC_086444.1, read as the reverse complement.
AATATTCGCACTGCGACTGCGCCAAGTAATTTTACAATGAAGATAGTATTTTTACTCACGGCTTTTTCTTCGCTCCGGCGAACGTAGTGTGATTGACAGGAAATGGGTGTTACTGGGCGGAAACACGGCGTTTTAGGGGCGTGTGGATAAAAACGCTACCGTTTCCGGAAAAAACGCAGGAGTGGCCGGAGAAACGGGGGAGTGTCTGGGCGAACGCTGGGTGTGTTTATGACGTCAAACCAGGAACGACAAGCACTGAACTGATCGCAGATGCCGAGTAAGTCTGAAGCTACTCTGAAACTGCTAAGTAGTTTGTAATCGCAATATTGCGAATACATCGGTCGCAATTTTAAGAAGCTAAGATACACTCCCAGTAGGCGTAGGCTTAGCGTGAGCAACTCTGCTAAATTCGCCTTGCGAGCGATCAACTCGGAATGAGGGCCATGGTTTTGCCCAACTGCTAACAAATTTGATGCTGCAATCAACTCAGAATTAGGCCCATAGTCCTCTCCCCTCCCAGCACAGAGTCTCCCCCCTCCCTGGATATAGGGGGTAATTCCAAGTTGATCGCAGCAGGAATTCTGTTAGCAATTGGGCAAAACCATGTGCACTGCAGGGGGGACAGATATAACATGTGCAGAGAGAGAGAGATTTGGGTGTGGTGAGATCAATCTGCAATCTAATTTGCAGTGTAAAAATAAAGCAGCCAGTATTTACCCTGCACAGAAACAAAATAACCCACCCAAATCTAACTCTCTCTGCAAATGTTATATCTGCCCCCCCTGCAGTGCACATGGTTTTGCCCAACTGCTAAAAAATTTCCTGCTGCGATCAACTTGGAATTACCCCCATAGTTCTCTCCCCTCCCAGCACAGAGTCTCCCCCCATGCATATAGTCCTCTCCCCTCCCAGCACAGTGTCCCCCCCTGCATATAGACCTCTCCCCTCCCAGCACAGTCTCTCCCCCTACATACAGTCCTCTCCCCTCCCAGCACAGCGTCTCCCCCTCCCTGTATATAGGCCCTCATTCCGAGTCGTTCGCTCGGTAATTTTCTTCGCATCGCAGCGTTTTTCTGCTTAGTACGCATGCTCAATGTTCGCACTGCGACTGCGCTAAGTAATTTTGCTATGAAGATAGTTTTTTTACTCACGGCTTTTTCTTCGCTCCGGCGATCGTAATATGATTGACAGGAAATGGGTATTACTGGGCGGAAACACGGCGTTTTATGGGCGTGTGGATAAAAACGCTACCGTTTCCGGAAAAAACGCGGGAGTGGCTGGAGAAACGGGGGAGTGTCTGGGCGAACGCTGGGTGTGTTTGTGACGTCAAACCAGGAACGACAAGCAATGAACTGATCGCAGATGCCGAGTAAGTCTGAAGCTACTCTGAAACTGCTAAGTAGTTTGTAATCGCAATATTGCGAATACATCGTTCGCAATTTTAAGAAGCTAAGATTCACTCCCAGTAGGCGGAGGCTTAGCGTGTGTAACTCTGCTAAAATCGCCTTGCGAGCGAACAACTCGGAATGAGGGCCATAGTCCTCTCCCCTCCCAGCACAGAGTCTCCCTCCTGCATACAGTCCTCTCCCCTCCCAGCACAGAGTCTCCCCCTCCGTGCATATAGTCCTCTCCCCTCCCAGCACAGAGTCTCCCCCCTCCCTGCATATAGTCCTCTCCCCTCCCAGCACAGAGTCTCCCCCCATGCATATAGTCCTCTCCCCTCCCAGCACAGTCTCTCCCCCTACATACAGTCCTCTCCCCTCCCAGCACAGAGTCTCCCCCCTCCCTGCATATAGTCCTCTCCCCTCCCAGCACAGAGTCTACCCCCTGCATACAGTCCTCTCCCCTCCCAGCACAGAGTCTCCGCCTCCGTGCATATAGTCCTCTCCCCTCTCAGCACAGAGTCACCCCCTCCCTGCATATAGTCCTCTCCCCTCCCAGCACAGAGTCTCCCCCCATGCATATAGTCCTCTCCCCTCCCAGCACAGTGTCCCCCCCACATATAGTCCTCTCCCCTCCCAGCACAGAGTCTCTCCCCCTTCATATAGTCCTCTCCTCTCCCAGCACAGAGTCTCCCCCTCCCTGCATATAGTCCTCTCCCCTCCCAGCAGAGAGTCTCCCCCCTCTACATATAATCCTCCCCCTCCCTGCATATAGCCCTCTCCCCTCCCAGCACAGAGTCTCCCCCCTGCATATAGTCCTCTCCCCTCCCAGCACACAGTCCCCCCTGCGCATAGTCTCCCCCTCCCAGTACATAATCTCCCCCTCCCTGCATATAGTCCTCTCCCCTCCCTGCATATAGTCCTTCCCCCTCAAAGCACATATCAATTAATATGTTGCAGTACCTAGTGTGATGAGCTGGGCATCGCCTGGGCTGGAGGATTGCACAGTAAGCAGGAACACCATACTTCGGCACCGCACCACGCTTCTTGAAGTGAAAGTAAACTACAGCTCCCAGTAACCCTTGCTGCCAGGAGCTCCCGACAGACAGAGTTGCTTGGAACTGTAGTTTACTTTCACGTTCTTCACTAGTGTATTGTGGTGTACTAGTGACCACCCGTTGACCGAGGGTGGCACTGCCGGGCGGCGCCCCCTCCTCGGATGGCGCCCCAGGCGAGTGCCATCCTGGCCAATGGGTAGATACACCCCTGACTGGGGCGACCGCAATTTGTCGACAGGGTCTTTAGGTCGACAGGGTCTACTACACTATATGGTTAATTGTGTTTCTCTGACCCTGTTTTCTTGTAAAAACTTGGGGGAGAAGAGAAACACTTGTCTTTTCAGATTAAATTCTGTGGATGTTTTGAATAAGATCACTTTGCCAGTTTGAGAAATCGGATAACTAAAGGGTGAATTCCTTTTATTTTATTTTGTATATATTTATTTGGTGGAAGGACACATGGTCCCTGAGAGTGCGCTGTATTGCTTTGTACTATTCTATTTGTACTTTGTTTAATCTTCTGGTTGTGGATTTCCTCTCAAGTACTTGGTGTAGCTGCACTTAAAGGTTTATTGCGCACATTGCTCAGAAAAACTTTATAGACCAGTAGTGGTCGACTTAGACACTGTTGACCTAGAGACCGGATCCCATTGGCCACGTATCGTGGGGGATGAGAGATTGACAAGCCCCATACACATTGGGGGACAATAGAGGATGATATGAACGATAACGATCTTTTTTTACAAGATCTATTGTTCATATCGTCCACTGTGTATGGATGAATGACGCAAAACACCCGCCGGTCGTTCTCGTTGATCCATGATCTACCGAACATGCAGCTCAACTTTCACTATATTGTTGAGCTGCATGTTCGGAGAGTACAGGGGATGACGTCACGGAACGATATCGTTCATCAATATCGTTCAGTGTGTATGCACTGGCGATCTCCCCTAATTAGCAGTCATCACTGATTGCTAATTAGGGGAGGTTGCCCAATGTGTACAAGGCTTAATAGCATCGCTGCTGCATCTGCTAAAATATGCTAAGGCGGCATGAGACAAATAATGTTGGATTCACGTGCGCATTGGATCACTATCTGAACCAGTGATGGCAACTGCCCTTTGCATATGGGGGGCTAACACATATAAACTTACTGTACATGTAATGTATGTAATATTGCTGACACCAGTTTCAGTAACTAACCAGCGCAGCCGCCAAACAACTGCAGTCCATGAATCAGGCTGCAGATTAGGGTTTGAAATCATATACCTTTGAATCAGGCTTATAGTCTGGCTACAAAAAAAGTAAATACCGTATATACTCGAGTATAAGCCGACTTTTTCAGCACATTTTTTTGTGCTGAAAAAGCCCCCTCGGCTTATACCAGAGTCAGTGGAAGGAGGGACACGGAGGAAACAGCGTGCGACTCTGTGTCCATCCTGCGTCTCCGTCGGCGTGTATGTGTGTTAAATGAACTGCCCGTTCGTGAGCTCTGATTGGCTCACGAACCGGCACTTCATTTAATACACACGCCGCCGGAGACGGAGACGAGGAGGGACACAGGAGAGCCGTGCGCTGTGCCCTCCGTGTCCCTCCTTCAGAAGACAACGCGGGAGCGATGGAGGGTAAGTACCCTTCCTGGCACTGTGGGGCATATCTGGCAGCATGAGGGCACATCTGGTACTGGGGCATATCTGGCAGCATGAGGGCATATCTGGCACTGTGGGGCATATCTGGCAGCATGAGGGCATATCTGGCACTGTGGGGCATATCTGGCAGCATGAGGGCATAGCTGGCACTGTGGGGCATATCTGGCAGCATGAGGGCACATCTGGCATATCTGGCAGCATGAGGGCATATCTGGCACTGTGGGGCATATCTGGCAGCATGAGGGCATATCTGGCACTGTGGGGCATATCTGGCAGCATGAGGGCATATCTGGCACGGTGGGGCATATCTGGCAGCATGAGGGCATATCTGGCACTGTGGGGCATATCTGGCAGCATGAGGGCATATCTGGCAGTATGAGGGCATATCTGGCACTGAGGGCTGTGTACGGCTAGAGCTGCATTTCCCACCCTAGGCTTATACTCGAGTCAATGAGTTTTCCCAGGTTTTTGTGGTAAAATTAGGTGCCTCGGCTTATATTCGGGTCGACTTATACTCGAGTATATACGGTATATAGAATTTAACAATTTTCTAGATGCATCCTCTGGCAGTTTATTTATTTATTATCAGTGGTGTAAGTGTGCAGGTACGCCGGGGACGGAGTACCCTTAAGAATTTTGCAGCAGGTCAGTACCACACACTGCACACTTTGCACCTGTGACTGCCATTACCGCAATTATAATGTGCTGTCAAGCAACAAGACCATGGTGTTCAGCAGCATGACGGCACCTCCCACTTTGTCAGGGTTACAAGGAGCGCAACGGTGATGACATGAGATCACATTACAAGTGATGCATCGGCACTGAGCAGGTTTTGTTCTTCACGGGCTGGGCATGTCTCTGACTTCACTGTGTGGGATAATTAATTTTGTAATATAATGTGGATACTACTATATACAGGTTGAGTATCCCATAAACAAATATTCTGAAATACAGAATATTCCGAAATACGGACTTTTTTGAGTGAGATAGTGAAACCTTTGTTTTTTGATGGCTCAATGTACATAAACTTTGATTAATACACAAAGTTATTAAAATATTGTATTAAATGACCTTTAGGCTCTGTGTATAAGGTGTACATGAAACATAAATGAATTGTGTGAATGTACACACACTTTGTTTAATGCACAAAGTTATAAAAAATATTGTCTAAAATTACCTTCAGGCTGTGTGTATAAGGTGTATATGTAGCATAAATGCATTATGTGCTTATATTTAGGTCCCATCACCAGGATATCTCATTATGGTATGCAATTATTCCAAAATACGGAAAAATCCGATATCCAAAATACCTCTGGTCCCAAGCATTTTGGATAAGGGATACTCAACCTGTATTTCTCTAACGTCCTAGTGGATACTGGGGTGACATTAGTACCATGGGGTATAGATCGGGTCCATTGGAGCCTGGCACTTTAAGAAATCAGTCAGTGTGTGCTGGCTCCTTCCCTCTACGCCCCTCCTGCAGACTCAGTTTAGAAAAATGTGCCGAGGAGCCGGGTGCATTCCTCTGGAGCTCCAGAGAGTTTTCTTTAGTCTTTATGTTAGTTTATTATTTTCAGACAGCACTGGTTGGCAACCAGTCTGCCTGCATCGTGAGACTTGGGGAGGGACCGAACCAACTTAATATAGAGTTAATGGTTCGTATCCCCGCTGACAAGACACTGAGCTCCTGAGGCGCTGTTTCTCACGCCCCAGGGTGTGAGCCCACGTCGGCAGCATGCCGCCATCCCTAACAGATGCCAAATAGACGCGGTGTGGTGAGTACTACACCGGGGTCCCGGTTAGTGGGTCCCCGGTGACAATGGCGACATTAGGGCATGGCGGTCATGGGGCCTCGAGTTGCGGTGCCCGCTGGGGGCCCACAGTGGCGCAGAGTAAAAGGGGGATCCTAATCTCTCTTTTTACACAATATGACATTATTTCCAGTATAATCTTTATAGGGACTGCGCGCCATTGAAGGGGCGGGGCTTCCTGGAGTGCGGGACCAGAAGCTGAAAGGGCCATTTCCTGCTGCTGCTGCTAACTACAGGCTGCACGCTGAGACTGCTCCTCCACAGTGCCCACTGAAGGAACCACCAATTATACTGGTTCCAGGGGGTCTGATAGATAGGGGGGAGCATATATACAGCGGTTACACCGATGTGCTAATAGCAAACATGTAAATATACCCAGCGGAGCGCTGCTCTGGACTGAGGTATTGTGTGCTGGTCACAATCCTCTCTGTGTCACTCCCTTCAGGGCTTATTGTGCTGTTTCACTAACGTGTTGTCACTGCACTGTGTTATAACTCTGTGTTTTCTGCTGTAAGCATGTCTGGGAAAAAATCTGTGTCCCTCTTGCAACAACAAGTTTACGCCTTCACAAGGGTCCCTACTATGTACCCAGTGTTCTCTGCCTTCACAAAGTAGTGGCTTGCAGGAACCTGAATGGTTAGAATCATTTAAAACAATGATTACTAATATATTATAAATTCAGAGTTAGCTGCTGCGAAGCAAGAAAGGCAGACTGTAAAACAGTCTGTAGATGATCTCTTGGTTAAGACTGCTGACCACAGACAGGCTGCTCAGCCCCCTCTGGTGGTCTCTCATAAACACACAATCCTACAGGTGCTCCAGTCTGACTCTGATACTGAAATACCAGAGATAGATGAGGGAGAACTGGAGGTAGGAGATGACAATGCTCTGTCCCCGGGAGTTGAGGCCCTGATTTATGCTATTAAAGAAGTCCTCAACATACAGGATAAGGAGACAGAACCAGAAGAGGAATTGTTTTTTAATATAAAACCAAAGTCCTCTGTCACCTTCCCTATTTCAAAAGAATTAAATTCCCTTTCCAAAGAGGCATGGGTAAATCCTGACAAGAAATTTATTACTCCTAAGCAGTTATTATATTCCTTTCCTTTCCCTCCTGAGGATAGGAAAGTATGGGAAAATTCCCCGTCCGTGGATACTTCAGTGTCCAGGCTGTCACGTAAAATCGTGCTGCCTGTACCTAGGGCTATCTCCCTCAAAGACCCAGCTGATCGCAAAATTGAGACTACACTCAAATCAATCTATACTGCAGTGGGCGTAGCTCAGCGCCCCACTATTGCTTGCAGCTGGATATCTAGGGCCATTGTTAAATGGTCTGATAATATAATAAATGGGTTTGACTCCCTACCTCAGTATGAGATAATTTCACTACTGCAGCGTATCCAAGATGCTGCAAACTTTATGAGTGAGGCAGTTAAGGAATTATGTGTCATTAATGGCCGTACCACGGCTATGGCGGTCTCGGCTCGCAGAGCCCTGTGGCTGCGACAATGGTCAGCAAATGCTAATTCCAAAAGGGGTGTTGAAAACCTTCCTTTTACAAGGGATGCCTTGTTTGGAGAAGAACTAAACAAGTGGATATCTCAGGCGACGGCAGGTAAATCTACTTATCTGCCATCTACTGCACCTCCTGCTAGACATCCCTACCCTGGGCCCTCTCTGCAGTCCTTTCGTGTAGCAAATTTCAGAGGGAGAGCCAGAGGTGCGTCCAATGCTGCTAAAGGAACTTGCGGTAAGTCCCGTAAACCAGCAACAGCTGGAGCTCTGGACCAGGCGTCCGGATCCTCATCCACAAAGACCTCCGCGTGACGGTTGGCTCCAGCAGCAAGGCGACTTCCAGGTAGGTGTTTGCCTTCAGAATTTCGCCCATGTATGGGCAAAGTCCTGCCGGGATTCTTGGGTGAAGGAGCTCATATCCCAAGGATACCGGCTGGAATTTCAGGAACTACCTCCTCTCAGATTCTTCAAGACGGCAATACCAGCTTCACCTGTAGCAAGAGTTACCTTGCAAAACACAATTCAAAAACTGCTTTCCACAGGAGTTATTGTTCCAGTACCACCTCCATTGCACACAAAGGGTTTTTACTCCAGTCTTTTTGTGGTTCCGAAGCCGGACGGCCTGGCATGGCCGATTTTGAACCTCAAATCCCTGAACCTGTATCTTTGTGTTTTCAAATTCTGGATGGAATGCCTAAGGGCAGTGATCTCCGGTCTGGTATCTGTGGATATCAAGGATGCATACCTTCATATCCCAATATGGCCACCCCATCAGGTTTACCTTCGGTTCGCTGTACTAGATCAACACTTCCAGTTTCAGGCCTTACCCTTTGGTCTCTCCACAGCCCCAAGGGTATTCATAAAAGTCATGGTGGAGATGATGCTGCAATTGCACAAGATGGGTGTCAACATTGTCCCATACTTGGACAATCTCCTGATAAAGGCGGTGTCCAGGGAACAACTGCTACACAGCATTGCCTTGAAAACTCGCCTGCTTACGGACCACGGGTGGATCCTAAATTTCCAGAAGTCTCACCTGGAACCGTCTCAGAGAATTTAGTTCCTAGGACTGATCCTGGACATGGTATCTCAGAAGGTATTCCTTCCTACGGACAAGACCTTGACTATACAGGCTATGATCCACTCGGTGCTCAGACCCCACAAAGTCTCGATTCATCTTTGCATTCGATTGCTGGGCAAGATGGTAGCCTCTTAGTAAAGGCAATACAGTATGGCAGGTTTCATGTGCGTTCGTTCCATCTGGATCTGCTGGACAAGTGGTCAGGTTCTCACCTGCACATGCACCAGAGTATAACTCTCTCGCCAAAGGCACAGATGTCCCTGTTGTGGTGGCTACAGCTCTCTCACCTTGTGGAGGGTTGGGCTTTCAGCACCCAGTCTTGGACCCTACTGACAAAAGATGCCAGTCTCAGGGGTTGGAGTGCTGTGACCCAAGGGGCCCAGTTCCAGGGGAAGTGGTTGAGTCAGAATTTGCCCTTCCCATAATTGTCCTGCAACTCAGGCCGATCTACAATGCTCTTCTGCAGGCCTCCTATCTCCTTTGGACTCAAACCATCCAGGTGCAGTTGGACAACGCCACGGCGGTGGCGTACATCAACAGAGAGGGATGAACAAGAAGCAGGGCCGCAATATGAGAGATGTTAAGGATACTCCTCTGAGCAGAAGCCAATGCAAGCTCCATCTCAGCCATATTCATTCCAGGAGTGGACAGCTGGGAGGCAGACTTCCTCAGCAGGCATGACCTCCATCCGGGGGAATGGGGCCTTCACCCTCAGGTGTTCCACCAACTGGTTCACCGGTGGGGCTGTCTGCAGATAGACCTGATGGCATCTCATCTCAACACGAAGCTCCATCGTTACTGTTCCAGAAAGAGGAATCCACAGGCTGCAGCATTGGATGCTCTGACGGCGCCGTGGAACTACCAGTTTGTATACCTGTTCCCTCCAATCCCTCTTATTGCAAGAGTTCTAAACAGAATCAAAAGGGAAAGAGTTCAGGCAATTCTAATTGCCCCGGATTGGCCTCGATGAGCCTGGTACGCAGACCTCCTAAACATGTCTCTGGAGGAACCATGGCCTCTACCGCTACTCAAGGACCTTCTTCAACAAGGACCATTCATCTATCCAAACTTACTGCGGCTACGTTTGATGGCTTGGAAGTTGAGAGGGAGAGCTTAGCTAGAAAAGCTCTCCCATCCAAGGTTATTTCCACTATGGTCCAGGCCCATAAGGTGGTCACGTCCAAACATTACTACCACATCTAGAAGAAATATGTCTTGTGGTGTAAGGGTAGGAAATATCCTACTACGGACTTTTGACTTGGCCGTTTTCTGCTTTTCCTGCAAGCAGGTGTGGCTAAAGGGCTACGGTTAGGCTCCATCAAAGTTCAGATTTTGGCTCTCTATATTCTTCCAGAAAAAAACAGCAGTACTCCCAGAAGTACAGACTTTTCTAAAGGGTGTTCTTCACATTCAGCCACTCTTTGTCCCTCCCACAGCTCTGTGCCTCTGCAAGACATGAGTTAAAATTGGGGGCCTTATCCTGTAAGAGACCATAATTGATATTTCACGTGGATAGGGCGGAGCTCAGGACTCGCCCACAATTTCTGCTGATTTCACATTAATCAACCGATAGTGGTTCCAGTACTGTCTGACTCATCTGTTGCTCCAAAGTCCTTGGATATTGTGAGGGCTTTGAGGATTTACGTCAAGAGGACAGCTCATCACAGGAAGTCTGACTCCCTTTTTGTCCTTTATGACGTTACCAGGATTGGCCGTTATGCTTCTAAGCAGTCCATTGCTCGTTGGCTCAGGTTGACCATTCAACAAGCCTATGCTTCAGCAACACTGCCGCTGTCGAGTTCTATCCAGGCCCACTCCACGTGGTCAGTGGGTTCTTCCTGGGCAGCTGCCCGGAGCGTCTCGGCCTTACAGTTGTGCCATGCAGCTAACTGGTCTGATTCAAATATGTTTGATAAGTTCTATGGGTTCAACACCTTGGCCAGTGATGACCTTCAGTTTGGTCAGGCGGTTTTACAGGGGTCTTGGCACTCTCCCACCCATTCTGGGAGCTTTCGGACTTCCCCATGGTACTAATGTCACCCCAGTATCCACTAGGACGTTACAGAAAATAGGAATTTATTACCTACCGGTAATTCCTTTTCTCGGAGTCTGTAGTGGATACTGGGCGCCCGCCTCAGTGCTTCGAGTTCCTGCCTACCTGGTGGTAAGGGTTCTTGGTTGGGTCTGCTGCTGCTGTCCCTGTTCCATGTTTGGGTAGCGTTGCTATCCTTTATTATACTTAGCGTTGCTTTCCTCTGTTCTTGTTAGCTCTGCTATCTTCGTTATTGTTGTGTGTTGGTTCGTTACCTCACCGCTATTTGTGTTTATATCCATCTCTCAAAGTATGTCCATCTCCTCTGGCACAGTTTTCCTAGACTGAGTCTGCAGGAGGGGCATACAGGGGAGGAGCACACACTGACTGATTTCTTAAAGTACCAGGCTCCAATGGACCCGCTTTATGCCCCATGGTACTAATGTCACCCCAGTGTCCACTACAGACTATGAGAAAAGGAATTACAGGTAGGTATTACATTCCTATTTTCTATTATTATGGGGCATTACTATATATTTCTATTGTAATGTGACACTACTATATATTTCTATTATTATAGGGCATTACTATATATTTCTATTGTAATGTGGACACTACTATATATTTCTATTATTATGGAGCATTGCTTTAGATTTATATTGTAATATGGACACTACTATATATGTCTATTTTTATGGGAGTATTACTATATATTTCTGTTGTAATGTGGGACACTACTATATATTTCTATTATACCGGGGGCACTACTACAGTATATATTCCTGTTATACCGGGGGCATTACAATATATTTCTATTATAATGGGGTTATTACTATATTTCTCTAACGTCCTAGAGGATGCTGGGACTCCGTAAGGACCATGGGGATAGACGGGCTCCGCAGGAGACATGGGCACTTTAAGAAAGACTTTGACTCTGGGTGTGCTCTGGCTCCTCCCTCTAGGCCCCTCCTCCAGACCTCAGTTTGATACTGTGCCCAGTGGAGATTGGGTGCATTTCAGGAGCTCTCCTGAGTTTCCTGTAAGAAAGCATTTTTGTTAGGTTTTTTATTTTCATGGAGCCTGCTGGCAACAGACTCCCTGCATCGAGGGACTGAGGAGAGAGAAACAGACCCACTTCTCTGAGTTTCAGGGCTCTGTTTTTTAGGCTACTGGACACCATTAGCTCCAGAGGGATCGGTACGCAGGTCTCACCCTCACCGTCCGTCCCAGAGCCGCGCCGCCGTCCTCCTCGCAGAGCCGGAAGAAAGAAGCCTGGTGAGTATGTGAGGAAAAGACCCATCTGAGGCGGCAGAAGACACTTGATTCTTCACTGAGGTAAGGCACAGCACTGCAGCTGTGCGCCATTGCTCCCCTTCACCTCACACACTCCAGTCATTGTAAGGATGCAGGGCGCAGGGGGGGGGGGCGCCCTGGGCATCAATATAAACCTCTCTTATGGCACAGATGTGTATATACATGTACAGCTGGGCACTGTACATGTATATAAAGAGCCCCCACCATGTATGGAATAATTTGAGCGGGACAGAAGCCCGCCGCCGAGGGGGCGGGGCTTCTCCCTCAGCACTCAGCAGAGCCATTTTTTCTCCACAGCACCGCTGAGAGGAAGCTCCCCGGACTCTCCCCTGCTTGACAAACGGTGACAGAGGGTTTTAAAGTAGAGGGGGGGCACATAATTGGCGCAGATACATAAAACAGCGCTGCTGGGTAAACATTAATTTACTGTGTTTATTCCTGGGTCATATAGCGCTGGGGTGTGTGCTGGCATACTCTCTCTCTGTCTCTCGAAAGGGGCCTGGTGGGGAACCTGTCTTCAGAAAAGAGATTCCCTGTGTATGTGTGGTGTGTCGGTACGTGTGTGTCGACATGTCTGAGGTTGAAGGCTCACCTAAGGAGGAGGGGGAGTTTATGACTGTTAGGTCTCCGTCGGCGGTGCCGACGCCGGACTGGATGGATATGTGGAATGTTTTAAGTGCAAATGTTAATTTATTGCACAAAAGGCTAGACAAAGCCGAAGCTGGGGCACAGTCAGGGAGTCAACCCATGCCTGTCCCTATGTCGCCGGGACCTTCGGGGTCTCAGAAGCGCCCGCTATCCCAAATAGTTGACACAGATACCGACACGGATTCAGACTCCAGTGTCGATTACGATGATACAAAATGAAAGCCAAAGGTGGCTAAAGGTATTCGATATATGATTATCGCAATAAAAGATGTGTTGCATATCACTGAGGAACCCCCTGTCCCTGACACGAAGGTACACATGTATAAGGGAAAGAAGCCTGAGGTCTCCTTTCCCTCCTTACATGAGCTGCACGAAGATACGGCTACCCTCAAGGATTCTGCTGACCGCAAGCAGGAGGTTACCTTGAAGTCCATGTACACACATTCTGGTACGTTACTCAGACCGGCTATTGCGTCGGCCAGGGTTTGTAGTGCTGTAGCAGCATGGACAGATTCCTTATCAACGGATTGTTATGCACACCAGTGCCAGCAGGAATGTACTGGTGTCTGAACGGTGAGGGATGCAAAACAAATGAACTCACAGACAGACTGGGGAATATGACATTACATGCACAGAAGGTGATAGGGTAACAAAATAAACACAAAGTGAACAGAGAAGCCCAAAGGCTAAGAAACTGGGTGTCTCCCTAGTATTAGGAATGCTCAGATGGAAAGAAGCGAGATGTAGTGATTTAATACGTAGAGAACCCGAAATGCTGTTGCTAAGGGCAACAGCAAAACCCTAAAGGGTTACCAACGGGTGTGGCAGTAAACTCCTTGGTCAGAGATGGAATAATAGACACAAGGAGAGTCTCCACAATCCTAGTCCTCACTTGCAGTGCACTGGTTCAGCTTACTGCCACTAAACTGACACCTGAACACCTTGCACAGTGAGAAAGGATTTTGGCAGGCAAGTCTGAGAATACAGCCGCAAACTTGCTAGGTTCACAGAGTAGCAAAAGAACCCCAGCAGGTTAAACGACTGACTCCAGTCTTACTGCTATGTCTGGATTGGCAGAGTGTAATACCAAATCCCAAGGCCTATTTGCAGTAAGCAACAAACAAATACAAAGTTTACACAGTACTAGCTAGCTTTCAGGAACTGACTAACCAACAAAGATTCAGCAGCATCTGCCTAACCTGAGAAGAGGGTTTATATAGCAGGTGCTGTCCACGCCCCACTCATACCTCACAGACTGTGAGCACAAAAACCAGCACCGGATCCCCTGCCGTGCACAGAGCCTTTAACCACTGTACAGCAAAAGACCCGAACCGGAGTATCAGCTACGCTCAGGTTACTCCGCTAGCACTTGTCTCCCGGTTGCCATGACGACGTGGCAGCACAGAGCAGGAGACCCTAACAGTACCCCCCCTCTGATGAGGGGTCAAAGAACCCCTACCACCGGGTTTATCGGGGAACTGCGAGAAGAAAGAGCGTAACAGTCTGGGGGCATGAAGATCACAACTGCGCACCCATGACCGCTCCTCCGGGCCATACCCCTTCCAGTGCACCAAAAATGACAGCCGACCCCGAACCATCTTGGAGTCAAGAATCCTTTCAACAACAAACTCCCTCTGGCCACGTATCAGAAGAGGGGTAGGTCTTCCACTGGAAGAAGGATTACTAATCGCCCGTTTTAAAAGGGAACAATGAAATGTTTTATTGATACCCAAAGAACGGGGTAGATCTAACTGAAATGCCACCGGATTGATAACCCTAGTGATCTTATAAGGACTGATGAACCGGGGGCCTAACTTATGAGATGGCTGTCTCAACTTCAAATTCTTGGTAGACAACCAGACGAAGTCTCCTAATTTGAAGCTGCAGGGTCTTTTCCGCTTATCAAAAACCCTTTTGGTCACTAATGACACAGACACAAGGGCTTTCTTCACTTTCCTCCAAATACCTCAAAGGACCGAAACCACAGAGGAACCACCAGGCGTGGAGTCCAGGGGGTCAAAAGAATTGGCCTTAGGATGATGCCCATACACACAAAGGAAGGGAGAGATCCCTGTAGCAGAGTGAGCCGCGTTGTTATAGGCAAACTCCGCCATGGACAGATGAGCCACCCAGTCAGTCTGACACTTGGAGACATAACACCTGAGGAATTGCTCCAAGGACTGGTTCACCCTTTCAGTCTGCCCATTAGACTGCGGATGGTAGCCTGACGACAAGCTGACAGAAATCTGGAGATCGGAACAAAATGCCCTCCAGAATTTGGCCACAAACTGGGATCCGCGGTCAGAGACCACATCAAGTGGCAACCCGTGGAGGCGCACAACATGCAGCATAAATAATTCAGACAGGCGTCTGGCCGATGGCAGCCCAACCAATGGAACGAAGTGCGCCATCTTCGAAAACCTGTCAACGACAATCCAGATGGCTGTCATCCCCGAGGATTTGGGTAAGTCCACCACAAAATCCATTGAAATGTGGGTCCATGGCTTAGATGGAATAGAGAGTGGATGTAATGGGCCAACAGGAACCCCTCTAGGAGTCTTATTTCGGGCACAGATGTCACATGCCCGAACCCACTGATCCACATCCCTAGCCACCGAGGGCCACCACACCGCCCTAGATAGCAACTCCCGAGTTCTGGCAATACCCGGGTGACCTGCCGACTTCTTGGCATGGAATTCCAGGAACACTCGCTGTCTTAACCTAGGAGGCACAAACAAAAGACCTACCGGAAGGTCTGGAGGAGCCTGCTCCTGTGCTCTAAGGACTAATGACAAGAGATCCTGGGTAATGCCCACTTTAATACATGATGGGGACACAATGGGCAATGGCTCCTCGGTGGTCTCCTGGATTGGAGCAAAACTCAGCGAGAGCGCATCAGCCTTGATGTTTTTTGACCCAGGGCGATATGTTATCAAAAAATGAAAGCGAGCAAAAAACAAAGCCCATCGTGCCTGCCTGGCATTGAGGCGCTTCGCTGATTCTAAATATGCCAAATTCTTATGGTCGGTGAGAATTGAGACCACAAACTTATCCCCCTCAAGCCAGTGTCTCCACTCCTCGAGTGCATCCTTAATAGCCAACAATTCCCGGTTACCCACGTCATAATTCATCTCGGCAGGCGAAAATTTACGGGAAAAGTAAGCACAGGGATGAAGGCGATTATCAGACACCCCAATCTGAGAGAGCACTGCCCCAATACCCATCTCAGAGGCATCCACCTCCACCACAAGAGGACGCTCTGGATCTGGGTGTCGCAGCACCTTGGCCGAGACAAATGCCCTTTTGAGACGGGCAAAAGCCGCTTTGGCCTCACAAGACCAGTGAGCAACATCCGCCCCTTTCTTAGTGAGTGCCACCAAGGGCGCCACTATAGACGAAAATCCAGCGATAAATCGTCTATAAAAATTTGCAAAGCCCAGAAAACGCTGAAGCGCCTTCAAACTAGTGGGCTGCACCCAATCCAGGACTGCCTGTACCTTGGAACCCTCCATTTGGAAACCTTCTGGGGAGATAATATATCCTAGAAATGCGATTTGCTGAACTTCAAATTCGCACTTCTCCAGCTTCGCCCCAAGCCGTGGTCTCTGAGTTTCTGGAGGACTAAGCGTACATGCTTCCGATGTTCCTCCAGGGAATGGGAGAAGATTAGGATGTCATCTAAGTATACAACTAAGAATCTATCCAAATATTCCCTGAGCACATCGTTCATGAAGTCCTGGAAGACTGCCGGGGCATTACAGAGCCCAAAAGGCATCACCAAATATTCATAATGCTCTGAGTGGGTATTAAAGGCAGTCTTCCATTCATCCCCCTCTCTTATTCGGATTAGATTGTACGCACAGCGTAGGTCAATCTTAGAAAAAATGGTGGCAGTACGAAGCTGGTCAAACAAGACCGAAATGAGAGGCAGTGGGTATGAGTTTTTAATCGTGATACGGTTCAATTCCCTGAAGTCAATGCAGGGTCGCAACGAACCGTCCTTTTTACCCACGAAGAAGAACCCCGACCCAACTGGAGACTGTGAAGGTCTGATAAATCCCTTAGCCAAGTTCTCCTGAATGTACTCTGCCATAGCCTGAGTCTCAGGACGTGACAGGGAGTACAACCTGCTCTTGGGAAGCTTAGCATTCGGCAACAAATCAATGGCACAGTCATAGGGGCGATGGGGAGGTAGTACCTCTGCAACTCTTTTGGAGAACACGTCCGCAAAATCTGCATAACATCCTGGCAATCCTGGCAAACTTAGCTGCGAAAGCCTGACTGGAAGGCTCAAGCAACTCCTGAAACAATCAGTACCCCAACTAAGAATCTCCCCAGAGACCCAGTCAAATTGAGGATTGTGGGCCCTTAACCAGGGTAACCCCAACACCAATGGGGCAAAAGTACAGACAGTCACATAAAAGGACAATTTTTCAGAGTGTGTGGCTCCAATAAACAAAGAAATCTGGCTAGTGCAAGAGGTAATTTTACCCTGGGATAATGGTTCCCCGTTTAACCCACAAATCTCAATTTCCGATGCCAAGGGTACTAAGGGAACAGAGTGTTTCAGGGCGAATTGGCGGTCCATAAAAACCCCGTCGGCCCCACTGTCCACAAAGGCCTCAGTCTTGACAGTTTGACCGAGGATCTTCAAGGTCACCGGAATGATAAAAGTCTTCTTGGGAAATTCCGACTTCTGACCTGACAGGATATTTCCCATCACCCTCAGGCCCTGAAGTTTTCCGGCTTTTCTGGGCATGATACTACCACATGACCTTTATTCCCACAGTACAAACATAACCCCTGCTGTATCCACCGCGTCTTCTCACGCGAGGAGAGGTGGGTAGCCCCAATCTGCATAGGCTCCTCGGAAAATTCCTCAGAGTCTGAGGTTCCCTTGGGAAAGAAGGAAACCTCGGTCTCCCTTTCAAGCCTGCGCTCTCTCAGCCGTCTATCCACCCGAATGGATAACTGCATGAGCTGATCCAAGCTATCAGGCAAGGGATATTGTACCAGTTGGTATTTTAACTGGTTAGAAAGACCTCTTCGGTACTGGTGTCTCAGGGCTGGGTCATTCCACTGGGTATCATGGGCCAACCTCCAAAACTCCGTACAATAAACCTCAACTGGCCTTCGCCCTTGCTTAAGGATCGAAATCTGAGCCTCGGCTGAGGCCGTCTTGTCAGGGTCGTCATACAACATGCCCAGTGCCGTAAAAAAAGCATCAACACTTTTAAGTGATGGACAGTCAGGCTGCAACCCATATGCCCAGACCTGTGGGTCTCCTTGTAGCAAGGAAATCACTATGCCCACCCGCTGAATCTCCGACCCAGAAGACTGAGGCCTAAGCTGGAAATATAGCTTGCAGTTCTCCTTGACACAAAAGAACTGCGAGCGATCTCCAGAAAAACGATCCGGGAGATTTACTTTCGGCTCCTTAACCCCTGAAGGTACTGCTGCTGCGGGAGCTCCGCCAGCGGCCTGCGAGGTGTGCATTTTAATGGACAAATCATTAAATTGTCGAGTCAGGACCTGCACCTGATCGACCACCTGTTGCAAAGTATTTTGAGGGGTATGCTCCATATTCCCACAAAATTTCAACAGGAGTATTTGGCTGCTGAATATGTTATGCACACCAGTGCCAGCAGGAATGTACTGGTGTCTGAACGGTGAGGGATGCAAAACAAATGAACTCACAGACAGACTGGGGAATATGACATTACGTACACAGAAGGTGATAGGGTAACAAAATAAACACAAAGTGAACAGAGA
This sequence comes from Pseudophryne corroboree, assembly GCF_028390025.1. Taxonomy (NCBI): domain Eukaryota; kingdom Metazoa; phylum Chordata; class Amphibia; order Anura; family Myobatrachidae; genus Pseudophryne; species Pseudophryne corroboree. The sequence continues at coordinate 441,338,140 of NC_086444.1, read as the reverse complement.
AGCCCAAAGGCTAAGAAACTGGGTGTCTCCCTAGTATTAGGAATGCTCAGATGGAAAGAAGCGAGATGTAGTGATTTAATACGTAGAGAACCCGAAATGCTGTTGCTAAGGGCAACAGCAAAACCCTAAAGGGTTACCAACGGGTGTGGCAGTAAACTCCTTGGTCAGAGATGGAATAATAGACACAAGGAGAGTCTCCACAATCCTAGTCCTCACTTGCAGTGCACTGGTTCAGCTTACTGCCACTAAACTGACACCTGAACACCTTGCACAGTGAGAAAGGATTTTGGCAGGCAAGTCTGAGAATACAGCCGCAAACTTGCTAGGTTCACAGAGTAGCAAAAGAACCCCAGCAGGTTAAACGACTGACTCCAGTCTTACTGCTAGGTCTGGATTGGCAGAGTGTAATACCAAATCCCAAGGCCTATTTGCAGTAAGCAACAAACAAATACAAAGTTTACACAGTACTAGCTAGCTTTCAGGAACTGACTAACCAACAAAGATTCAGCAGCATCTGCCTAACCTGAGAAGAGGGTTTATATAGCAGGTGCTGTCCACGCCCCACTCAGACCTCACAGACTGTGAGCACAAAAACCAGCACCGGATCCCCTGCCGTGCACAGAGCCTGTAACCACTGTACAGCAAAAGACCCGAACCGGAGTATCAGCTACGCTCAGGTTACTCCGCTAGCACTTGTCTCCCGGTTGCCATGACGACGTGGCAGCACAGAGCAGGAGACCCTAACACGGATATTGAGACTCTTGATAAGGATACCATTTTATTGACCCTAGGGCATATAAAAGATGCAGTCTTGTATATGAGGGATGCTCAAAGACTCATTAGTTTACTGGGTTCCAGGATAAACGCTATGTCTATTTCTGCTAGGCGTGTCTTATGGACCAGACAGTGGACTGGTGATACCGACTCCAAGAGACATATGGAGTTGTTGCCTTACAAGGGTGAGGAATTGTTTGGAGAGGGACTCTCGGACCTCGTCTCCACGGCTACGGCAGGTAAATCAAATTTTTTGCCATATATTCCCTCACAATCTAAGAAAGCGCCTCATTATCAAATGCAGTCCATTCGTTCCACTAAAAGCAAGAGAGCACGTGGATCTTCCTTTCTTGCCAGAGGTAAGGGCAGGGGGGAAAAGCTGCACAACACAGCTAGTTCCCAGGAACAGAAGTCCTCCCCGGCCTCTGCTAAACCCACTGCATGACGCTGGGGCTCCCCTGAGGGAGTCAGCTCCTGTGGGGGCACATCTTCGACTGTTCAGCCACGTCTGGGTCCACTCACAGGTGGATCCATGGGCAATATAAATTGTTTCCCAGGGCTACAAGCTGGAATTTGAAGAAGTGCCTCCTCGCCGGTTTTTCAAATCGGCCCTACCAAGACAACCCCTGGAAAGGGAGATAGTGTTACATGCGATTCACAAATTGTGTCGGCAACAAGTGGTGGAAGAGGTTCCCCTGCTTCAAAGAGGGCAGGGGTACTACTCAACTCTGTTTGTGGTTCCGAAACCGGACGGTTCGGTCAGACCCATTTTAAATTTAAAATCACTGAACCTTTACTTAAAACAGTTCAAGTTCAAGATGGAATCACTTAGGGCGGTCATCGCCAGCCTAGAAGGGGGAGATTTTTTGGTATCTCTGGACATAAAGGATGAATACCTGCATGTCCCTATATATCCTCCTCATCAGGCGTACCTGAGATTTGCGGTACAGGATTGTCATTACCAATTTCAGATGTTGCCGTTTGGGCTTTCCACAGCCCCGAGAATTTTCACCAAGGTAATGGCGGAAATGATGGTGCTCCTGCGCAAGAAGGGTGTCACAATTATCCCGTACTTGGACGATCTCTTCATAAAAGCGAGATCACGGGAGAAGTTGCTGAGCAGCGTATCACTTTCACTGAATGTGTTAAAGCGACACGGCTGGATTCTCAATATTCCAAAGTCGCAGCTGAATCCTACAACTCGTCTGCCCTTCTTGGACATGATTCTGGACACAGACCAGAAAAGGGTTTTTCTTCCGACGGAAAAAGTGCAGGAACTCATAACTCTAGTCATGAACCTGTTGAAACCATAACAAGTGTCAGTACATCATTGCACTCAAGTTCTGGGAAAGATGGTGGCAACATACGAAGCCATTCCATACGGCAGATTCCATGCAAGGACCTTCCAATGGGACCTATTGGACAAATAGTCCGGGTCGCATCTGCAATTGCATCAGCGGATCACCCTGTCCCCCAGGGCCAGAGTGTCTCTCCTGTGGTGGCTACAGAGTGCTCACCTTCTAGAGGGCCGCAGGTTCGGTATTCAGGACTGGATCCTGGTGACCACGGACGCGAGCCTCCGAGGTTGGGGAGCAGCCACACAGGGAAGAAACTTCAAAGGACTTTGGTCAAGTCAAGAGACTTGTCTTCACATCAACATCCTGGAACTAAGGGCCATATACAACGCCCTACGTCAAGCGGAGATCTTACTTCGCAATCGACCAGTTCTGATCCAGTCTGACAACATCACCGCAGTAGCTCATGTAAACCGCCAAGGCGGCACAAGGAGCAGAGTGGCAATGGCGGAAGCCACCAGAATTCTTCGCTGGGCGGAGAATCAAGTAAGCGCCCTGTCGGCAGTGTTCATTCCGGGAGTGGACAACTGGGAAGCAGATTTCCTCAGCAGACACGATCTGCATCCGGGAGAGTGGGGACTTCATCAGGAAGTCTTCGCGCAGATTGTAAGTCAGTGGGGACTACCCCAAATAGACATGATGGCATCCCGTCTCAACAAAAAGCTACAAAGGTATTGCGCCAGGTCAAGAGACCCTCAGGCGGTAGCTGTGGACGCCCTAGTGACACCGTGGGTGTTCCAGTCGGTATATGTGTTTCCTTCTCTTCCTCTCATACCCAAGGTGTTGAGGATAATAAGAAAAAGAGGAGTGAGAACAATTCTCATTGTTCCAGATTGGCCACGAAGGACCTGGTATCCAGATCTGCAAGAAATGCTCGCAGACGATCCGTGGCCTCTTCCTCTAAGGCAGGACCTGTTACAACAAGGTCCCTGTCTGTTCCAAGACTTACCGCGGCTGCGTTGGACGGCATGGCGGTTGAACGCCGGATCCTAGCTGAGAAAGGTATTCCGGATGAGGTCATTCCTACGCTAATAAAGGCTAGGAAGGACATGACATCTAAACATTATCACCGAATATGGAGAAAATATGTTTCTTGGTGTGAGGCCAGGAATGCTCCTATGGAAGAATTCCACCTGGGCCGTTTTCTTCACTTCCTACAAACTGGAGTGAATTTGGGCCTAAAATTAGGCTCCATTAAAGTTCAGATTTCGGCCTTATCCATTTTCTTTCAGAAATTGGCCTCATTACCTGAAGTACAGACTTTTGTGAAGGGGGTACTGCATATTCAGCCTCCTTTTGTACCTCCGGTGGCGCCTTGGGACCTTAACTTGTTAAGTTTCCTGAAGTCACATTGGTTTGAACCACTTAGGACAGTGGAGTTAAAATATCTCACCTGGAAGGTGGTATGTTGTTAGCCTTGGCTTCGGCTAGGTGAGTTTCGGAATTGGCGGCTTTATCCCATAAAAGCCCCTATCTAGTTTTCCATATGGATAGAGCGGAATTGCGGACCCGTCCTCAATTCCTGCCTAAGGTGGTCTCATCTTTTCATATGAACCAACCTATTGTCGTGCCTGTGGCTACACGTGACTTGGAGGATTCCGAGTCCCTTGATGTGGTCAGGGCTTTGAAAATTTACGTGGCCAGAACGGCTAGAGTCAGAAAAACAGAAGCACTGTTTGTCCTGTATGCAGCCAACAAGGTTGGCGGCCCTGCTTCAAAGCAGACTATTGCTCGCTGGATCTGTAACACGATTCAGCAGGCGCATTCTACGGCAGGATTGCCATTACCAAAATCGGTTAAGGCCCATTCCACTAGGAAGGTGGGCTCTTCTTGGGCGGCTGCCCGAGGGGTCTCGGCACTACAGCTGTGCCGAGCTGCTACTTGGTCGGGGTCAAACACCTTTGCAAAGTTCTGTAAGTTTGATACCCTGGCTGAGGAGGACCTCCTGTTTGCTCAATCGGTGCTGTAGAGTTATCCGCACTCTCCCGCCCGTTTGGGAGCTTTGGTATAATCCCCATGGTCCTTACGGAGTCCCAGCATCCTCTAGGACGTTAATGAAAATAAGATTTTAAACCTACCGGTAAATCTTTTTCTCGTAGTCCGTAGAGGATGCTGGGCGCCCGTCCCAAGTGCGGACTACTTCTGCAAGACTTGTATATAGTTATCGCTTACTTAAGGGTTATGTTATAGTTTCATCGGTCTTGGACTTATGCTATGGTTTTTTTTTTCATACTGTTAACTGGGTAGTATATCACAAGTTATACGGTGTGATTGGTGTGGCTGGTATGAATCTTGCCCTTGGATTACAAAAATCCTTTCCTTGTACTGTCCGTCTCCTCTGGGCACAGTTTCTCTAACTGAGGTCTGGAGGAGGGGCATAGAGGGAGGAGCCAGAGCACACCCAGAGTCAAAGTCTTTCTTAAAGTGTCCATGTCTCCTGCGGAGCCCGTCTATCCCCATGGTCCTTACGGAGTCCCAGCATCCTCTACGGACTACGAGAAAAAGATTTACCGGTAGGTTTAAAATCTTATTATTTCTAGCCTTGCCTCCAAAGTGCAAAGAAAAGGGACTGTGCTGTGTGGCCACACCCCTAATGTAATGTAGCCACTCCCCCTAGTGTCATATGGCCATGCCCCATCATGACACGTGACAACGCTAATTTCTCAGCACACTCAGTACCACTAAGAAAATATTTCTACTTGCACCACCGATTATTATTAACTTTTTTTATATAGCGCAGAAAATTCCGTTGTGCTTTGTAGCTGGAAACTGATAAAACAAAACTGGGTAATAAAAACAGTCATAGAGGTAGGAAACGAAATTACCTAGGTAATTTGCCCGGCGCTGTCAAGAGGATATGCTTGACCTTTAAGCTGCTGTTTAAAGGGATAGTTAGTCCCTGGAAGAACAATGGAATAAGGGTATATACAGTATATAGAATTGAAGACCTCGGCGCTCGGGTGCAATTTATGTGGTAATAGTGCACAGTAAAAAAGTATTATATATTAAAACGTAGTAAATATAATAAAAAATTTTTAAAAAAAAAAGGATACGTGAGGTAAAAAATCCCTATTTCATATAAAAGCACTTCTCATTAGATTATTAGAGCGGCAGCTTGTAATACATATAAATATGCTTGGCATGCATATAAAATTTGTTACAGGAATTGGAAGAACAAGCGCCCAAGAGTGAAATTATTAGGGTTAGGGAAAATGAAGGTATAACAAAATATATGATAAGAATCGATTAAAAAACTTATCTGGCAGGTAGAGACTTGACTCAAGTAGTGGTCTTTTTGAGGATTAAGAACATGCGGATAAAACAGAAAAAACTAACATAGTGTGTACCGTTTATGTTGCATATTATGTTACTGTTTAGTTTCACAGGCCTTATTAGGGAACTTAGCTTATTCCCACAAAGCAACAATTTGTAGCCTGAGTAGTATACGGTTTAAAAATACAAACAGGTTTTTAATAACATAATCACATAAAAACACACATGAAAATAGCTGTATAACATGCGTACAGGATAAAAATTAAATCAGGCTTATCTGTCCATGAAATGATTAAAATGCATGCGTACAGGATTTAAAATAGTTTTAGGCTTATCTGTCCATCAAGAGGGGGTGTCTGCAGGTACTCCCAACGCGTTTCGTCCGTCAGCAACAGGACTTCATCAAGGGGATAACCACACTGAGCAACCTTTGCTCTATTTATGCCCAGAGGGAGGAAATTGACCATGACATCACTTCCTGTGATAGTCATTAATTTAGTTAAAAAATTCGTATAACTACAATCTAATATGCACTCAAAACAGTAGGACATAATTAGAGTTGTAGTGAGGTAAGAAAGAACCAAAACTTTAATGTAGAACATGAATCAGTAGTGAAAAGGGTGAAGGATTATATATTTTCCGTCGGAAATGATGGTGGAACGCATGTGGAACGCATGCGTCATTTCCGGTCCGGCGTGATATGGATTTATATAGTGAGTTAGTTATACTATTTATAATAGCCCAGTGGAGTGCTAAATCACAGGGAGAAGAAGAGGTGGTGATTGGCGGTGTGTACCGCTACAGCAGCCACCCCTTATCCGTGAGAAGCACGGAGAGGAGCGCAGTGCGGCGGTGGAACGCACCGCCATTAAATGAAGATAGCGGTGGAACGCACCGCTATGACGATACACGGAAGTGGGCTCAGTCGGACGGTGGAACGCACCGCCATTGTAAAAGAAGGAAATATGACATCGCGATGGAACGCTATGCCGCTGACGTCACTTCCGTGAGCGGCGCGATGCGGAAGTGATATACTATGGAACGCACCTATCAGTGAACAAGATGTGAAAGATTCTATGCATGTATATATATACACACATTTCATGTATGCAAATATATACATACAAGTGGATACATACACATATCTAACATATGTGATAATTACTAAAGGTGACAGTGCCCTGGAATAATTTATATTTAAGGTGCAAGTGTTGTGCTAATTTATTTTGAGTGCAATTGGATGTTTAAAATTAATATAAAAAAATTTTTTAAAAAATAAATGTGTGTAATTTTTATGCTTCATAAAAAATAGTTTTTTTTATAAAAAATATTTTTTTTATAAAAAATAAAGAGAAAGAAGAAAAATTCTTCTATATCCGGGACAGTCATGTGGATTAATTCTTCTTCAGTCTTTATAGAAGATGTCCATAATTTTTGTTGTATCAATAAACTCAGTCTTATTCATCGCTTGTTTAAGTCTTGTGGTGCTTTTCATATTTATTAGCGGAATTGTCCATTGAATACTTCAACTGGAAAAGACCATAAAAATGGCTTATGTCTTAAATCAATACCGATATACAAGAACCAATTTCATAAATCAAGAAAGGTATATTAAGAAAGGTATATTAAGAATTATATAGATATAATGTGATAAAAGGTGATAAAAAAAGGGGGTAAGACTAATGTGATAAGAGAATACAAGGATGAATTATCAGAGGAAAGGGGCAATTTCAAACGCCTCATTAAGTCCTAGTGGGGATAGGGTCTTGAGTTCATATATCCAAAACATTTCCCGTCTCGACAACTTGTTTAGGACATCACCTCCTCTTTCTCCAAGTTTAACCAATTCAATAGCTTTGAACGAGATGTCTTCAGGGTTGGATTTATGTTTTTCTGTGAAGTGTTTGGAGACGGTGTGGTTGTCTACCTTATTTTTAATATTTCTGATGTGTTCTTGGATTCGTAGCTTAAGAGCTCGTTTTGTCTTTCCGACGTATTTTAATCCACATGTACACTCCAACAAGTATACTACCATGGTTGAGTTACAATTAAGGAAATCCTTAATGCTGTAGTCTTTGGTGCCGTCGTGGTTACTGAATTTCTTCCTATTCGGGTGAAGAAATTTGCAGATGTTGCAGCTACCACATTTGTAACATCCTTTGCAATTAATGAATGTGTTATTCCCGGATTTATTCTTACTCTGTAAATGACTTGGAGCCAGAATGTCTTTCAGGCTGCTAGTTTTTCGAAATACAATGTCTGGTTTTGATGGAAGAATGTCTTTCAGTATTGGATCCATTAGTAGGATGTTCCAGTGTTTGTTAATGGATTTTTTAATGATGCGTTCTTGGTTACTAAATGTAGTGATGAACGGAATGAACTTGTCAGATTTCTTTTGTGTTTGTTTTTTGAATAAATCCGTTCTTTGTACATTAGCCGTCTTCTCCAACGCTTCACTTATCACGTGTTCCGGGTATCTCCTTTCCTTGAATCTTGTAGCATAGGTTGATAGTTGGTTCTTGCAATCCTGTTCGTTACTACAATTGCGTTTAATGCGATGGAACTGAGAGTAAGGAATGTTTGTTTTCCAATTCCGAGCATGGCAACTTTTGAAATGAAGGTAGCTGTTAGTGTCTACTTCTTTTATGTGATTACTGGTTATGACCTTTGAATCGGCACTTGAAAGGGTAAGATCCAAGTAATGCACACTGTCTTTACTGATCTCGTAGGTGAATTTCAAGTTATATTGGTTTGCAGTAAGTATTTCAAAGAAGTTTTTGAATGTTTCTTCGTCTCCTTCCCAGATGATCAATATATCATCTATATACCGTTTATAGATGATCAGATTTTTCAAGAATGGATTGTTGTTGTAGATGCACTCATCTTCCCATGAGCCCATTAGTAAATTAGCAAAACTGGGAGCAAATGATGTGCCCATGGCTGTTCCACAGATTTGTAAATAAAAAGTCCGCTGGAATGTGAAGTAGTTGTGACTTAAAATAAATTTTATAAAGTCACAAATTGCATTCCTATGATTTATTGATAGTTCAAGATCTTTATCCAGGAATCTTCTGCAGGCTTCTATTCCTTTATCATGGATAATGGAAGTATATAAGCTTTGCACATCAATCGTAATCCATAGATAGGAATCTTTCCATTCCACTGTGGACAGTATGTTGATCGCGCTGTTAGTATCCTTCAGAAATGATGGTAAATTGGTCACATATTTACACAAAAATATGTCAACGTATTCTGATAGGTGGCTGGTGAGGGAATCAATCCCTGCGATGATAGGTCTGCCAGGGGGTTTGGAGAGATTCTTGTGTATCTTTGGTAAGTGATAGAAAGTTGGTATTACCGGTGTTGTTGTCATAAGATACTGGAATTCATTCTTATCAAGGGTATTTTTTTGGAAGTAGTGTACCAGTAGTATTCTGAGTTCTTCTACAAAAGGATTAGTAGGATCTTGTGGAAGCTGTTTATAGGATGAGGCATCATGTAGAAGACGTAAGGCTTCGCATTCGTATGCCTCTCTGTCGAGGATGACAATACCACCTCCTTTATCTGCTTGTTTTATGATAATATCATTGTTGTCTTGTCATTTTTTAAGAGCTTCTTTTTCTTTATTCTTTAAATTTGAGAAGGTGGATTTTTTAAACTCGACATCACAAAGGTCCTTTCTTACTAATTCCTGAAACACATTTATGTGATTCCCTTTCGATTCAAGAGGATAGTACTTCGATTTCCTTTTTAGTCCTGATTTTGATGGTTCCATTAGATCCGGTTGTTGTTCTTTCTTTGCAAAGTGTCTCTTTAAGGTGAGTGCCCTTGAGAACTTGTTAAGGTCTATGAATGTATCGAATTTATTCATCTGTTTGTCAGGTGCAAATTTTAATCCTTTGCTTAAAAGTGATATCTCTGCTTCATTAAGGATGTAGCCCGAAAGGTTAAATATCCCTTGTTCCATCGGGTTCTTTATGGTTGATAGCGTCTTTTGTTTGTTCTTCCTGTGCCCGCCCCTTGTCCCTCTTCTTCTTGGAGGCTTCTTTTCATGGGGGAATTCCCTTTCAGTCTCTCTCTGAAGAATGTTTTCCTTGTGGAGAAGATGTTGTCTGTTGTCGGGTCCGGGGATAAAAAATCTGAGTCACTATTTGATTCTAATCTTTGTAGTGCTGAAAATCTGTTGTATGTGGCCGTAGTTTTTGAAGTTGTAGGATAAGTTCTTTCTTTTTCGTGGTGTATTTGTTGTCGATTTTGATTATGATAATTTTTATTCCTATATGGTGTCTTTTTCCATTTTCTCGCTCCTGGGTCCTGATATACAGGAATGTGCTGGTATTGCTTGTCTTGGAATCTGCTCCAGTTTTGTATTTTGTTGTGCAGATAATCATGCTTATCTCTTAAAAATTTCTTTTGTTTACCTTTAATGACATCCTCCTCAATGTGTTCAAGTTTCTTTGTTAATGTAAGATCATTTGCCTTAAATTCCTCCTTGTCTTTATGTAAGACTAATTGTTGTTCCTTCACTTTGAGTTCGTCCTCAATTTTAGCCAGAATTTTTTGTTTTTCTAGGATTATGAGATTCATCAGGTTAATTGAGCAATTGTGCAGAATCTCATCCCACTTAGATATAAATTCGATGTTGTCTAGGCCAAAGGTAGGCCTTTTTATTAATCTCAGGCCTCTTGGAATCCTGTTGACCTTTATATATTGTTCAAGACCCTTTATTTCCCACCATGCTTTAGTCTCTTTGGTGAGAAGTCTTTCTGCTTCCCAGAATAGGGAATCTATATCAGTCTCATTATGAGTATTTGTATCAACATTTGTGGAACCTTCATTAAATATTTGGTGACAGAGATCATTCCTTTTCTCATGACCTCTGTTTTTAAACATTTTTGGTAGATACACACAAGAAAAGCCCCAGCTGCCGACAGAAAAGAACCACAGAACTAGAATATAGAATTGAAGACCTCGGCGCTCGGGTGCAATTTATGTGGTAATAGTGCACAGTAAAAAAGTATTATATATTAAAACGTAGTAAATATAATAAAAAAAATTTTTAAAAAAAAGGATACGTGAGGTAAAAAATCCCTATTTCATATAAAAGCACTTCTCATTAGATTATTAGAGCGGCAGCTTGTAATACATATAAATATGCTTGGCATGCATATAAAATTTGTTACAGGAATTGGAAGAACAAGCGCCCAAGAGTGAAATTATTAGGGTTAGGGAAAATGAAGGTATAACAAAATATATGATAAGAATCGATTAAAAAACTTATCTGGCAGGTAGAGACTTGACTCAAGTAGTGGTCTTTTTGAGGATTAAGAACATGCGGATAAAACAGAAAAAACTAACATAGTGTGTACCGTTTATGTTGCATATTATGTTACTGTTTAGTTTCACAGGCCTTATTAGGGAACTTAGCTTATTCCCACAAAGCAACAATTTGTAGCCTGAGTAGTATACGGTTTAAAAATACAAACAGGTTTTTAATAACATAATCACATAAAAACACACATGAAAATAGCTGTATAACATGCGTACAGGATAAAAATTAAATCAGGCTTATCTGTCCATGAAATGATTAAAATGCATGCGTACAGGATTTAAAATAGTTTTAGGCTTATCTGTCCATCAAGAGGGGGTGTCTGCAGGTACTCCCAACGCGTTTCGTCCGTCAGCAACAGGACTTCATCAAGGGGATAACCACACTGAGCAACCTTTGCTCTATTTATGCCCAGAGGGAGGAAATTGACCATGACATCACTTCCTGTGATAGTCATTAATTTAGTTAAAAAATTCGTATAACTACAATCTAATATGCACTCAAAACAGTAGGACATAATTAGAGTTGTAGTGAGGTAAGAAAGAACCAAAACTTTAATGTAGAACATGAATCAGTAGTGAAAAGGGTGAAGGATTATATATTTTCCGTCGGAAATGATGGTGGAACGCATGTGGAACGCATGCGTCATTTCCGGTCCGGCGTGATATGGATTTATATAGTGAGTTAGTTATACTATTTATAATAGCCCAGTGGAGTGCTAAATCACAGGGAGAAGAAGAGGTGGTGATTGGCGGTGTGTACCGCTACAGCAGCCACCCCTTATCCGTGAGAAGCACGGAGAGGAGCGCAGTGCGGCGGTGGAACGCACCGCCATTAAATGAAGATAGCGGTGGAACGCACCGCTATGACGATACACGGAAGTGGGCTCAGTCGGACGGTGGAACGCACCGCCATTGTAAAAGAAAGAAATATGACATCGCGATGGAACGCTATGCCGCTGACGTCACTTCCGTGAGCGGCGCGATGCGGAAGTGATATACTATGGAACGCACCTAAATCTAGTGGCGTTAATAGGTGCATAATTTTAATAGGGTACATTTATCAGTGAACAAGATGTGAAAGATTCTATGCATGTATATATATACACACATTTCATGTATGCAAATATATACATACAAGTGGATACATACACATATCTAACATATGTGATAATTACTAAAGGTGACAGTGCCCTGGAATAATTTATATTTAAGGTGCAAGTGTTGTGCTAATTTATTTTGAGTGCAATTGGATGTTTAAAATTAATATAAAAAATTTTTTTTAAAAATAAATGTGTGTAATTTTTATGCTTCATAAAAAATAGTTTTTTTTATAAAAAATATTTTTTTTATAAAAAATAAAGAGAAAGAAGAAAAATTCTTCTATATCCGGGACAGTCATGTGGATTAATTCTTCTTCAGTCTTTATAGAAGATGTCCATAATTTTTGTTGTATCAATAAACTCAGTCTTATTCATCGCTTGTTTAAGTCTTGTGGTGCTTTTCATATTTATTAGCGGAATTGTCCATTGAATACTTCAACTGGAAAAGACCATAAAAATGGCTTATGTCTTAAATCAATACCGATATACAAGAACCAATTTCATAAATCAAGAAAGGTATATTAAGAAAGGTATATTAAGAATTATATAGATATAATGTGATAAAGGTGATAAAAAAAGGGGGTAAGACTAATGTGATAAGAGAATACAAGGATGAATTATCAGAGGAAAGGGGCAATTTCAAACGCCTCATTAAGTCCTAGTGGGGATAGGGTCTTGAGTTCATATATCCAAAACATTTCCCGTCTCGACAACTTGTTTAGGACATCACCTCCTCTTTCTCCAAGTTTAACCAATTCAATAGCTTTGAACGAGATGTCTTCAGGGTTGGATTTATGTTTTTCTGTGAAGTGTTTGGAGACGGTGTGGTTGTCTACCTTATTTTTAATATTTCTGATGTGTTCTTGGATTCGTAGCTTAAGAGCTCGTTTTGTCTTTCCGACGTATTTTAATCCACATGTACACTCCAACAAGTATACTACCATGGTTGAGTTACAATTAAGGAAATCCTTAATGCTGTAGTCTTTGGTGCCGTCGTGGTTACTGAATTTCTTCCTATTCGGGTGAAGAAATTTGCAGATGTTGCAGCTACCACATTTGTAACATCCTTTGCAATTAATGAATGTGTTATTCCCGGATTTATTCTTACTCTGTAAATGACTTGGAGCCAGAATGTCTTTCAGGCTGCTAGTTTTTCGAAATACAATGTCTGGTTTTGATGGAAGAATGTCTTTCAGTATTGGATCCATTAGTAGGATGTTCCAGTGTTTGTTAATGGATTTTTTAATGATGCGTTCTTGGTTACTAAATGTAGTGATGAACGGAATGAACTTGTCAGATTTCTTTTGTGTTTGTTTTTTGAATAAATCCGTTCTTTGTACATTAGCCGTCTTCTCCAACGCTTCACTTATCACGTGTTCCGGGTATCTCCTTTCCTTGAATCTTGTAGCATAGGTTGATAGTTGGTTCTTGCAATCCTGTTCGTTACTACAATTGCGTTTAATGCGATGGAACTGAGAGTAAGGAATGTTTGTTTTCCAATTCCGAGCATGGCAACTTTTGAAATGAAGGTAGCTGTTAGTGTCTACTTCTTTTATGTGATTACTGGTTATGACCTTTGAATCGGCACTTGAAAGGGTAAGATCCAAGTAATGCACACTGTCTTTACTGATCTCGTAGGTGAATTTCAAGTTATATTGGTTTGCAGTAAGTATTTCAAAGAAGTTTTTGAATGTTTCTTCGTCTCCTTCCCAGATGATCAATATATCATCTATATACCGTTTATAGATGATCAGATTTTTCAAGAATGGATTGTTGTTGTAGATGCACTCATCTTCCCATGAGCCCATTAGTAAATTAGCAAAACTGGGAGCAAATGATGTGCCCATGGCTGTTCCACAGATTTGTAAATAAAAAGTCCGCTGGAATGTGAAGTAGTTGTGACTTAAAATAAATTTTATAAAGTCACAAATTGCATTCCTATGATTTATTGATAGTTCAAGATCTTTATCCAGGAATCTTCTGCAGGCTTCTATTCCTTTATCATGGATAATGGAAGTATATAAGCTTTGCACATCAATCGTAATCCATAGATAGGAATCTTTCCATTCCACTGTGGACAGTATGTTGATCGCGCTGTTAGTATCCTTCAGAAATGATGGTAAATTGGTCACATATTTACACAAAAATATGTCAACGTATTCTGATAGGTGGCTGGTGAGGGAATCAATCCCTGCGATGAAGGGTATATACAGCGCTAAAAAACTGGATATGGAAAAACAATCACAATTTATTATTACATGATCCCTGGAATTATGCCACAGTCCTGGGTGCAGTTTTCAATGCTAGCAGATTAAAGGTCTGCCTCTACATTTGGACTTTAATCTGCTAGCATTGAAAACTGCATCCAGGACTGTGGCATAATTCCAGGGATCCTTATCAGTGCATCATGTCCGGCTTCCTCGTGTGGTAATACACCAAACAAACTTGCTGTGCCTGCCCTGTTTGACACATTTTTATATGAAAAATTCTTTTATATATATGAATTTAATGGTCTATTTGCAACAATTTTTATAATAAATTGTGATTGTTTTTCCATATCCAGTTTTTTAGCGCTGTATATACCCTTATTCCATAGAGGTAGGAAGGCTCTGCTCAAAGGCTTACAATCTATAGGGAAATAAGCATTTATACACAAGGACATCTGCTATCTATTGCATGGTTGTCCACCAGATTGCAAAGGTTCCTTCCTGGTGGGCTGCATGATATCAACACAACAATGATAAACCGGGGTCATGATGAAGGAAAAGTGAAGGAAGATATGTGAGGATATGTGTGGACTTGTAATTTGTATTGCATGTGTGGGGAAGTTGCTCAGTGAAACATAGTTTATTATTGCATGCTGTTTGGTGTTTACCTCCTTTGATCATTTGGCCATTGTGGTCAGGTGTACTATGGGCCTAATTCTGAGTTGATGTTGCTCAGTGTTTGCTATTTGTTTTTTTTTAGTAATTAGGAATCACCCTCTGTCCTTTAGACCTCACGAAATGTAAAGATATAGGGGGTAACTCTGAGTTAATCGCAGCAGCAAATTTGTTAGCAGTTGGGCAAAACCATGTGCACTGCAGGGGGGGCAGATATAACATGTGTAGAGAGAGTTAGATTTGGGTGGGGTGTATTCAAACTGAAATCTAAATTGCAGTGTAAAAATAAAGCAGCCAGTATTTACCCTGCACAGAAACAAAATAACCCACCCAAATCTAACATTCTCTGCAAACGTTATATCTGCCCCCCCCCCTGCAGTGCACATGGTTTTGCCCAATTGCTAACAAACTTGCTGCTGCGATCAACTCAGAATTACCCCCTATATCTTTACATTTAGTGAGGTGTAGTTGTGGTGTAAAGGACAGAGGGTGATTCCTAATTACTAAAAAAAACAAATAGCAAACACTGAGCAACATCACCAAACAGGTAATTCAACTTTAAACTTGTCATTTATTTTGTACTGTCTGGACATGGCTACTAATAACAGATGCACAAACAACATTCTTAAAGCTATGTGTGCAAATGCTAGGAGCTTAGGAGACAAAATTCCAGAGCTAATTGCGATAATGACAAGGGATAAACTGGATATTGTGGCAATTACAGAGTCATGGTGTAATGAGAATCATGACTGGGACATAGCTATACAAGGATACAATTTATTTAGGATGGATCGAATAGGAAAAATAGGAGGAGGGGTAGCAATGTATGTGAAAAAAGCATAAATGCTACTTTGACACAAAATATTGAAGACAAAACTGAGGCCCTTTGGGTTACCACAGAAACCGGAGAGAAGGACCTTATTCGTATTGGGGTGATCTATAGACGACCAGGCCAGGGGCAGGATTTGGACAGGAACCTATTGATGGACATCACTAAAATGGCTTTAAAGGGAAAAGTCATAATCATGGGAGACTTTCATTTACCTGATGTAAGTTGGAAGGGGTCTTTGCAAGTTCTGCTACAAGTGGCAAATTTCTAAATTCCTTACAGGGAGCATCTCTCAAGCAATTGGTGAGGGAGCCCACTCGCAAAGACTCAATATTAGATTTAATTCTTACAAATGGTGACAGGATATCAGACATATATGTGGGTGAGCACCTGGGATCCAGTGAGAATCAAGCAGTATGGTTTAGTAAAAAGACAGGATCCAACTCCTGTCACACAAAAACAAAGGTGTTGGATTTTATAAATGCTGACTTTGCAAAACTGGGGAGATGTTTAAGTGATTCATTGGTGGTCTGGAGGAACTTGGAAGGAGTGCAGGAGAGGTGGGA
The DNA here is from genome assembly GCF_028390025.1 of Pseudophryne corroboree. Classification (NCBI taxonomy): domain Eukaryota; kingdom Metazoa; phylum Chordata; class Amphibia; order Anura; family Myobatrachidae; genus Pseudophryne; species Pseudophryne corroboree. The sequence continues at coordinate 441,322,030 of NC_086444.1, read as the reverse complement.
AAAACTGAAAAGTGCAATACGAAGGACAACAGACCTTTGTATCAAAAGAGTTAAGAAAAGCCCCAGGAAAAGGAAGCCAGTGTGGTTCACAAAAGAAGTATCAACTAGTGTGAAAGCAAAAAAGATGGCTTTTAGGAAATACAAACAGACTCAAAATAATAACGACAAAGAGGTGTATCAGACGGAAGGATGCTAAGAAAGTGATCAGACATGCAAAGGCAGAAGCTGAGGAGAAGGTCCTAACAGAACTTTCAAAACTAAAAGTGGATAAATCAATGGGGCCAGATAGGGTACACCCAAGGATACTAAAAGAGCTAAAAGGTGTGCTGCTGGCACCATTAACAGAATTATTTAACCAGTCACTAAATACAGGTGCCTAACTACAGACCAGTAAGCCTTACATTAGTAGTAGGAAAGCATGCCTTTTTGAAGATGATACAAAGATATGCAACAGGGTAGACACACCGGGAGGGGTAAAACAAATGATTGATGACCTAGCTAGGCTTGAGAAATGGTCAAGAACGTGGCAACTACAGTTTAACTTAAGTCTCAAAAACACAAAGGCTAAATATAGTATCAAGGGTACTATAATGGAAACTACTGAGGAGTTACGGGATTTAGGAGTCACTATTTCAAGTGACTTAAAGGCAGCGAAGCAATGCAACAAAGCAATGAGAAAGGCAAGTCAGATGCTTGGTTGTATAGGGAGAGGAATCAGTAGCAGGAAAAAACAGGATTTTAATACCTACCGGTAAATCCTTTTCTCCTAGTCCGTAGAGGATGCTGGGGTCCACTTCAGTACCATGGGGTATAGATGGTTCCGCAGGAGCCATGGGCTCTTTAATACCCCTTTCACATCGCACAAATAACCCGGTATCGACACGGCAATATGCCGTGTCGAAACGGGTCAGTGTGCGATGTGAAAGCTCCTTTGCTGAATTAGCGGGTCGCCTGACCCGGTAATTCAACCCGGTAAAAAAGAAGGGTTATTACCGGGTTGAATACCGGGTCAGGTGCAGTGTGAATGGGAGCCGTTCCGATGCGACACGGCTCCCATTCACAGCATAGGGAGAGGCAGCGCAGGAGATGAGCTCATCTCCCAGCGCCGCCTCCACCCCCGCCCCTGCTGCTGCTGCTGTGCCCCCCGCTGCTATGGCAACCGACCCGGTATATTGCCGGGTCGGAAAGCCAGCAAAGGAGCGCAAATGCCGGATCCCACCCGGTAAGGACACGTTTCTCTTACCGGGTGGGATCCGGCATTTGCGATCTGAAAGCAGCATAAGACTTTTCAAGGTATATAGACAATACACAGCGCTTTAAAATTATATAGAGATAATATTACAAGCAGACGGGTGTGAATGATTAATAAAAACAAATTTATTGTAACATTAAATACTCATTAATTATTCTAAATTATTCAATGTTTTAAATTTATATCTAAAACATAAAAAATAAAAAATGGAGCCAATTGATAAAAACCAGTCTCTGGTAAATTTGGACGTTTTAAGGACAGATGGCAGTGTTATCCAGTGGTAGATGGACCTAGAAGATGTTAAGCCTTTTGGATAAATCTAATTTTTCCACAATAGTTACCATTCTTAGAGATGGAATACTCCCTTAGCGAAGGTCCGAACAGCACGAACTCCAACGCAAGAGTTGAGGGAGTTGGAAGGTGGTTGTAAACTGGCTGGCACACCAGAATTGTAAATCCCAGGCTTTAAGGTCCACTGTCCGATTGTCTGGATGTTGCAGTTAAGGTCCTTTTCTTTAAAGTCCAAATGAAGGGTCCTGACGCGTTTCACTGTCACAAGGTACAGCTTTTTTTTTAAAAATGGAGGTTGGATGTGCAGCACCCCTTTCACGAACGTCTGAACTTCTGGAAGAGGGGCCAATTGTTTTTGAAAGAAAATGCTGGGACTCCGTAAGGACCATGGGGATTAGCGGCTCCGCAGGAGACTGGGCACAACTAAAGAAAGCTTTAGGACTACCTGGTGTGCACTGGCTCCTCCCACTAAGACCCTCCTCCAGACCTCAGTTAGATTCTTGTGCCCGGCTGAGCTGGATGCACACTAGGGGCTCTCCTGAGCTCCTAGAAAGAAAGTATATTTTAGGTTTTTTATTTTACAGTGAGATCTGCTGGCAACAGACTCACTGCAGCGAGGGACTAAGGGGAGAAGAAGCGAACCTACCTAACTGGTGGTAGCTTGGGCTTCTTAGGCTACTGGACACCATTAGCTCCAGAGGGATCGACGGCATGGAACCGGCCATTGATGTTCGGTCCCGGAGCCGCACCGCCGGCCCCCTTACAGAGCCAGAAGCAAGAAGTGTTCCGGAAAATCGGCGGCAGAAGACTTCAGTCTTCACCAAGGTAGCGCACAGCACTGCAGCTGTGCGCCATTGCTCCTCATGCACACCTCACACTCCGGTCACTGATGGGTGCAGGGCGCTGGGGGGGGCGCCCTGAGCAGCAATATAAACACCTTGCCTGGCAAAATCATCACAATATATAGCCCCAGAGGCTATATATGTGATAAATACCCCTGCCAGAATCCATAAAAAAGCGGGAGAAAAGTCCGCGAAAAAGGGGCAGAGCTATCTCCCTCGGCACACTGGCGCCATTTTCTCTTCACAGTGCAGCTGGAAGACAGCTCCCCAGGCTCTCCCCTGTAGTTTTCAGGCTCAAAGGGTTAAAAAGAGAGGGGGGGCACTAAATTTAGGCACAATATTGTTTATACAAGCAGCTATTGGGGGAAAAATCACTCAGTTATAGTGTTAATCCCTGCATTATATAGCGCTCTGGTGTGTGCTGGCATACTCTCTCTCTGTCTCCCCAAAGGACTTTGTGGGGTCCTGTCCTCAGTCAGAGCATTCCCTGTGTGTGTGCTGTGTGTCGGTACGGCTGTGTCGACATGTGGGATGAGGAAGGTTACGTGGAGGTGGAGCAGAGGCCGATAAATGGGATGTCGCCCCCTGTGGGGCCGACACCAGAGTGGATGGATAGGTGGAAGGTATTAACCGACAATGTCAACTCCTTACATAGAAGGCTGGATGACGTAAAACAGCTGTGGGACAGCCGGCTTCTCAGCCCGCGCCTGCCCAGGCGTCTCAAAGGCCATCAGGGGCTCAAAAAAGCGCCCGTTACCTCAGATGGCAGACACAGATGTCGACACGGAGTCTGACTCCAGTGTCGACGAGGTTGAGACATATACACAATCCACTAGGAACATCCGTTACATGATCTCGGCAATGAAAAATGTGTTACGCATTTCTGACATGAACCCAAGTACCACATAAAAGGGGTTTTATTTTTGGGGAGAAAAAGCAGCCAGTGTTTTGTTCCCCCATCAGATGAATGAATGAAGTGTGTAAAGTAGCGTGGGTTCCCCCGATAAGAAACTGGTAATTTCTAAAAAGTTACTGATGGCGTACCCTTTCCCGCCAGAGGATAGGTCACGTTTAGAAATATCCCTTAGGGTGGATAAGGCGCTCACACGTTTGTCAAAAAAGGTGGCACTGCCGTCTTAGGATACGGCCACCTTGAAGGAGCCTGCTGATAAAACTGCCGTCTTAGGATACGGCCACCTTGAAGGAGCCTGCTGATAAAAAGCAGGAGGCTATCCTGAAGTCTGTATATACACACTCAGGTTATATACTGAGACCTGCAATTGCCTCAGCATAAATAGTGCTGCTGCAGCGTGGTCTGATACCCAGTCAGATAATATTAATACTCTAAGACAGGGATAATAGTTTGCTAACATAGAGCATATTAAAGACGTCGTCTTAGATATAAAGGATGCACAGAGGGATATTTGCCGGCTGGCATCCAGAATTAATGCAATGTCCATTCTGCCAGGAGGGTATTAGAAACCCGGCAGTGGACAGGTGATGCTGCCTATAAAAGGCACATGGAGATTCTGCCTTAGAAGGGTGAGGAATTGTTTGGGGATGGTCTCTGGGACCTCGTATCCACAGCAACAGCTGGAAAAAAAAATATTTTTTTTTTACCTCAGGCTTCCTCACAGCCTAAGAAAGCACTGTATTTTCAGGTACAGTCCTTTCGGCTTCAGAAAAGCAAGCGGGTCAAAGGCGCTTCCTTTCTGCACAGAGACAAGGGAAGAAGGAAAAAGCTGCACCAGCAGCCAGTTCCCAGTATCAAAAATCTTCCCCCGCTTCCTCTGAGTCCACCGCATGACGTTGGGGCTCCACAGGTGGAGACAGGTGCGGTAGGGGCGCGTCTCGGGAACTTCAGGGACCAGTGGGCTTGCCCACAGGTGGATCCCTAGGTTCTGCAAATAGTATCACAGGGATACAGGCTGGAGTTTGAGGCGACTCCCCCTCGCCGTTACCTCACATCAGCCTTGCCTGCTGCCCTCGGAGAAAGGTAGTACTGGCGGCAATTCACAAGCTGTACTTCCAGCAGGTGAAATCAAGGTACCCCTCCTTCAACAAGGCCGGGGTTACTATTCCAAAATGTTGTGGTACCGAAACCAGACGGTTCGGTAAGACCCATTCTAAAATTGAAAGCCTTGAACACTTATATACGAAGGTTCAAGTTCAAAATGGAATCGCTCAGGGCGATTATTGCAAGCCTGGAGAATTTCATGGTATCACTGGACATCAAGGATGCTTACCTGCATGTCCCTATTTACCCTCTTCACCAGGAGTACCTCAAAATTGTGGTACAGGATTGTCATTACCAATTCCAGACGTTGCCGTTGGTCTGTCCCCGGCACCGAGGTATTTACCAAGGTAATGGCCGAAATAATTATCCCGTACTTGGACGATCTCCTTATAAAGGCGAGGTCCAGGGAGCAGTTGTTCGGCGGAGTAGCACTATCTCGGGAAGTGCTACAACAGCACGGCTGGATTCTGAATATTTCAAAGTCGCAGCTGGTTCCTACGACACGTCTACTGTTCCTGGGTATGGTTCTGGACACAGAACAGGATAAAAAGGGTTTCTCCCGTAGGAGAAGTCCAAGGAGTTGTCGTCTCTAGACAGAGACCTCCTAATACGTATACATGTGTCGGTGCATCAATGCACGCGAGCCCTGGGAAGGATGGTAGCTTCTTACGAAGAAATTCCATTCGCCAGGTCCCATGCAAGGATTTTCCAGTGGGATCTGTTGGACAAGTGGTCCGGGTCGCATCTTCAGATGCATCGGCGGATAACCCTGTCTCCAAGGGCCAGGGTGTCGCTGTTGTGGTGGCTGCAGAGTGCTCATCTTCTAGGGGGCCGCAGATTCGGCATACAGGACTGGGTCCTGGTGACCACGGATGCCAGCCTTCGAGGCTGGGGGGCAGTCACACAAGGAAGAAACTTCCAAGGCTATGGAAAAGTCAGGAGACTTCCCTACACATAAATATTCTGGAACTAAGGGCCATTTACAATGCCCTAAGTCAGGCTAGACCCCTGCTTCAACACCGGCCAGTGCTGATCCAGTCAGACAACATCACGGCGGTCGCTCATGTAAACCGACAGGGCGGCACAAGAAGCAGGATGGCGATGGCAGAAGCCACAAGGATTCTCCGATGGGCGGAAAATCATGTGTTAGCACTGTCAGCAGTGTTCATTCCCGGAGTGGACAACTGAGAAGCAGACTTTCTCAGAAGACACGACCTCCACCCGGGAGAGTGGGGACTTCATCCAGAAGTTTTCCAAATGATTGTACACCGTTGAGAAAGGCCACAGGTGGACATGATGGCGTCCCTCCTCAACAAAAAGCTACAAAGATATTGCGCCAGGTCAAGGGACCCTCAGGCGATAGCTGTGGACGCTCTGGTAACACCGTTGGTGTACCAGTCGGTGTATGTGTTCCCTTCTCTGCCTCTCTTACCCAGGGTAATGAGAATAATAAGAAGGAGAGGAGTAAGAACTATACTCATTGTTCCGGGTTGGCCAAGAAGAGCTTGGTAACCAGAACTCCAAGAAATGATCTCAGAGGACCCATGGCCTCTGCCGCTCAGACAGGACCTGCTGCAGCAGGGGGCCTGTCTGTTCCAAGACGTACCACGGCTGCGTTTGACGAAATGGCGGTTGAACGCCGGATCCTGAAGGAAAAGGGCATTCCGGAGGAAGTTATCCCTACGCTATTTAAAGCTAGGAAAGAAGTGAATGCAAACCATTATCACCGCATATGGTGGAAATATGTTGCGTGCTGTGAGGCCAGGAAGGCCCCAAAGGAGAAATTTCAGCTAGGTCGATTTCTGCACTTCCTACAGTCAGAGGTGACTATGGGCCTAAAATTGGGTTCCATGAAGGTCCAGTTTTCGGCTCTATCGATTTTCTTCCAAAATAGAACTGGCTTCACTGCCTGAAGTTCGGACTTTTGTTAAGGGAGTGCTGCATAGTCAGCCCCCGTTTGTGCCTCAAGTGGCACCGTGGGATCTCAACGTGGTGTTGGATTTCCTGAAGTCGCATTGGGTTGAGCCACTTAAATCCGTGGAGCTACAATACCTCACGTGGAAAGTGGTCATGCTGTGGGCCGTGGCGTCGGCCAGGCGTGTATCAGAATTGGCGGCTTTGTCATACAAAAGCCCTTATCTGTATTTTATATGGATAAGGCGGAATTGAGGACTCGTTCCCAATTCCTTCCTAACGTGGTATCAGTTTTTCATGTGAACCAACCTATTGTGGTGCCTGCGGCTACTTGGGACTTGGAGGATTCCAAGTTACTGGACGTAGTCAGGGCCCTGAAAAGTATATGTTTCCAGGACGGCTGGAGTCAGGAATACTGACTCGCTATTTATCCTGTATGCACCCAACAAGCTGGGTGCTCCTGCTTCTAAGCAGACTATTGCTCGCTGGATCTGTAGCACGATTCAACTTGCACATGCTGCGGCTGGACTGCCGCACCCTAAATCTGTAAAAGCCCATTCCACGAGGAAAGTGGGCTCTTCTTGGGCGGCTGCCCGAGGGGTCTCGGCTTTACGACTTTGCCGAGCTGTTACTTGGTCGGGTTCAAACATTTTTGCAACAGTCTACAAGTTTGATACCCTGGCTGAGGAGGACCTAGAGTTTGCTAATTCGGTGCTGCAGAGTCATCCGCACTCTCCCGCCCGTTTGGGAGCTTTGGTATAATCCCCATGGTCCTTACGGAGTCCCAGCATCCTCTTAGGACGTCAGAGAAAATAAGATTTTACTCACCGGTAAATCTATTTCTCGTAGTCCGTAGTGGATGCTGGGCGCCCATCCCAAGTGCGGATTGTCTGCAATACTTGTTTATAGTTATTGCCTAACTAAAGGGTTATTGTTGAGCCATCTGTTGAGAGGCTCAGTTATATTTCATACTGTTAACTGGGTATAGTATCACGAGTTATACGGTGTGATTGGTGTGGCTGGTATGAGTCTTACCCGGGATTCAAAATCCTTCCTATTTGTGTCAGCTCTTCCGGGCACAGTATCCTAACTGAGGTCTGAAGGAGGGTCTTAGTGGGAGGAGCCAGTGCACACCAGGTAGTCCTAAAGCTTTCTTTAGTTGTGCCCAGTCTCCTGCGGAGCCGCTAATCCCCATGGTCCTTACTGAGTCCCAGCATCCACTACGGACTACGAGAAATAGATTTACCGGTGAGTAAAATCTTATTTTTCTCAGATGTCCTAGAGGATGCTGGGGTCCACTTCAGTACCATGGGGTTATACCAAAGCTCCAGTATGGGCGGGAGAGTGCGGATGACCCTGCAGCACTGATTGACCAAACTTGAGGTCCTCATCAGCCAAGATGTCAAACTTGTAAAACTTTGCAAACGTGTTTGCCCCTGACCAAGTAGCTGCTTGGCAAAGTTGTAATGCCGAGACTCCCCGGGCAACCGCCCAGGATGAGCCCACCTTTCTAGTAGAATGGGCATTTACCGACTTCGGTATCGGCAATCCTGCCATGGAATGAGCGTGCTGAATCGTCCCTCTGATCCAGCGCGCAATGGTCTGCTTAGAAGCAGGACACCCAATCTTGTTGGGAGCATACAGGACAAACAGAGCCTCTGTTTTCCGTATCCGAGCTGTTCTTGCGACATAAATTTTCAAAGCTCTAACCACATCAAGAAACTTTGACGCAGGGAAGGTGTCAGTAGCCACTGGCACCACAATAGGTTGGTTTATATGGAAAGACGAAACCACCTTTGGAAGAAATTGTTGGCGAGTTATCAACTCTGCCCTATCTTCATGGAAGATCAGGTAAGGGCTCTTGTGAGACAAGGCCCCCAATTCAGACACCCGCCTTGCGGATGCCAAGGCCAAGAGCATCACCACTTTCCAAGTGAGAAACTTCAATTCTATCTCCTGCGGAGGTTCAAACCAATCTGATTGAAGGAACTGCAACACCACATTAAGGTCCCAAGGTGCCACTGGAGGCACAAATGGAGGTTGGATGTGCAGCACCCCTTTCACGAACGTCTGAACTTCTGGAAGGGGGGCCAATTGTTTTTGAAAGAAAACTGATAAGGCCGAAATCTGGACCTTGATTGAACCCAATCTTAGGCCCGCATCCACACCTACCTGCAGAAAATGGAGAAAACGTCCTAACTGAAACTCTTCCGTAGGAGCCTTCTTGGATTCAAACCAAGACACATATTTTCTCCAAATACGGTGGTAAGGTTTAGCCATTACTCCTTTCCTGGCATGAATAAGTGTGGGATGACGTCTTTGGGAATACCCTTTCGGGTTAGGATCCGGCGCTCAACAGCCATGCCGTCAAACGTAGCCACGGTAAGTCTTGATACACGCACGGCCCCTGCTGCAGCAGGTCCTCACGAGGAGGAAGAGGCAGAGGATCTTCTTTGAGCAACTCCTGAAGATCTGTATACCAAGCCCTCCTTGGCCAGTCTGGTGCAATGAGGATTGCTTGAACCCTTGTTCTTCTTATTATTTTGAGAACTTTTGGTATTAGTGGAAGTGGAGGGAAGACATATACCGACCGAAACACCCACTGGTTCACCAGTGCATCCACTGCTATTGCTTGAGGGTCCCTCGACCTGGAACAATATCTCTGAAGCTTCTTGTTGAGACGAGATGCCATCATGTCTACTTGAACTCCCCAAAGACTTGTCATCACTGCGAAGACTTCTTGGTGGAGGCCCCACTCTCCTGGATGGAGATCGTGTCTGCTGAGGAAGTCTGCTTCCCAGTTGTCCACTCCCGGAATGAAAATTGCTGACAGAGCTCTTACATGTTTTTCTGCCCAAAGGAGGATCTTTGTCACCTCTGCCATTGCCGTTCTTCTTTTCGTTCCGTCTTGACGGTTTATGTATGTGACTGCTGTTACATTGTCCGACTGGATCTGCACGGGTTGATCTTGAAGAAGATGCACCGCTTGTAGAAGGCCATTGTAAATGGCTCTCAATTTCAGAACGTTTATATGAAGACACGTTTCCTGACTTGACCATTTTCCTTGGAAGCTTTTTCCCTGTGTGACTGCTCCCCAGCCTCGGAGACTTGCATCCGTGGTTACTAGGACCCAGTCCTGAATCCCGAACCTGCATCCCTCTAACAGGTGAGAACTGTGCAGCCACCACAGGAGCGAAATCCTGGTCTTGGAGGACAGGCTTATCTTCTGGTGCATGTGTAGGTGGGATCCGGACCACTTGTCCAACAGGTCCCACTGGAATACTCTGGCATGGAATCGGCCAAACTGTATGGCCTCATAGGCCACTACCATCTTTCCCAGCAACCGAATGCATTGATGGATCGACACTCTTGTTGGTTTCAAAATTTGCTTGACCATTCTCTGGATTTCCAGAGCCTTTTTCCACTGGAAGAAATACCCTCTGTACTTCCGTGTTCAGTATCATCCCCAGAAAGGACAATCTTGTTGTCTGTTCCAACTGTGATAATTCATGATCCAACCGTGTTGTTGGAGTACTGACAGGGAGAGTGCAATGTTCTGCACCAACCGTTCCCTGGATCTCGCTTTTATCAGGAGATCATCCAGGTAAGGAATTATATTGACTCCTTGTTGTCGGAGGACCATCATCTCTGCCATCACCTTGGTGAATACCCTCGGTGCCGTGGAGAGTCCGAACGACAACGTCTCTCCTGTACTGCGAATCTCAGATACGCTTGATGAGGAGGATAAATGGGAACATGTAAGTAAGCATCTTTTATGTCTACTGACACCATGAAGTCCCCTTCCTCCAGACTGGAAATCACTGCTCTCAGAGATTCCATCTTGAACTTGAACCTTTTTAGGTAAAGATTCAGAGATTTCAGGTTTAAAATCGGTCTGATCGAGCCGTCCAGCTTCGGAACTACGAAGAGGCTTGAATAAAACCCTTCTCCCTGTTGCGACAAGGGTACCAGTACAATGACTTGATCCTGACATAATTTTTGAATTGCAGCTGAAACTACTTCTCTGTACCGGAAGAGAAGCTGGCAAGGTCGATTTGAAAAATTGGCATGGGGGGGGGGGGGGAAGGACGACTTGAAACTCCAGTTTGTATCCATGGGACACTATTTGCAAAACCCATGAGTCCAGGCCCGATTGAACACAGAGCTGACTGAAAAGTTTCAGACGTGCTCCAGCGTAATGCCTCTGATTTGGCAGAAGCAGGGGTTGATTTCTGCTCCTGCGATCCGGGAGACGCTGCAGACTTCTTTTCTCTTCCCCTCCGTCTACCTTCAAAGAAAGGGGAATCTTTACCCTTTTTGTATCTGTTGGGCCGAAAGGACTGCATCTGAGAGTGATGTGACTTTTTCGCCGGCGCAGGAGCATAAGGCAAGAATGTCGACTTACCTGCAATAGCCGCAGAGACTAACGCATTCAGCCCATCTCCAAACAAGGCCTCACTTTTATGTGGGAGAGCCTCCATATTTCTTTTGGAATCTGTGTCAGCATTCCATTGGCGAATCCACAACGCCCTTTGAGCTGAGACAGCCATGGTAGCGGCTTTTGAACCCAAGAGCCTAATATCTTTCATGGCTTCTAGCATGTATGCAGCAGCGACTTTGATATGACCTAACGTTAGGAGTATCTCGTCTCTATCTATTGTGTCAATTTCAGATGACAAATTGTCCGACCATTTCTCGATAGCACTATTCACCCACGCACAAGCAACGGTGGGCTGAGTAGCGTACCATTGGCCACATAAATAGATTTTAACGTAGTCTCTAACTTGCGGTCAGCCGGCTCCTTTAGTGAAGCCGTCCCAGGTGCAGGAAGAATCACCTTTTTAGTTAATCGTGACAGAGCACTGTCTAAAACTGGGGGTGACTCCCATCTTTTCCTGTCCTCTGCCGGAAAAGGATAAGCAACCTGAATTCTTTTGGGAATCTGACACTACTTTTCAGGGTTTGCCCAAACTCCTACAAAGAGAGTATTTAGTTCATGAGAAGGAGGGAAAGTTACATTTAATTTATTTCCTTATAAAAATAAGCCTTCGCTTGAGGTAAAGGAGGGGCTTCCGTAACTTCTAAGACCTCCTTTATAGCAACAATCATGTATTGAATGCTTTATGCCAATTTAGGATCTATTCCCCTGGAATCACTAGTGTCGGCACAGGAATCAGAGTCCGTGTCGGTATCGGTTTGTACTATTTGTGCAAATGGTCTCTTATGTGACCCAGAGGGGTCTCCAGTGGATGAAAACGCAGAACTATGAAAAATCACATCTTCCACTGATTTTCTCCAGTTTTCTGCATGAGACTCAGACTTATCCAATCTCTTACTGATATGATTCACACTATCACGTAATTCTTTCACCCATTCAGGCTCGTGGTGTGCCGGCAGCGCCACCACATTACAACTCTGTGTGCCTAAAATGGCTCCCTCAGGGGAAGGGCTCCCTGCCTCAGACATGTCACACACGTGCACAACCACACCACAGACACTCCGGGACTAATAGAGGACAGACCCACAGTAAAATCTGTCAGAAGGACACAGAAGGGATTTGCCAGTTCACAACCCAGCGCCAGTTATAAAAATCATGTGAAATACAAAATGCCCACAAACCTATAGCGCTTTTAAATTGATACATTTACAATACAGCACCAAATTACATTGTGCCCCCCATGTTTTTTACCCTGATACTTGGCTCAGAAGTGTAGGAGGACCAGCGTTTTTCTCTGCAGCTTGCTAGGAGAGAAAATGGCGCTGAGCAGTGTGCTGGCTGCCTGAGGAGGAAACCCCGCCTTCGTAATGGTGCGTTTCCTCTCAGATGTTTTAATACTAATTTTTATACTGGCGGGGGTAGGACTGTGCCTCAGCATCTTATGTCCCCTTATCTGCCAGTTTTGAGTAGGTTTCATGCTGCCCATGGCGCCCCCCCCCCCCCCCCCCCCCCCCCCGCACCCTGCACCCTACTGTGCCTGTGTTACTGGGCAGCATGGTGCGCAGCGTTCCCGCCGCTGCGCGGTCTGCGCGGTACCTTTTAGTCGTCACGATGAAGACTTCTTGTACACTCACCTGTCTTCTGATTTCTGGCTCTGTAAGGGGGGTGACGGCGCGCTGTGGGAGTGAGCACATAGCACCAGCTAGCGTTCAGTACCCTTCAGGAGCTAATGGTGTCCTGTCAGCCAGAAGCAGAGCCATGAAACTATTCAGGAAATTGGTTCCTACTTCTGCCCCCTAAGTCCCACGAAGCAGGGAGACTGTTGCCAGCAGTCCTCCCTGAAAATAAAAAACCTAACATAAAGTCTTTCAGAGAAACTCAGTAGAGCTCCCCTGGAGTGCATCCAGTCTGCCTGTGCACACTTTCTAAACTGAGGGCTGGAGGGGGGGCATAGAGGGAGGAGCCAGTTCACACCCTTGAAAAGTCTTAAAGTGCCCATGGCTCCTGCGGAACTGTCTATACATCGTGGTACTGAAGTGGACCCCAGCATCCTCTAGGACGTATGAGAAAAGAAGTAATAATGCCACTGTATAGGTCATTGGTACGCCCTCATCTGGAATACTGTGTCCAGTACTGGAGACCATGGGGGTCTTTCCGACCCAATCTCTCGCTGCAGTTTATTGCAGCACAGCGATCGGGTCGGAACTGCATGGATGATCGCCTCTGCCTGCCGTTATGGGGGTGTGGTCCGACCAACGTAGGTGTGGCTGGACCATGTGGGGTGATGTCACATGCAGCCGCTGCAACTAGGGGCAGCGTAGATCAACTCCCGGCCAGCCACAGGAGCTGCACTGGCCGGGAGTTACTCTACAAGTACAAAAGCATCGCCGCTGTGTGATGCTTTTGTACTTGTGCGGGGGGGGGGGGGGGGGGGGGGCGGACTGACATGCGGGGCGGACTAGCCCTGTGCTGGGCATCCCCCCGCATGTCTGGGAACATGATCGTAGCTGTGCTAAATTTAGCACAGCTACGATCAACTCAGAATAACCCCCCCATATCTCCAGAAGGATATAAATACATTAGCAAGTGTACAAAGAAGGGCAACTAAAATGGTGCATGGCCTACATCACAAAATTTACCCGGAATGGCTAAAAGATCTTAACATGTACAGTTTGGAGGAGAGAAGGGAAAAACATGATAGAAACTTTCAAATATACCAAGGGTTTTAACAAAGTTCAGGAGGAAGAGAAGCATTAGAACTCGAGGACATACACTGAAACTGGAGGGAGGCAGGTACAGGGGAAATTTAAGGAAAAATGACTTCACAGAAAGGGTAGTGGATAAGTGCAGGGCCGGATTAACAATGGGGCTGATGGAGCTGCAGCTCCATGCCCACCTTAAAAAATAGGCCCACAGCAACTGCAGACTGCTGTGCTGCTGTAAACAGGAAAAAAACATTCCTGCTACAGCACATTGCCAGTGACGATGCGGTGTGTTGAGCACAGCTGCAGTGCAGAGCCACCCCGCAAGCACCTCTGTTTACTGCCGGCTGCAGGGCAAGACAATCTAGCCAGCGGCATTAGGACCCAGCACTGCTCTGCTGCTGCCGCTGGCGGCTTCTCCGCAGTGGGGATGAGTGGGAGGGGACAGGGAAGGCCCTACCATTACACCGCGTATGCGCCGAGCAGCCTGGCTGGACCACGACCCCAGCCTACCAGGAAGCCCTTGCTGAATTCCCGTCTCTGGCGGCTCCCGCGCTGTTCTGATCTCAGCCGCGGCTCCCTCTAGATGCCCGACGGGCCGTCTGCGAATGTGCAGTGAGTGGCGGCCGTGGAAGGCCGGGTGTCCCCCTCACACTGTCCGGTGCAAGTAGGTCAGAAACGCTGGAGCCCCCTATTATAGCATCAACTGAGCCGCCATCTGCAAGTGACAGGTACTGTCATATATAGTATAAATTACATAACCCGGAGCTCTGCAATATGTAGCAACAGCATCACAAGTGAAAGTACCACCTGCGCCCCCCCCCCCCCCAACAAGACTAATCCCCTCTCTGTCACAACTGAGGGTTTAGGCTGACAGGAGGAAGCCTCAGTTGTAGGGGCAGGAATGAAATTAAACCTGGAAGGTTTAATCAGACCCCTGGACATGTAAGTGCGAAAGGATTACCCGAAGGTGTGACCATGACAACCAGGTTAAAAGTCAATAAAAGGTTTTATTAACAGACTCCGTGTATAAACAACAGTATTCACAGTTGATAAAAGCAAATGGCATATAATACAGTTCCTGGATCACTTATAACCATGAAAGGTATCACAGAGCACTGGTAGGTTGAGGAATGGATGTTAAAGTCCCTTGATGGATTAACCTTACCAGGCCTGGCTGTAGTAGTGAAGATAGCCGAGGAACACGCCAGTGGAAGTATAGATGTAGTTGGTAAATTGAACAGACTGTTGTAGATACTGGATGGAACCAGCCAGGTGGTAGAGACACGGAGTGGATGCTGAATGGAATCAGCCAGATGATGAAGACACGGAGTGGATGCTGGATGGAACCAGACAGGTGATGAAGACACGGAGTGAATGCTGGATGGAACCAGACAGGTGATGAAGACACGGAGTGGATGCTGGATGGAACCAGACAGGTGATGAAGACACGGAGTAGATACTGGAAGATGCTAGGGAGCGTGGAAACAGAAGAGTAGTGGAGAGGTTACCGGTGGTAGTGGATACTGCTGGTAAGTAGGGATCCGCTGGAATAACACCGGCACTTTGAAGAAACTGGATACTGCTGGAAGCTGACCGCTGAAAGCAGATGAGTTAATAGCTGGAAGCTGGAATAGCCACGGAGGGCTGCAGAGTCAGGCTGCACCGCAGGATGGTAGGCAGGTGCGGGTCTCGTAGTGGATGCTGGAGACAGGAGCTGGAACCTGGAGAAACAACCACAGGAGAGAGACACTGGAACAAGGTTTGACATTCAAAGCACTGACACTTTCCTGGTTCAGGCACAGGATACTTATACCTGCTGCAGGGCAGGCATTGGCTGGCCAATCATGCAGGTTCACTGTGCAGCAGATTGGTGGAGACTGAACATGTGACTGGAACAAACATGGCTGCGCCCATGTTAGTACTTGGAGGGAAAGTTGGTTTGGAAAACCATGTGGAAACATAGCAGCAATGGCGGCGCCGGCCGCGGAGGACCGGAGACGCCAAACTGACAACTGCACACTGAGACACATGGATGACAGCGGAGGCCGCGGCAGGCATGGGGCACCACTCTGACAACCTGCATACTGTAACACAGGAGCGGGAGACGCCATGCTAGATTCAAACATGGCGCCGCTGTGACAGTGTCTCAGTGTGACAGGAGGGACATGCAGAGTGTGGACATCAGGAACACAGATGAGATCCGGCCCTGGGACGCTGAGCCAGCCTCAGAAGGCATCTAAAAGGCAAGTAATGGCGTCCAGATACCCGGATCGTGACACTCTCCTCCCACTGTCACCAGGCTAATCCCCCTCCCCAGACCAGGCTAATCCCCCCCCCCCAAGACAAGACTAATCCCCTCTCCTCCCCCTGTCACCAGGCTAATCCCCCTCCCCGGACAAGGCTAACCCCCCATCCCCAAGACTAGACTAATCCCCCTCCTTCCCCTGTCACCAGACTACCCCCTTCCTCACCAGCCTAACCCCCCCCCTCCTTCCCCTGTCACCAGGCTGCCTCCCCTCCTCACCAGCCCAACCCCCCCTCCTGCCCCTGTCACCAGTCTATCACCCCTCCTCACCCTGTCAACAGGCTAACCCCCCCCCCTCACCAGACTAATCCCCCCTCTTACCCTGTCGCCAGGCTAACCGACACCCCTCACCAGACTAATCCCCTTCTCACCCTGTCGCCAGGCTAACCGACACCCCTCACCAGACTAATCCCCCCTTCTCACCATGTCGCCAGGCTAATCGACACCCCTCACCAGACTAATCCCCCCTCCTACTCTTGTCACCAGGCAAATTTGCCCCCACTCACTAGGCTAATCCTCCCATTCTCCTGTCACCAGGCAAATCCCCCCCACAAAAATACCCCCCCTCCCCCTGTCACCAGGCTAACCCTCCCCCTCACAGAACTAATCCCCCTCCCCCCTGTCACCAGGCTAACCCCCCCCCCAACCAGACTAATCTGCCCTCCTCCCCATCACCAGGCTAATCCCCCCTCCTCACCCTGTCACCAGGCTAACATGCCCCCACTTACCAGGCTAATCCTCCCATTCTCCTCCTGTCACCAGGCAAATCCCCCTATAACCAGGCTAACCCCCTCACAGAAATAATACCCCTCCTCCCCCTGTCACCAGGCTAACCCTCCCCCTCACAAAACTAATCCCCCTCCTCCCCGTCACCAGGCTAACCCCCCCAACCAGACTAATCTGCCCTCCTCCCCATCACCAGGCTAATCCCCCTCCTCCCCCTGTGTTAGGGTAATAAGCTTACACCTCAACTATCAACGCCTTAGTAGCCCTTCTGTCTTGGAGATTCAAAGTACTGGATACAGCCGGCCGGAGAGCAAGAAGTCACACTACACAGTTGTATGTATAACACTGCTCTGTCCTGTGACAGAGAGAGCCTTTATTTATACCAAAAGAGAACTGGGCTTTTTCATGCCCTCCAATCACAGTGAAGTATAAAGTTAGCTAATCATATATATATTACAAGTTTCAGTGACATAGAAGGTAATATTCAGAAGACACAGTCCCAAACTATTCCTGGAGTCTGTCTTGTCAGAGAATGAGGCGATTGCTGAAGATCTCTATTTCTGTCATTCTCTGTCTCCTGGCTTCACATTCTTATCTTGTAAAGTATTTTAAAGGAAACCACCTGTTGTCTCACACATACAATACAAGCAACGATGACCTTGTAATATATGTAAAGGGACATATATACAGTCTTTAGAATATAGTGAAACATTAATACAGCAAAAGCATTTTAATCAATATTACTCTTACAAACCCCTCTTTTGATTAAAATCTTACTCTGATCCTGCCTTACACATATTGTAATAGTAATAACCTGAGCACTTCTGATACCTTATATCACCTCATATGTTATCATAAGAACCACATATGGATGGATGTCAACCGATCATTCGGAACCCATACTCCGATTAAACTATGACAATACTATTTCTACTTAAACCATTAGGGGATGTGAGCAATACATACATGTACTTCTGTTTCCTATGTTAGGTCTTTTGCATTTGCTACATGTTTCTTCCTTTGTGCTCACAACAAGCGCTTTTACTGGGGTCATACTTCTAGTAATCATTTTTCTGAAACTACAGGATAGATAACAGTTCCAAAGGATTAGCAGAATCAATAGTACTGTTACCCCTATCACTGGATGTAGCAGAATGTTATATGCTTTAGAGAATGATGGAAATTTACCTGTAAATATATCCCACCAATGATGCTGTACGTTTCCCTTTAATTCTGCTGCTATTTCTGCAAATTTTGCTGCTTCTATAATTGTTTACATCTGAACGTGACGAGCTGAATAGTTTACTTTCTCTAGATATAGTACACATTTTATTGTCTTGTTAATGGCATTGCTAATACCTTGAACCTCTTTTGAGAACATAATTTGCCCCCCTGGTGTCACCTGTTCTGTAATATCTCTAAACTAAGTATTGTTATTAACACGTAAAAAGGATTCATGGTGACTCGATCTTCACAGCCAGCTTTACAAGGCGTGTATTCAGGTCTCTTTTAGCTCAAGCTTGACTGCTGTAGGGGTTGTTAGCAGAGCCTGGAATGGACCATCAAAGCGTGGTTCTAGTGCTTTCTTGACATGCCGCTTAGTATAGACCCAATCTCCTGGTTGTAATGAACATCCTCCTACAATGGAGACAAGATCTGGAAGAGATAGAAACACTGTATTGTGTACATTAGTCATTTGTTTGCTTAATGAGGTAACATAAGTAGTCATATCTCCATGATTACAGCACATCTGCTGGGGAAAACAACATCCTGTCTTAGGTGCTGTGTGGAATAACACTTCATATGGTGTCAGTTTGTGTTTCTTATTGTGTGTGGTTCTGAATATAGGGCTATAGGTAGATACTCTAACCATATTTTCTTTGTTTCTGCCATTATTTCCTGTATCTTTTTTAATTTAAGGCTGCTATTCAGGTGTTCTACCCTGCCACTCGCCTCTGACCTGTGGAGGGTGTGTGTGAAATGCCTAACTGATACACAAGTCCTGCATTATGTGTTGCATTATTTCTCCTATAAAATGAGTTCCTCTGTCTGATCAATTGTTTCTGGAACTCCATATCTGCAGACCACATCTTCCATCAGTTTCTTAGCTGTTTGGTTTTCCACTATTATACATGCTGTTTAAAGTGCATTTAGTTCAGCTTCTTGCGCAGAAAAGTGTGGTTGGAGTTCTTGGACCAGGACTTCATCCATTGTTGTTACTGCATAAACTGTACATGGTGACCATTCATGATAATACCTGGATCCATCCATAAACAGGGTAAGATTTGCCTTGTCCAATACCAGTTTGATAACATTATCAAGAGGAGACATCTCTGATCTCATAAGTTCAAAACAAACATGATGAAATTTTTTTTTTTTTTGTTGTTGTTGTGTATTTCCAGAGTTTGCTGTATCTTCTTCTGTCATCATATAGTTAATCAGATAATGTGTACTTTCTCCCCTCTTTTGAATCCTCTACTGGTAACAATGTAGCAGGATTCAATACCGTACAACGTGAAATGGTGACATTCGTAGGACTCAACAGCACTACTTCGTATTTGGTTAATCTAGCTGCGGAGAGATGTTTGGTTCTTGCTTGATTCAGAATTTCTGTAACTGCATGCAGTACCTGTATTGTTAAGGGGTGGTTAAGCACAATATCTGAAGTCTTCTCTCTAAGTTTCAGGTGGACAGGTTGTACTGTCAATAATCCAACATCCGTCTTTCCTTTAGACCAGACTTTGGATGGTACCTGGTCTAGCTATTCTGGAAATTGATCACCTTGTGGCTTCTGTTCTTCCATCAACATTATAGCAGCTAGTACAGCTTGTTGAAGCTTGTCGCTTGTTCTTGTGGATAATGTTATTTCTTTACTTGTATACTGTACTGTGGCTTGAATGGCTGATAACACATTGGTTCCAAATAAATTGACTTGACAGTCTTCAGAGATGAGGAACTGCACAGGTACTAAAATGACTTCTTGTCCCACACTGATTTTGCAGGATTGCTTTTCTTTAGAGGGACTGTTGTACTTGCCATTCCTGTTCCCAATATAGTTTATTTTGCTTGCAGTTTTGTTGGTACCTCCTGTTATCTTAATATAGTTCATCTTGCTCTGGTATCTATAATACAGTCCAATTGTTCCCCTCCTGGTAGGGTAAGTGTGGTTGTTACTTTGGGTCCAGGAGAGTCAATTACTTGGACCGAAAGGTACAGTTCTGAAGCGCCTGTTTCCTATGGGCTGGCTTCAGAGGCCGCCCTGTTCTGAGCCCATGTCTTGTATTTGGAACATTCCTTCCTCATATGTCCTTGTTCATTGCTGAAGAAACACAAACCCTTTGTCTTCGCTTCTTCTGAAGAGACTTTCCTTTGGGGCTTCTTTCCTGTGTTTCTGGACATCTGTAACTTGGATCTTGTTCCTGTTTCTTGCATACATGGACAGTTATTCTGGGTACAGAGCTCTTTTCTTTCTGTTTTCTTTTCTTCTCTTCTTGTATTTCTTCTATGGCCTCTAAGACTTGTAGGAGTGATTCCATGGTTAAGGTAGAGGCTTCTGGTCTAACCTGGAACAATTCTCCTCTCAGGGCTTCTGTGAGACCATTTAAGAAATGTGTTTTCAAAAGACTTTCATGTTGGGCATTGGCCACATCAAATCCTCCATCTATATGTCCTTGATGCACTATATCATGGTACTGTCTGACAGTCTGACCACTCTTCTGTTTAACATCTGGAAATGCAGGTACTCTGTCTCTTTGCTGGTTACACCAGTGTTCTAATCTGTGCATGTACTGTTCCCCGCTTATCTTTGTCCTTTGTGCATCTTCTGCTAGTGGAGCTACTATGTTTGCAGCTGCTCCTGCTGGATATCCTCTTACTTCAGCTTCAGCTGATGAACCCAATAACACTGAGTTTAGTTCTTGAAGATCTATCCAAGATCCTGTCCAAACAAGATTTATTCTCTTCATATAATTCAAATATGCAATTGGATGCTTGTGTGGGTCTGGAGCTTTGGAAATAATGTCATTCATGTCTGATGCAGCCCATAGTCTGTGGTGTTCCTGTCTGCTAGTCCCGCGGCATTAAGGTCTCTAGTGATTTGTACAGATACTGGGTATGCCGTGATAGTCTCTTCAGGATATGGTGGTGGCTGCATCTGATAAAACATCTGGACATGTGGTGCACAGGTATTACATGGACATGGTGTACTAAAGTCCCCTGATTGCATTTTCTTACACTGTTCTTTTCTATGTATTATCCTTGTCCCAATAGTCTGGGGACTATTTGCCAGAAACGGGTTGTTCTTAGAGATTATGGGTGTGTTCTGGCTATTGTCAGAGTGTGGTTCGTTGGGGGATACCCAATTGTCACAAAAGGGGCAATGTTCATATCCTTCAGGTATACATTGGTGACATTGTGGACACTTTCTCTGTCTCAATTCCTTTTGCAGATCTGGATATATTGGATTGTATGGTTCTGAAGAAATCGTATACCACTTGCCATCTCTTTTCTTCAGTACCACATTAGGTTCTTGTGAGTGTAAGGGTGCTGCAGTTGTAGTCAGAGTTGGTGCTGTGTTAGGTACAAATGGTGGTGGTACCTGAATCAATGGTGTCACTTGTGGTGGTGGTGGTGGGTTTACTACTGGTGTTGGTACTGGTATCTGTATGTCCCATGCTATGTCTTCTAAAAATGTTTGTTCTTTTTTGGGCAGATATTCTGCAGCTACTTTCTTCCACATTTCTACTTGATGGTTCTTTTCTTTCTTTTCTATCCAAACATTCTGTTCCCTTAAAAATATTTCCCATCTCTTGAAATCTAGAGTTCCCTGAGGGGAAAATCCTGCCCTTTTGAATACTTTTTGTATTCCCTTAATGGCTTCAGGACCTTCCTTTTGTCTGACTATCTCAATGGGAGTCTTGGGCGCTAGGTCCGCCAAACCCATGCTCCCCTGTGCCCCCATATGGGTTACTGGTCACAGTTACCTTAGTGCCCCCGTATGAGTTCCTGGTCACAGATACTTTATGTATAGTCTGACCCTTTCAAGGTCCTTATATTCCCCTCTCTCTAGATTCAATTACCTTATATACTGCAACTTCTATTACCTCCTGTATTATTTTGTAAAGACAAAAATATTTGCCCTGCTTTTATTCATGGGCAAATTTAACATCAGTGATACCCAAATAATGCCTTGTAATTTCTTTAGATAATTGTGGTATGATGAGTGTGTTCTCTGACTAATATGGTCAGTGCGTGTTGTGCCTTTATGTGATTCTCTAATGTACACCCCTGGAGTTGTTCCTAGAAGCAGGATTTCCTGTAAGTGTGGGTATGGGATCTCCCTCTGTTTGGAATACTATAACTCCTGTACAATACACACAACTAAGATTAGACCCTTATTCCACCATTCAGTATTTTCCTAACACCTTGTGCCCCCTGCCTAAGTTATCAAAGACAGTATAATATGACTAACAGCGCTTAGAGACACACTAAAGTAATTATCCCAATTTCTGTACCCTCCATCTAGAATCATAGAAAGAATGGGGAAATTGGAAACACTCTGCACCAGCTAACAATTCCTTTTGTCATATCTATGAAAAGATCCTGACTAATATCCGTCAATAAGTTATGAATCTACTACTGGATATTCAGAGACAAAATTAGTTGACCAGTAGAAGAGAAAAGAATGTCTCTTTGTTGGTGCACGTAGAATAATTAAAAATTAACTTTTAATAAATACATTAAAAAATGTCTGATAACGAAATAAAAATAATATAACAATAATATATTTATCATACATACTTTTCAGTGAATAAAGTGGTTAATAAAGTGAAATTTAAAAAAAAAAATCAAGGCTCGCTACCTGTATCATGTATTTATTCATCAAATAGTTTGAATATATTACTATAGATCAGAGTCCAAATATCAATCTCTGATTGAACCGTTATGTGTGGGGAAAGAGGGTATTAACAACCATCACCTAAGTGTTCCATAATTACACCAAGAATAATTATTCAATGTTCCACATATACTGTGTCAATATATATTGTAGTCTGCCTGGTGATTATTTACCTCCATTATACTGAGCTCATACATACATACATATAGATTGTTCATACTATATAGATCACATTCATGTTATCTCTAAGTGAGAGCCTGCTACCTATGACAGATATATCTTTATAGACTTCTTAAACTACCAGCTATTCAATAGTGTTTACAGTTGTCACAAATTAATATAAGTGTAATTATTCCATCTGTTCAGTAATAGCTGAAGTTGTTACAGATTGATACAAATATGACTATTTATCAGAATCACTGAGTACTCCCTCCAGTTACATTTTCATAAGATCGCTAAGTTACTTATAAATTGAGTTTTGTATTCATAATCCAAACTTACATAATGCAAAAGAAAATGAAATTGTCACTGGTGGTTGAACCTTTATATGCTCCTTAATGTGTCATCCATTCAGTAGTGGTTATAACATGGATATAAATGTGACTGTTGGAAGAGACAGCTGACTGTATTCACTACAGCTATATTACAATATATTCACTAAGCTGTTTATGAATTGTAATAAATTCCCATAACTTCAGTATATAATACCACGGTAGATCTCATAATATGTCTGATGGTTTTATTATAAGGTATTTGACAGCTTCCCTCATTAATATAGTGAGGAAACCTTTCAATAGTGCAGCCTTATAAGTTCTTTACTGAATTCATACACATAAGTCATTCATGTTCAAAGAGTCTGTGTGTATACTATTTCTGATACTCTGAACTTCAGGGTATCCTCTTAAAAAAAAAAAAAAACAATAATAATAATAATTGTTTCCTATATATGTATGTATATCTGATGCAACAGGTATATAGGGCTGGACCATAGGACACACACTATGTATCTATACAGAAATAAAACTTACTGGATAGTATGTGATCACCTTACACCAATCTTATCCTACAACTTGTGACAGATATTTTCTACTGAGATGTGTTCCTACAATGACCACTGTTTCCCCCATCACCCTGTTTTTCACCCAAATACAACCAACAGACCTATCTGCAATTCCTACAATTTTTGATGCTGCAAAGACTGAACATTTAAGCAAAAACAAATGCAGTTTTAACATAAGTCTGGCAATCTAGACATATAACACAAATGTCATACAAGACACCCTCCAGCCTTAGGAGCCCCGTAGGGTCACCTAGAGGAAACGTGAAGGACCCTGACCTGGAATTGCGGGTACGTATCCGGACACCTTACATAAGAATGTCCACGTATCACTTCTTTCTCATGAGAGCCAAGGTTTATATGCAGAAAAGATCTTTGGACCCAGGGGCACCTATTCCCAAGAAGACAGGACAAGCCTTTAGGTTGCATTCAGGAAGGGGTAGTCTTTGGTCCTCTGATCAATTCTGCCAGCCTTTTATATACATCTCATGTACCACTCATACAACACACTCATATCATGCAGTCATACACTGATAACGAGACAACTTATACTTTAAAGACAGAAGGTTACTGGATTCTTGGATCCCGCTAACCCGTCCCCACTGAGCCCCACCATACCTCAGGAAGAGCTGAAAGAGAGTAAGAAGGTGCCAAAGCACTTGTCTTTGCTTACCCCACTGTACAGATTTATTTCAGCTGGTTCCTGGGCATCAGCGGTTGGTCTGGTCAGTGACGGCAGGAATGTAGGGGAATCCCAGACGAGCACCCAGGAAATGTTAGGGTAATAAGCTTACACCTCAACTATCAACGCCTTAGTAGCCCTTCTGTCTTGGAGATTCAAAGTACTGGATACAGCCGGCCGGAGAGCAAGAAGTCACACTACACAGTTGTATGTATAACACTGCTCTGTCCTGTGACAGAGAGAGCCTTTATTTATACCAAAAGAGAACTGGGCTTTTTCATGCCCTCCAATCACAGTGAAGTATAAAGTTAGCTAATCATATATATATTACAAGTTTCAGTGACATAGAAGGTAATATTCAGAAGACACAGTCCCAAACTATTCCTGGAGTCTGTCTTGTCAGAGAATGAGGCGATTGCTGAAGATCTCTATTTCTGTCATTCTCTGTCTCCTGGCTTCACATTCTTATCTTGTAAAGTATTTTAAAGGAAACCACCTGTTGTCTCACACATACAATACAAGCAACGATGACCTTGTAATATATGTAAAGGGACATATATACAGTCTTTAGAATATAGTGAAACATTAATACAGCAAAAGCATTTTAATCAATATTACTCTTACACCTGTCAGCAGGCTAACCCCCCCCCCCCTCACCAGACTAATCCCCCCCCCCTCCTCCTCACCAGGCTAATCCCCTTTCCATCCCTTGCCACCAGGCTAATCCCCCTCCTACCTCATCACCTCACTGTTCTTCCCCCTGTCTTCCTCCCATCTTCCATTGCTCTTCCCATATCTCCCTTCCGTCTTCCTCCCATATAGCCCCTATTCTTCCTCCCAACCCTGTTCTTCCACCTGTTTCCCTCCCAGTGGAGGAACTAGAGAGTGGTGGGCCCAGGCGCATCAATATGCATTGGGACCCCCTCCCATATATAAAATAGGGACCACCCAAAAAGTGGGGTTCGGTCTCATTGAGAAGGGGCATCACCACATAATAGTACCCTCAAAGTGCACCACACAGCAGCGTTCCTAATACACCTTACACCACACAGCAGCGCTCATTATACACCTTACACCACACAGCAGCGCTCCTAATACACCTTACACCACACAGCAGCGCGCTCATTATACACCTTAAACCACACAGCAGCACTCCTAATACACCTTACACCACACAGCAGCGCTCATTTTACACCTTACACCACACAGCAGCGCTCATTATACACCTTACACCACACAGCAGCACTCCTAATACACCTTACACTACACAGCAGCGCTCATTCACCTTACACCACACAGCAGCGCTCATTATACACCTTACACCACACAGCAGTGCTCATTATACACCTTACACCACACAGCAGAGCTCATTATACACCTTACACCACACAGCAGCGCTCCTAATACACCTTACACCACACAGCAGCGCTCATTATACACCTTACACCACACAGCAGCGTTCCTAATACACCTTACACCACACAGCAGCGCTCATTATACATCTTACACCATACAGCAGCACTCCTAATACACCTTACACTACACAGCAGCGCTCATTGTACACCTTACGCCACACAGCAGCGCTCATTATACACCTTACACCACCGCTCATTATACACCTTACACCACACAGCTGCGCTCATTATACACCTTACACCACACAGCAGCGCTTATTCACCTTACACCACACAGCAGCGCTCATTATACACCTTACACCACACAGCAGCGCTCATTATACACATTACACCACACAGCAGCGCTCATTATACACCTTACACCACACAGCAGCGCTCCTAATACACCTTACACCACACAGCAGCGCTCCTAATACACCTTACACCACACAGCAGCGCTCCTAATACACCTTACACCACACAGCAGCGCTCATTATACACCTTACACCACACAGCAGCCCTCATTATACACCTTACACCACACAGCAGCCCTCATTATACACCTTACACCACACAGCAGCGCTCATTATTCACCTTACACCACACAGTAGCACTCCTAATACACCTTACACCACACAGCAGCGCTCATTATACACCTTACACCACACAGCAGCCCTCATTATACACTTACACCACACAGCAGTACTCATTCACCTTACACCACACAGCAGCGCTCCTAATACACCTTACAGCACACAGCAGCGCTCATTATACACCTTACACCACACAGCAGCACTCCTAATACACCTTACACCACACAGCAGCGCTCATTATACACCTTACGCCACACAGCAGCGCTCATTATACACCTTACACCACACAGCAGTGCACCTTAAACACCTTACGCAACACAGCAGCGCTCATTATACACCTTACACCACACAGGAGCGCTCCTAATACACCTTACACCACACAGCAGCGCTCCTAATACACCTTACACCACACAGCAGCACTCCTAATACACCTTACACCACACAGCAGCGCTCATTATACACCTTACACCACACAGCAGCGCTCATTCACCTTACACCACACAGCAGCGCTCATTATACACCTTACACCACACAGCAGCGCTCATTATACACCTTACACCACACAGCAGCGCTCATTATACACCTTACACCACACAGCAGCGCTCCTAATACACCTTACACCACACAGCAGCGCTCCTAATACACTTTACACCACACAGCAGCGCTCCTAATACACCTTACACCACACGCAGCGTTCCTAATACACCTTACACCACACAGCAGCGCTCATTATACACTTTACACCACACAGCAGTACTAATACACCTTACACTACACAGCAGCGCTCATTATACACCTTACGCCACACAGCAGCGCTCATTATACACCTTACACCACACAGCAGTGCTCCTTACACACCTTACACCACACAGCAGCGCTCCTTACACACCTTACACCACACAGCAGCGCTCCTTATACTTGTAATACCACACAGCAGCACTACTTATACACGTAACGTCACCCAGCAGTGCTCCTTACACATGTCCCGCCACTCAGCAGTGCTTCTTATACACGTAACGCCACACAGCAACTCTCCTTATACACATAATGCCACACAGCAGTGCTCCTTATACATGTAATCCCACACAGCCGCACTCCTTATACATGTAACGTCACACAGCAGCGCTCCTTACACATGTCCCGCCACACAGCAGTGCTCCTTATACATGTAATCCCACACAGCCGCACTCCTTATACATGTAACGTCACACAGCAGCGCTCCTTACACATGTCCCTCCACACAGCAGTGCTTCTTGTACATGTAACACCACACAGCAGCGCTCCTTATACACATAATGCCACACAGTAGTATGCCTTATACATGTAATGCCGCACACAGTAGTGCTCATTATACACGCCACACAGTAGTGCTCTTTATACATGTAACGCCACACACAGTAGTGCTCATTATACACAACGCCACACAGTAGAGCACTTTATACATGTTGCGACTCACTGTAGTACTCCTTATACACGTTATGACACACAGTATGTGAGTGCACTATTTTTATAGACAGATAGTTAAATATATACACACAAAGTAAAAAACACACACACAAAGTACAACACACACATAGTAAAACACACAGCAAAACACCCATAGCAAAACACACACACAGCAAAACACATATATACTGTACACAGTCTGGTATTTACAGTTTTTTATGGGGTTTTTTCCACAACATACTGTACTGTGCGCCCCTCCTGGCTAGCTCTCTGGCTCCAGCAACGCTCTTCAGGGCAACTGCTGACGTCTCCTGGACACAGCATGCTCCCGAGACGCTCCCTCCCCCTTCTCCCAGCATGCAGTGGTGGACCCTCGGCCAGCAGAGACAGAGCTGCATACCTCCCAACTGTCCCGATTTTCGCGGGACAGTCCCATGCGCACAGCGTGTATATACAGGTGACAGAGGGACTGGGGGCATGCCAGCAGCTCATAGAATGCTGGGCATTCACCCAGAGTACCTATTTAGGGATTCAAAATGCTGGGAGGTATGGAGCTGGTTGGAGGAGATTGTGACAGCCAGCAGTGCGCACTGTGCAGAGTTCAAAGAAGGGTGATGATTGATCTCATCACCCTTCTCCTTTGCTGGTGCCGCAGACCGCATTCAGGCTTCCTTCATTGGGGGTCATTCCGAGTTGTTCGCTCGCTAGCAGATTTTAGCAGCATTGCACACGCTAAGCTGCCACCCTCTGGGAGTGTATCTTAGCTTAGCAGAATAGCGAACGAAAGATTAGCAGAATTGCGAATAGAAAATTCTTAGCAGTTTCTGAGTAGCTCCAGACTTACTCACAGATTGCGATCAGCTCAGGCCGTTTCGTTCCTGGTTTGACGTCACAAACTCGCCCTGCGTTCGGTCAGCCACTCCCCCGTTTCTCCAGACACTCCCGCGTTTTTTCCTGGCACGCCTGCGTTTTTCCGCACACTCCCAGAAAACGGACAGTTTCCGCCCAGAAACACCCACTTCCTGTCAATCACACTCCGATCACTTCAACGGTGAAAAATCTTCGTTCGGACGTGAGTAAATCTACTAAGTTTTGTGCTAAAATACTAACCGCATGTGCATTTTTGACTTAATTGCTCCGTTGCGAAAATTGGCAACGAGCGAACAACTCGGAATGACCCCCATTGTTAGGGCCTGCCGTGTAATGGCGGGCAGCATGTAATGAGTTAGTCTGTCTCATTATACTGCTACCGACTGTGGGCCCCTTCACAGCGGCGGGCCTCGGTGCAATGCACCGGCGCATGTCCCGCCACTGCTCCCTCCCTTCTTCCTGCCATCTTCCTGTCTCCCTCATCTCCCACTGTTCTTCCCCCTATATCCCTCCTGTCTTCCTCCCATCTAGCCTCTATTCTTCTCCCTGTCTTTCTCTTGTCTTCCTTCCATCTAGACCCTGTTTTTCCTCCTGTCTTCCTCCCATCTTCCACTGTTCTTCTCCCTTTTTTCCTCCCCTCTTAATAAAATAATTATTGTAATATAATTATTTAAGTACTGAGATTTCTCTGTTTCAACACACACACACACACACACACACACACACACACACACACACACACACACACACACACACACACACACCACTGGTCACACCCCCATACCAGTAGCCACACCCCCACCATGCTGGCCACACACTTTGCGGCGACACAAAATAGGCCCTTCATAAATTTCAGCTCCAGGCCCATGAGGACCTTAATCTGGCACTGGATAAATGGAATAGCCTCCTATCAGAGGTTTTAGAGACTAAGACTGTAGAGCACTTTAAACATGCTTGGGATAGGCATATGAATATCCTTACAAAGAATTAAGTTTCTAAAAGGGTTGAGATTGCCTAAAGGATAAAATAAAAAGGGGGCACCTCTCACAGACTATCTCCTAATATGTTTTTCATTGATTAACCAACACTCAAGAACTGGAAACTGTAATGTGAATCTGATGTCTATAGTTTATGTCCTTTAAGTTGTTTATGGGTTCATTAACTTAATACAATATTTTCTATATACAGTCTTTAATGGAAAGTTTTTGTATCTTGGAGTTGATTAATTTTTTTCTCTCTTTTGGAAACAATTTAAGAAAGCTTGATTGCAATTTTCTTTCAAGATCAAATCAAGATTATTTTGATTTGTTGTTGCGAACCCCTAAAAGGCATGAGATCCATAGGCTGGTGCCTACTCTGCCTATGTGGTAATCCGGCACTGGTTCTGTGTAGGGTTTGTATGAATAGTAGCTTGTGAACTCTAGAAAAAAGTGCACATTGCAGTTCTATGACTTATCTGGGGGAGCTGGCAAAGTGGTCCAGAAAGTTGCAGTTATGGATGGATCTCCAAAGAGATGTGGTCCAGAAGTACAATCTTGGCTATGGGAGATTGCTTGTTAGCCACATTAGCCAATGTTCTGAATGACCTACAGTATGCCAGCATCAGCAAGCTCAGAAAATACCCAATTTGCCAAACTGCAGTTCACAAGAGGAGCTGCCATAGCATTAGGAGCTGCCGTACCATCCTGACTATACAGCAAGCTCTTTGGCAAGGCAACACCCCCTAGCAATGCTTACAGCCACCCTAAACTTGTTAATTTTCCCAGTGATGATCCTGATGCTAGCAGTAATCTACCTCAAGCACCATTTTCTCTTTGATTTTTAAATTAAACAGCACTGCAAGTGCACAGAGAAAATGTGACTGGATACGCCTCCCTGCCTGCGCCAATTGATCACAGATTGTTTTTGCGAGCGAGTCCCACGGGACCGGAGCCAATAAGGGATTCCCTCTTCCATCAGTAACTGCCTGTTACTAGTGATGTGCACCGGAAATTTTTCGGGTTTTGTGTTTTGGTTTTGGATTCGTTTCCGCGGCCGTGTTTTGGATTCGGACGCGTTTTGGCAAAACCTCCCTGAAAATTTTTTGTCGGATTCTGGTGTGTTTTGGATTTGTTTTTTTATTACAAAAAACCCTCAAAAATAGCTTAAATCATAGAATTTGGGGATCAATTTGATCCCATAGTATTATTAACCTCAATAACCATAATTTCCACTCATTTCCAGTCTATTCTGAACACCTCACACCTCACAATATTATTTTTAGTCCTAAAATTTGCACCAAGGTCGCTGGATGACTAAGCTAAGCGACCCAAGTGGCCGACACAAACACCTGGCCCATCTAGGAGTGGCACTGCAGTGTCAGACAGGATGGCCGATTTAAAAAATAGTCCCCAAACAGCACATGATGCAAAGAAAAAAAAGAGGTGCACCGGGGGCGTGGCCTGGCCATGGAGAGAGGAAGACGTGCTGATTCAGTGCTCCTGACCCCGACTATATATGTCACCCTCCCGGCAACAGATACAGCCTAATAATCTGCACCCCGGGGCTGTCGAGCCCCTGCTGGCTGTGGAGCGGTGGGTTGCGGAGCCGGCGGGTGACCCTGAGACCCGTGCAGGTTGCGGCCTACCTGCTCGGCAGAAGCCGGGGGCTGGAGTAGTGCAGCACCCGGATCGGAAGTGTCGCGACGAGATCGTGAGCGGGGCCGCAGCGGTGGATCGGGGTCTCTGGACGGTCTCCCCGCCTGCAGCGAGCCGGCCGGGCCGGAGGACTCTCCCGGAGCTGATTACGACCCCGCTGGGTGGCCGGACGGCGTGGGAGAGCGAGACCGCGGCTGCGCCGCTCGGTCTGTCCGCGGCTGCTGCTGCCGCTGTAATCAACTTCATTGCGGACATCAGACCCGGCGGAGGAGGTTGTGGCCGCGGGGACCAGGCCCACTAACACCACCACCGAATCTGGGGGGAATTTCCTCTCCCTTCCACTAAGGCCTGTGACAGGAATCCAAAGCCGCCATCTTGCTCCCTGGCAACCAGCCGGAGTAAAGGTAAAGCTGCACTGCATCACACTTTCCTCACCCCTGCAAGATTGCAGAACCTGCTCACACTACCGCCCGTAACTGAGACGGCCGTAAAAATGCTTTAATTTTTACCATGTGTACCTAGACCACTGGATGAGAGGTTGGGCTGCGATTTAACCCCAGCTGCAGGGATAGCACCTGAAAGAGTTACAGCTCCATTATTGTGACACACGGATCCTCGTATCCTCAAATCATTATTATTATGATATAATACAATATAATAAAATACTACGCGTGCCATATTTATGTAGCTGGACTTTATATATAATAATCTCTGGCACCTTCCTCCCGACTCCTTTGTTGGTGTACCTGAAGCTGACAATCCGTCCCCCTCTGGTGGCCGCTGCTGTTAGCTACTTGATCTACACTAACTGAAGCCTGGAATAACTCACAATTTGGACCACGGTTATTCTCTACGAAGCTGCTGCAGCTCCCTCCTTCGCCCTTCGAGCTTTCTAAAGCCTGAAATACCTGCTTTCTCACTCCCATAGGAGCCCGGGATGGAGCCGTAAGTCAGCAACCTGACATGCCTGGGCCGCTCACCTACTATACAATTTACGGACTGTGTCCTTTCTTTAATAATTTTTTCTTCTTTTTTCTTTTTTTTCCCCACCCTTTTTTTTTTTCTTTTCTTTTTTTATATATCCCATTATGTCCAAAACAAGAAAGTAACGCAAGCTCCGACTAACTTCTTTGGCTCAAAGTCGAAGGGCCCGCAGAACCCCAACCTGACCACAAACTCCCCTCCTTCTCCGTGCTCTTCAGAGGCGGGTATCGACCCTCAGATTCAGGCGGTAATGTCGAGCCTGCTGGAGGGAGTGCAGTCCGCGTTTAAACAGGAACTCTCTAACGCTATTGCAGAATTTAAATCGGACCTAACAGCTCTCGGTAACCGAACGGATGCATTGGAAACAAAGACTGATGATCTCTGCCGCTCCCAGCACCGCCTTGATAGAGAGCTCACTAGATTGCACGAAGAAATAGAGACTCTTAAAGAGCGACAAGAGGACCAAGAAAATCGCTCGCGTAGGAATAACTTACGAATACGCAATGTTACGGAATCAGTCCTCGGCTCATCGCTGCCGTCATTCCTGAGAGAATTCTTTATACACCTCGTACCAGACCTCACAGACGAAGAGTGTCTCTGTGATAGGGCTCATAGAGCACTTCGTGCAAAACCCTCTCCCGCTCAACCGCCCAGGGATGTTATTGTCCGTTTCCATTATTTCCGTTCAAAAGAGAAAATCCTGTCCTCTGTCTGGGACTCCCCAGAGATCCTGTTTAAAGGAACGCAGTTACAAATCTTTCAGGATCTGGCTCCCTCCACTATCCAAAAACGACGGGACCTCCAATCGGTCACCCGGGTCCTGCGACAGCACCAGATAAGATATAGATGGGGATTCCCCTTTCAACTTCATGTTTCAGTCAACAACTCCGTTCATTCTGTCAAAACTTTGACCCAAGGACAGGAATTGCTGGCAAAGCTGGATCTCCTCCCGGTATCATCTGCAGTCGACATGGCGACCTCATCCTCTAAATCGCCACACCCTCAGTCTCCCCTGCCTGAATGGACAAGGGTGACCCGCCAGCGCACTGTGGACAGAGATCCTCCCTGACCTGGGGGGACCAGTGGTTTGCCCTCAAACTGTCGGAAGCAGCGCCTCCATGCCTCGTAATGAGCAATGGCTGCGGAGGATTTGACCTCCGTTCAAAATCCCATGTCGTAACTATTTTCTGTTATTGCTGTTACAGTTAAGTTATATTAGTCTGTACTCCCGTGGTAATCCCCCCCCCCCCTTTTTTTTTTGTCTGGACACAGCCCTATATGTTATATATTATATTATGTTCTTCATAGCTGTAAAGTGGCCACGACCACACTCAACCCTTGTGGTCCGGGTAGTCTACCCTCTCTCACATGGTACCTCAGTTACCCCCCAACATTCCCTTTTTGTTGTATACATTGTTGTTTATGCAGTTTTCCTTTCCTGCGGTCCTCGAGTGGGACCCACAATTTCAGGGATTTTTCCCCGTTTGGGTTTTTTCTTCTCTATGTTTTTCCCCTTCTCTTTTTTCTTGTGGCTTCTGTCTGACCCTCCCGCTCCTTCTCTCTCTCTGCCCCGAGGGGTGGCCTCCTCCTGACACAAATAGTACTTTATCTGGTCATGTTTTGCAATATGTCGTACTCCCTCATGTGAATAGCCATGTCCCTTAAAATATTTTCGGTCAATGTAAATGGCCTGAACTCCCCTAGGAAGCGTACTGTGTTTCTGAGTGCTTGCAGGTGAGAGAAAGTCGACATAGCCTTTCTTCAGGAAACACATCTCACTGGTTCCCATACTCTGCTTAAGGGTAAATGGTTCTCCCAGTCCTACTTTGCCTCGGCGGACTGTAAAAAACGTGGTGTAGCCATTTTAATTCACTGTAATATTCCGTTTATCCACTCTAGGACAGTGATGGACCCAGATGGATGGTTTCTTAAGGTGATGGGTACCCTCCGCTCTGTGACTCTCACTTTGGTCTCCACTTACGCTCCCAACCAAGACCAATCTCTGTTTTTTGACTCTCTGTCTAAACGCCTGTCCAGAGAAGCACAGGGAAACATTATTATGGGCGGTGATTTTAACACCATTATCGACCCGTTGTTAGATAGATCCGGCCCTCCACCTCACGCGTCCATGACATCCCTGCCTCGGGCCTCTCGTACTCTCACTGCTACCTTGAAACACCACGGCCTCTGTGACACCTGGCGATCCCAACACCCCCACACTAAAGATTTTACCCATTTCTCGGCTCCACACCAACACTATTCTAGGATCGATATGATCCACATCTCCTCTGCCCTTGTACAACTGATTTCCGATGCGGTTATCACGCCACTGACATGGACGGATCATGCTGGGGTTTAACTCCTCATAGATATATACCGCTCACCTCATAGGAAATATAAATGGCGTCTTGACGATTCGCTTTTGCAACACCCTTCAGCACTGGAGGAAATTCGATTAGCAATTACACATTACTTCTCCGAAAATATATCTCCTGACATCTCGCTTAGTATCCTGTGGGAAGCTCACAAGGCCACGATTCGCGGCGCTTTGCTGGCAAAATCGTCGGCAATTAGGAAAAAATCTGCGCAGGAGATTACCTCACTCGAATCAGAAATAGCCACCTTACTAACTAGACATAAAGCAACCCCCGACGCTTCTCTGCTCTCTCAGATTGACTCCCTCTGGGGACAACTTAATACCCTTCTTTCTAACCGTGCAGCACTAATTCTCCGGAAGCTACAGCAACGCTTTTATAATAAAATGGATAGAATAGACTCCCTACTGGCCAACAAACTACGTCGTAAACAGGCGCTGGGCGCAATAGATACGTTGTACTCGCCACAAAGGCGAACCTACACATATGACCCTGAAGTGATGACCGAAGATTTCCGCTTGTTTTATAGCTCCCTCTATAACTTGTCTGACTCGCCCCCTCTATCTCCTGACGGGGTTGGAGGAGTACACTCATACTTGTCTGATACCCCCCTCCCAGCCCTATCTGACACTCAGTTAGATACCCTTAATAGTCGGATCTCGGATGAGGAGACAATGGCCGCTATACGCTCCATGCGTTCGTCAGCCGCTCCGGGACCGGATGGTTTCACAGCCCAATACTATAAACTGTTTGCGAAAGATTTCGCCCCGCATCTCTCCTCCTTATTCACTGATATTCTTGAGGGAGCCTCCTTTCTGCCGGAGACGACCCGGGCCGACATAGTGGTAATCCCAAAGCCTGACAAAGACCCGACTAGTTGCTCAAATTATAGACCAATCTCACTATTGAATGTCGATCTGAAGATATATGCGAAAATATTAGCCAACCGTCTGGCTCCCCTGTTGCCCGGTTTGGTCCACCCGGACCAGGTCGGCTTCATTCCTGGCCGCCAGGCGTCTGACAACACTAGAAGGGCTATAGACCTAATTTACTCCATTCAAAAGTGGAAGTCTCCCTCTCTCATTCTGGCTCTCGACGCGGAGAAGGCTTTCGACCGCATTTCGTGGTCTTTTGCCTTCGCAGTCCTTGGCAAAATGGGATTCTCTGGAAAATATTTAGAGGGGATTAAAGCACTCTACCGCTCCCCATCAGCCCAGGTTTTGGTTAACGGTGTTTCATCCGCCAGTTTTGGGATTGCCAATGGCACCAGGCAGGGATGCCCCCTCTCTCCTTTAATTTTCGCACTAGTCATGGAGCCCCTGGCAGCAAAGATCCGTAATAACACCACTATCCACGGAGTATCCACAGGCCTATCCGAGCACAAGATAGCGTTATACGCTGATGATGTCCTAATTTCCCTCACAGATCCAGCCCAATCCCTCCCCTCTCTTTTAACTGAGATCCGTTCATATTCACAGTTTTCCGGTTATAAAATTAACGTTAACAAAACAGAGGTCCTTGACTTTCATATACCGGCAGCTCTCAAACAAGACCTACAAACTATCCTACCCTGTAATTGGTATACAAAGAAAATCAAGTACCTTGGTACGTACTTGACCCATCATCACCACCAACTTTTCCAAGCAAATTACCCCCGCTTATTGCAGAAAATCAAAGATGACTTGTTGGAATGGTCCAGCTACTTCATCTCATGGATAGGCAGAATAAATTCTGTCAAGATGAGTGTACTCCCCCGACTTCTGTATTTGTTTCAAACTCTCCCGATTTATGTTCCTACCTATGTCTTTAAGACTTTGCAACGCCAAACCTCCTTTTTTATCTGGAGCCGTAAACGCCCTCGCGTCAGACTTAAACTGCTTCAACGCCCTTCCAGAGGCGGAGGGCTGGGTATCCCGGACTTTAGAAAATACTTCTATGCTGCGCAACTTTCTCAATGTGCACAATGGTGCAACGAGGGCGGGACGGGGAAAGTTTGGGTGAGGATTGAGGCAGAGGAGATGGGTCTAGCTACACTATCCTCCCTACTATGGCTTCGCCGGAACCAGCGCCCCCGTATGGCCCTTTCACATCCCATGGTAAGTCGCTCATTAGCGATATGGGACCTGGCAAATAGACGGTTCACTTTGGCCCCATACCCGTCCCCGCTAATTCCGTTATTTCATAATCCAGCCTTCCCCCCGGGTACGTGTAGGTCCTCGTATACATCCTGGCGCTCGAGCGGTATGCTATATATTAATGACATCACTTCTAACGCTACCTTCCCTCAATTTGCAGATATTTGAGAAGGAACAGTAATCCCTTCTTCGGACTTCTTTCACTATCTGCAAATTAGACATTTTCACTCCACCATTACCAATACCCTTCTCCACAGACAACTATTCCCCTTCGAATACATTAGCTGGAAACGCACCAACACTAAGGGCCTCATTTCCAATATTTACGCTTTACTTAGCGACCACCCTCCTTCATCCCGGGCTCCTCACGAGTTGGCATGGGAAAAGGAGCTGGGATTCACTATAGACAATGAAGATTGGGTGGATATCTGGGATAATGCAGCCTCCAGTTCCATATGTGTAAGAATTAAAGAAAATATCTACAACTTACTCTACCGCTGGTATTATGTCCCATCCCGTCTACACACTATGTTTCCCGACACTCCGGATAGATGCTGGAGGGGT
This sequence comes from Pseudophryne corroboree, assembly GCF_028390025.1. Classification (NCBI taxonomy): domain Eukaryota; kingdom Metazoa; phylum Chordata; class Amphibia; order Anura; family Myobatrachidae; genus Pseudophryne; species Pseudophryne corroboree. The sequence continues at coordinate 441,284,908 of NC_086444.1, read as the reverse complement.
TGTGCGGACGTTGGCTCGTTTTTACACATATGGTGGACCTGCCCAAAAATTTTTACAATTTGGGGTGAGCTCATTACATTGCTCTCGCGCTTATTTGACACCTCCATTTCTCCTGACCCCCAATACTTTCTGCTCCCTATGACCCTCCCTACTCTTAACAGACACCAAAACAAGCTATTTCGACATGTAGTTTCGGCAATGACATGCCAAATAGCCACGGACTGGAAGAACCCGACTCCCTCCCCAATACCGGTAATAATCTCCCGAATTTGGTATGTACATAAAATGGAATACATGACCGCTGTTATTCGTAACACCTCGAAACAATTTGATAAATATGGTCCCCATGGCTAACCTTACAACAGGCTTCTTCCCCATTTGCAACTTGACACCGTGCATTGCAGCTCTACCTACCTCTTGTCTCTGGAGGCCACCCCTCCACCCCTTTCTACTCCGTTTCTTTCTTTTTGACTGAATTTGCTCTATCTCCTCTATTTCCCTGACCCCTTCTATTTTCTCTCCGAGTATTATTTTCATCTAATTCCCACTGTCAACTCTTTTTGACGGACGGCCACTCCGTGGCCGAGAGTTACCCTTTTCAATTGCCTTAACTTTAAAAAAAAAAAAAAAAGGATCCACTCTGTTGATGTTACAACCTATTGTAGTTACATTTGTACTTCGGTTACCTACTTTTCCTGGTATGTTCTGTTATTAATGTAACAATTTCGTGATCCACCTAATAAAATGTGTTTAAAAAAGAAAAGAAAAAAAGAGGTGCACCAAGGTCGCTGGATGGCTAAGCTAAGCGACCCAAGTGGCCGACATAAACACCTGGCCCACCTAGGAGTGGCACTGCAGTTTTCTAACGAGAGGATGAGTGCTTCCATCATCATGTGAATCTGAACCACTAGCCATGAACATAGGCCAGGGCCACAGCCGTTCCTTGCCACTTCGTGTCGTAAATGGCATATTGGCAAGTTTACGCTTCTCATCAGATGCTTTTAATTTTGATTTTTGGGTCATTTTACTGAACTTTTGTAGTATACTTGACGACACAGAGGTAGAGCAATGGACTAATGTACCGTACTGTTATATATATATACTGGTGGTCAGCAAAATTCTGCACTGTCCTACTATATAATACTGGGCACAACTAAAATGCAGCACAGGTATGGATGGATAGTATACTTGACGACACAGAGGTAGGTAGAGCAGTGGACTACTGAACGGTACTGCTATATATATATATATATATATATATATACTGGTGGTCAGCATAATTCTGCACTGTCCTCCTACTATATACTACGATGCAGCACAGATATGGAGCGTTTTTCAGGCAGAGAACGTACAGTAGATATTTTCAGCACACTGAGCACAGATATTTGCAGCACACTGAACACAGAAACTGAGAGAACGCTGCACATCCTCTCCCTACCTATCATCTCCAATGCACGAGTGAAAATGATGGCGACGCGTGGCTCCTTATATAGAATATGAATCTCGCGAGAATCTGACAGCAGGATGATGACGTTCGGGCGCGCTCGGGTTAACCGAGCAAGGCGAGAGGATCCAAGGCTGCCTCGGAACCGTGTAAAATGGGTGAAGTTCGGATTTCGAGGAACCGAACCCGCTCATCACTACCTGTTACTGACTCCACCCACGGCACAGTGGGCAGGTATGTTACTGACACCAGCAGGTCCTGTCACTGGCCCTGAAACCACTTTTCTGCTCAGGCTCCTACCATCGGCACCTGAAACCACTTGCTGCTGTGTTTGTGTAGATACGCTGCTGCCACACCTACTTACTGTCATTGAGTGACCACCACTGGTCACAGACCTGGACTAAAGGGTCCTACACATTGGCTGATCTGCCGCCGAGCTGCCCGACGGCGGATACGGCCGACCCGGCGGTGGGGGGGCCAGTGACGGGGGGAGTGAAGTTTCTTCACTCCCCCCGTCACCCGGTTTCGTAGCAGTGCAGGCAAATATGGACGAGATCGTCCATATTGGCCTGCATGCACAGCCGACGGGGCACCAGCGATGAACGAGCGTGGGGCCGCGCATCATTCATCGCTGGTGCCTCCAGGGCTGCCATCAAAAATTGTGAGCCCCGGGACTGACAAAATAGGCAGGGCCCTCCCCTCCAATTTAAAAAAAAAAAAAAAAAAAATATATATATATATATATATATATATATGCAACAATAGAAGAATTGGCGCCAAGGAGTCACATCAACTCCCACTATTCCAACCCTAAATTGGTTGACACTTTTTAACATAAAATAATAACATGTTCCATCATAAAAATAAGAATTTACTTACCGATAATTCTATTTCTCGTAGTCCGTAGTGGATGCTGGGGACTCCGTAAGGACCATGGGGAATAGCGGCTCCGCAGGAGACTGGGCACAAAAGTAAAGCTTTAGAACTACCTGGTGTGCACTGGCTCCTCCCCCTATGACCCTCCTCCAAGCCTCAGTTAGGATACTGTGCCCGGACGAGCGTACACAATAAGGAAGGATTTTGAATCCCAGGTAAGACTCATACCAGCCACACCAATCACACCGTATAACTCGTGATCTAAACCCAGTTAACAGCATGATAACAGAGGAGCCTCTAGAAAAGATGGCTCACTACAGCAATAACCCGATTTTCTGGTAACAATAACTATGTACCAGTATTGCAGACAATCCGCACTTGGGATGGGCGCCCAGCATCCACTACGGACTACGAGAAATAGAATTATCGGTAAGTAAATTCTTATTTTCTCTAACGTCCTAAGTGGATGCTGGGGACTCCGTAAGGACCATGGGGATTATACCAAAGCTCCCAAACGGGCGGGAGAGTGCGGATGACTCTGCAGCACCAAATGAGAGAACTCCAGGTCCTCCTCAGCCAGGGTATCAATTTTGTAGAATTTTACAAACGTATTTGCTCCTGACCAAGTAGCTGCTCGGCAAAGTTGTAAAGCCGAGACCCCTCGGGCAGCCGCCCAAGATGAGCCCATCTTCCTTGTGGAGTGGGCATTTACAGATTTTTGGCTGGGGCAGGCCTGCCACAGAATGTGCAAGCTGAATTGTACTACAAATCCAACGAGCAATAGTCTGCTTAGAAGCAGGAGCACCCAGCTTGTTGGGTGCATACAGGATAAACAGCGAGTCAGATTTTCTGACTCCAGCCGTCCTGGAAACATATATTTTCAGGGCCCTGATAACGTCTAGCAACTTGGAGTCCTCCAAGTCCCTAGTAGCCGCAGGCACCACAATAGGTTGGTTCAGGTGAAACGCTGAAAACACCTTAGGGAGAAACTGAGGACGAGTCCTCAATTCCGCCCTGTCCGAATGGAAAATCAGATAAGGGCTTTTACAGGATAAAGCCGCCAATTCTGACACGCGCCTGGCCCAGGCCAGGGCCAACAGCATGACCACTTTCCATGTGAGATATTTTAAGTCCACAGATTTAAGTGGTTCAAACCAATGTGACTTTTGGAACCCAAAAACTACATTGAGATCTCAAGGTGCCACTGGAGGCACAAAAGGAGGCTGTATATGCAGTACCCCTTTTACAACGTCTGAACTTCAGGGACTGAAGCTAGTTCTTTTTGGAAGAAAATTGACAGGGCCGAAATTTGAACCTTAATGGACCCCAATTTCAGGCCCATAGACACTCCTGTTTGCAGGAAATGTAGGAATCGACCCAGTTGAATTTCCTCCGTCGGGCCTTACTGGCCTCGCACCACGCAACATATTGTCGCCAAATGCGGTGATAATGTTTTGCGGTTACATCCTTCCTGGCTTTGATCAGGATAGGGATGACTTCATCCGGAATGCCTTTTTTCCTTCAGGATCCGGCGTTCAACCGCCATGCCGTCAAACGCAGCCGCGGTAAGTCTTGGAACAGACAGGGTCCTTGCTGGAGCAGGTCCCTTCTTAGAGGTAGAGGCCACGGATCCTCCGTGAGCATCTCTTGAAGTTCCGGTTACCAAGTCCTTCTTGGCCAATCCGGAGCCACGAATATAGTGCTTACTCCTCTCCATCTTATCAGTCTCAGTACCTTGGGTATGAGAGGCAGATGAGGGAACACATACACTGACTGGTACACCCACGGTGTTACCAGAGCTCTACAGCTATTACCTGAGGGTCCCTTGACCTGGCGCAATACCTGTCGAGTTTTTCCCAACGGTTTATAATCATGTGGAAGACTTCTGGGTGAAGTCCCCACTCTCCCGGGTGGAGGACGTGTCTGCTGAGGAAGTCTGCTTCCCAGTTGTCCACTCCCGGAATTGCTGACAGTGCTATCACATGATTTTCCGCCCAGCGAAGAATCCTTGCAGCTTCTGCCATTGCCCTCCTGCTTCTTGTGCCACCCTGTCTGTTTACGTGGGTGACTGCCGTGATGTTGTCCGACTGGATCAACACCGGCTGACCTTGAAGCAGAGGTCTTGCTAAGCTTAGAGCATTGTAAATGGCCCTTAGCTTCAGGATATTTATGTGAAGTGATGTCTCCAGGCTTGACCATAAGCCCTGGAAATTCCTTCCCTGTGTGACTGCTCCCCAGCCTCGCAGGCTGGCATCAGTGGTCACCAGGACCCAGTCCTGAATGCCGAATCTGCGGCCCTCTAGAAGATGAGCACTCTGCAACCAACACAGGAGGGACACCCTTGTTCTTGGTGACAGGGTTATACGCTGATGCATCTGAAGATGCGACCCGGACCATTTGTCCAGCAGGTCCCACTGGAAAGTTCTTGCGTGGAATCTGCCGAATGGGATTGCTTCGTAGGAAGCCACCATTTTACCCAGAACCCTTGTGCATTGATGCACTGAGACTTGGCTCGGTTTTAGGAGGTTCCTGACTAGCTCGGATAACTCCCTGGCTTTCTCCTCCGGGAGAAACACCTTTTTCTGGACTGTGTCCAGGATCATCCCTAGGAACAGAAGACGAGTCGTCGGAACCAGCTGCGATTTTGGAATATTGAGAATCCAATCGTGCTGCCGCAACACTACCTGAGATAGTGCTACACCGACCTCCAACTGTTCCCTGGATCTTACCCTTATCAGGGAATCGTCCAAGTAAGGGATAACTAAAATTCCCTTCCTTCGAAGGAATATCATCATTTCGGCCATTACCTTGGTAAAGACCCGGGGTGCCGTGGACCATCCATACGGCAGCGTCTGAACTGATAGTGACAGTTCTGTACCATAAACCTGAGGTACCCTTGGTGAGAAGGGTAAATTTGGACATGAAGGTAAGCATCCTCGATGTCCCGAGACATCATGTAGTCCCCTTCTTCCAGGTTCGCAATCACTGCTCTGAGTGACTCAATCTTGAATTTGAACCTCTGTATGTAAGTGTTCAAAGATTTTAGATTTAGAATCGGTCTCACCGGGCCGTCCGGCTTCGGTACCACAACAGTGTGGAATAATACCCCGTTCCCTGCTGGGAATACAGTTTGTGAATGGCTTCCAAAACTGTCTCCCTGTCAGAAGGAGACATCGGTAAAGCCGACTTTAGGAAACGGCGAGGGGGAGACGTCTCGAATTCCAATTTGTACCCCTGAGATATCACCTGAAGGATCCAGGGGTCTACTTGCGAGTGAGCCCACTGCGCGCTGAAATTCATTGAGACGGGCCCCCCACCGTGCCTGATTCTGCTTGTAAAGCCCAGCGTCATACTGAGGGCTTGGCAGAGGCGGGAGAGGGTTTCTGTTCCTGGGAACTGGCTGATTTCTGCAGCCTTTTTCCTCTCCCTCTGTCACGGGGCAGAAATGAGGAACCTTTTGCCCGCTTGTCCATGAAAAGACTGCGCCTGATAATACGGCGTCTTCTCATGTTCCAAATGCCGTTTGAAAACCGCATCACCTGACCACTGTCGTGTCCATAACCCTCTACTGGTAGAAATGGACAACGCACTTAGACTTGATGCCAGTCAGCAAATATTCCGCTGTGCATCACGCATATATAGAAATGCATCTTTTAAATGCTCTATAGGCAAAAATATACTGTCCCTATCTAGGGTATCAATATTTTCAGTCAGGGAATCCGACCACGCCAACCCAGCACTGCACATCCAGGCTGAGGCGATTGCTGGTCGCAGTATAACACCAGTATGTGTGTAAATACATTTTAGGATACCCTCCTGCTTTCTATAAGCAGGATCCTTAAGGGCGGCCATCTCAGGAGAGGGTAGAGCCCTTACAAGCGTGTGAGCACTTTATTCACCCTAGGGGGTGTTTCCCAACGCACCCTAACCTCTGGCGGGAAAGGATATAATGCCAATAACATTTTAGAAATTATCAGTTATCGGGGGAAACCCATGCATCATCACACACCTCATTTAATTTCTCAGATTCAGGAAAACTACAGGTAGTTTTTCCTCACCGAACATAATACCCCTTTTTGGTGGTACTCGTATTATCAGAAATGTGTAAAACATTTTTCATTGCCTCCATCATGTAACGTGTGGCCCTACTGGAAGTCACATTTGTCTCTTCACCGTCGACACTGGAGTCAGTATCCGTGTCGGCGTCTATATCTGCCATCTGAGGTAACGGGCGCTTTAGAGCCCCTGACGGCCTATGAGACGTCTGGACAGGCACAAGCTGAGTAGCCGGCTGTCTCATGTCAACCACTGTCTTTTATACAGAGCTGACACTGTTACGTAATTCCTTCCAACAGAGTTCATCCACTCAGGTGTCGACCCCCTAGGGGGTGACATCACTATTACAGGCAATCTGCTCCGTCTCCACATCATTTTTCTCCTCATACATGTCGACACAAACGTACCGACATACAGCACACACACAGGGAATGCTCTGATAGAGGACAGGACCCCACTAGCCCTTTGGGGAGACAGAGGGAGAGTTTGCCAGCACACACCAGAGCGCTATATATATACAGGGATAACCTTATATAAGTGTTTTTCCCCTTATAGCTGCTGTATCTTTAATACTGCGCGTAACTAGTGCCCCCCTCTCTTTTTTAACCCTTTCTGTAGTGTAGTGACTGCAGGGGAGAGCCAGGGAGCTTCCCTCCAACGGAGCTGTGAGGGAAAATGGCGCCAGTGTGCTGAGGAGATAGGCTCCGCCCCCTTATCGGCGGCCTTATCTCCCGTTTTTCTATGTATTCTGGCAGGGGTTAAATGCATCCATATAGCCCAGGAGCTATATGTGATGCATTTTTTGCCATCCAAGGTGTTTTTATTGCGTCTCAGGGCGCCCCCCCCCAGCGCCCTGCACCCTCAGTGTGAGTGTGAGTGTGAAGTGTGCTGAGAGCAATGGCGCACAGCTGCAGTGCTGTGCGCTACCTTGTTGAAGACAGGACGTCTTCTGCCGCCGATTTTCCGGACCTCTTCTGTCTTCTGGCTCTGTAAGGGGGCCGGCGGCGCGGCTCTGGGACCCATCCATGGCTGGGCCTGTGATCGTCCCTCTGGAGCTAATGTCCAGTAGCCTAAGAAGCCCAATCCACTCTGCACGCAGGTGAGTTCGCTTCTTCTCCCCTTAGTCCCTCGATGCAGTGAGCCTGTTGCCAGCAGGTCTCACTGAAAATAAAAAACCTAAAACTAAACTTTTCACTAAGCAGCTCAGGAGAGCCACCTAGTGTGCACCCTTCTCGTTCGGGCACAAAATCTTAACTGAGGCTTGGAGGAGGGTCATAGGGGGAGGAGCCAGTGCACACCAGGTAGTTCTAAAGCTTTACTTTTGTGCCCAGTCTCCTGCGGAGCCGCTATTCCCCATGGTCCTTACGGAGTCCCCAGCATCCACTTAGGACGTTAGAGAAACATTTATTAAAAACATATTCAAATCAATACAGATTATTATTCCACACTTTAGGATGTATAACTCTTAGCGCTGAATACAAAATGTTGAAGGTTCACAACAATCTCCTCCTTCTCCTTACAGTTGGTTCGGAGATAGCTTCACAACACAGATAACCCAACGCGTTTCGTCTTATCCAAAAGACTTCATAAGGGTTTTCTCTATAATTGTGAAAGATCTTATCAGAGCTAAACATAAACATTCCTTAATAGAGAAAACATAATACATTCCATTAAAACATATGAGGAACATATCATTACAGAGGAACAAGGATATATCCGAGCAGACAGGATGAAAGAGAAGAAAAGGATATTACAATTGAATCTTAGGTCATACCTCAAGTGGCTGAGAAGTATAGTTGTTTATACAAAAAGTATAATGCGACAAAACTTGTTCATACACGCATGATGGAAACTCCTATATAACACCGAGGCTTTCTGATGAACAATCAGTGTAGCCTAACTGGAAAAATATTGATCTCATCATATATACTGAATGTTCATATTGTGTATATATATATATATGAAAAATCATAATGTCCCCTCACATACCTTATGGTGAGATAACTTGTACAAAAATTCGGAAACCCAGGTACTGAAGGGTCACTTTAGAAAGGAGACCTGATAGATTCATATTTAGGGCAAATTAATAGATAATCATCATCTGATATTTAATTAGTCAATTTACCAATCTTTACTAAAGATGGTTAATACATTTTACAATGGAGCTTTATTAGAAAGACAACTTCTCCTTACGGATATAATAATATAATAATATATACTGGAGATTTATGAGGCAGGAAACTATGTTACTGGTCATAACTGCCATTTATACTCATAGCTATTGACTACTTTTATGGGTCCAGCTGCTTTGTTAGTTGACACAATAGAGGTACAGACCTCTAGACCCAAACATTAAAGTTGTTAGTATAAATTATCAGAAAAAAATGGGCTTTTAATTGCATAAACTCCCCACTATCAAAATATCAAGGGAAAGTGTGAAAGTGAATACATCCAACCATTAAAAGCACTAGAGTGCAGTATTACAAATGTACATAGATAAATTATACAAAATAACCTTTACACACAAACAGAGCTTTGTTCAGAGTGGTATCATATTCTCTCACCTTCTATGTGTCTGCTATGGACGCTCAGTACCAGTGCAATGAAGCACCAGACTGGATGTAGCTCCTTATTGTTATATGACCCGTAATGCATTGCGGTATTAAACTCAATGAATAGCTGCTATTCATTGAGTTTAATACCGCAATGCATTATGGGTCATATAACAATTAACAATTAATGTTTTACTCACATTTGGTGGTTATAAGAGTGAATATTATTATAGTGAATTATTCCCAATTAAGAGAGGATAGAATCCATAGGTTGGTTAGTGTGTACCATTAATAACTAGGTCAAATTAAACCTTTATTTGTGTACCAATCAAAATAGGGCATGTGATGATGACATCATCACCTTTCCCTTTATAAGGAGCTACATCCAGTCTGGATGCGAAGTGTTGCAGCGAAGGCTTTGCTAGTGAGTAAAAGCGAAGACGTAGTGTTAGGACACAACCTGACCATCCATACACCTCATGCAGTGTCAGCCTTACTGAACTCTGCCCAAACCAGACATGTCTCATCAGCACGGTTTACAATGTGGGAATTAGCACTAATGGCCCCTGTAAACATCACCATAAAGAGATGCAGCGCACTAAATCCTGCAACTTATCTACCAGGTGTGCCTGGACAGGCACAAAGGGTGGAGGATGAGAATGATGGTGAAGGAGGATTTAGTACAGACACTGACACACATGATTGTATGGAATATCTGAACCAAACTTTCACTGCAAGACCCGACATTAGTGACAACCCACTGGAAGGCGTAGATTTTACTTTTTACACTGACGGTAGTTGCCACAGACAGACGGACTCGGGAGACCTGTGTACTGGATACGCAGTCGTAGATGACAGAGGTATCATAGAAGCTGAACCCCTGGGCCCACCGCACTCAGCACAAGTTGCTGAGCTGGTCGCCCTAACCAGAGCGTGTGAATTGGCCAAGGGTAAGTCAGCCAATATATATATAGATTCTAGGTATGCCTTTGGAGTAGTGCATGATTTCGGGGCCCTATGGCGCCTCAGAAATTTCATGACGGCAGCTGGCACACCTGTAGCGCATGCATCCCACATAAGGCTTCTAACAGCGATACAGGAACCTGACAGAGTGGCTGTTATCAAGTGCAAAGCCCACACTTACAGTCAAGACCCAGTATCACTTGGTAACAGCCGGGCAGACGAAGCTGCTAAATCAGCAGCCAGCACCCCCATACAAACAGATATCACACCACTGATGGTATTCAACACCGTCAACACACAAAAATTAAGTGAAATGCAAAATTTGTGTTCTCCACAGGAAAAGGCAGTCTGGAGGTCAAAGGGGTATGGCCAGGAGTCCTCAGGACTCTGGACAGATGGACAGGGTAAGCCAGTAGCCCCCAGAGCATATCTTCCAAGTTTAGCTGAGGCGGCACACGGTCTGACTCATCTGGGCAAAGAAGGTATGTGTAAGCTGGTGAGAGCCTACTGGTGTGCGCCAGGATTCTCTTCTCATGCGGGTAAGAGAGCAATGACATGTCTTATCTGCTTGAGGAAGAATATTGGAAAGTCAATACCAACAGAACCATCCCATATCCCGCCAACAGACGGCCCTTTCCAGGTAATACAGATTGATTTCATACAGTTACCACCCTGCAGAAATCTAAAATATGTGTTAGTCTGTATTGATGTGTTTTCCAATTGGGTAGAAGCGTTCCCGGCTGCCACAAATACTGCTACGTTCACTGCAAAGAAAATCGTGCAGGAATTTGTGTGCAGATATGGTATCCCTAGGATAACTGAAAGCGATAGGGGTACCCATTTTACAGGTGAAGTCTTTCAGGTTATGTGCAAACTGATGGGAATTAATAGCAAGCTGCATACTCCGTACCGCCCACAGGCGAGTGCGAAGGTGGAAAGAGTAAACAGCACTATTAAGAACAAGCTGAGCAAAGTGATGGCTGAAACTGGATTGTTGTGGCCAGAAGCTTTGCCACTTGTAATGTACAGCATCAGAACCACTCCCAGGTCCCCCCTTAACCTATCACCCTTTGAGATTCTTTTTGGTCGACAACCCCATGTAATGATTGACCCCCAGGATGATTTGAAATGCAATAATGAGGTGACTGTAAAATATTTGGTTAAGATGAGCCAGCAGCTGAGGAATCAAAACAGAAATCTAAAGTTGGTGATTCCTGACCTACCAAACAGTAATTGTCATGACATTGAACCTGGGGATTATGTAACGATTCAAAATTTTCTACGCTCAGGTTGCCTCATTGACAGGTGGGAAGGACCGTACCAAGTCTTACTAACCAGCATGACAGCATTAAAGGTTGCCGAGAGAGAGACTTGGGTCCACTCGTCCCACTGTAAGAAGGTCGCTGACCCAGAGAGAGCCCGTGACAAAGAGCAGAGTGTAGAGAACATCGTATCACTGGAGTGTCTGTTCCAGAAAGGCTGAGAGGCAGGGCTGTTGTCACGGCACCTGAGTGCGGAGAACAACAAGATCAGAGGCGGTTGTCGCACCAGTTTTCTTTTTCCTTTTTATTATTTTCTCCATCTCCCATTACCTTCCTTTCCTCCCCCTTCTTGTTCCCTTTCTCTCCCCTTAACAAGATGGACTTAACCCCAAGAGACTGCATTCTGGGTTTTCCTGTTAATGCTGGTGTTGACGAGAACAGTCTGTTTCGGTGAGAGTACCAGAGAGGTCGAGAAAGGATCTGGAATGGGTTCTGATGGCAAGGACGGATTTGTAGAATTCCAAGAGCAACACATCCATCGAGCAAAGGCGAGTATCAGAAAACGATCTGGTAGTCTAGAAACTAGGAGGCACTGTGAAGGGTTATTGGCTGAGGAAGATTGCATCTGTAGGAATTGTGAAAACATAGTTGAGGATGGGTGCATCCAGAGATGTCAGTCCAGCCTTAATATCAACATGGACCGTCATCCATTGAGTGATTAATGTTATGCACACCAGTGTCTGCAGGAATGTACTGGTGTTTGAACTGTTATGCACACCAGTGCCTGCAGGAATGTACTGGTGTCTGAACGGATAGGTATGCAAAACAAATGAACTCACAGACAGACTGGGGAATATGACATTACGTACACAGAACGTGATAGGGTAACAAAATACACACAAAGTGAACAGAGAAGCCCAGAGGCTAAGGAACTGGGTGTCTCCCTAGTATTAGTAATGCTCAGATGGGAAAAGCAAGATGTTGTGTTTTAATACGTAGAGAACCCGAAATGCTGTTGCTAAGGGCAACAGCAAAACCCTAAAGGGTTACTAACGGGTGTGGCAGTAAACTCCTTGGTCAGAGATGAAATGATAGACACAAGGAGAGTCTCCACAATCCTAATTCTCACTTGCAGTGCACAGGTTCAGCTTACTGCCACTAAACTGACACCTGACACCTTGCACAGTGAGACAGGATTTAGGCAGGCAAGTCTTAGAATACAGCCGCAAACTTGCTAAGTTCACAGAGTAGTAAAAGAACCCCAGCAAGCTAAACGACTGACTCCAGTCTTACTGCTAGGTCTGGATTGGCAGAGTGTAGTACCAAATCCCCAGGCCTATTTGCAGTAAGCAACAACAAATACAAAGCTACACAGTACTGGCTAACTTTCAGGAACTGACTAACCAACAAAGATTCAGCAGCATCTGCTTAACCTGAGAAGAGGCCTTATAAAGCAGGTGCTGTCCACGCCCCACTCAGACCTCACAGACTGTGAGCACAAAAACCAGCACCGGATCCCCTGCCGTGCACAGAGCCTGTAACCACTGCACAGCAAAAGATCCGAACCGGAGTATCAGCTGCGCTCAGGTTACTCCGCTAGCACTTGTCTCCCGGTTGCCATGACGACGTGGCAGCACAGGGCAGGAGACCCTAACAATTACCACTCACTAGTGGGTAAGGTCTTAAACCAGACAGAATGCTGGGTGTGCTCACAAGTACCTCAAGGTCAGAGCAAGTCAGGATTAGTACCGTACCCTTTAGCAATAGATGAGGTACTCGAATTACGGGGTGGGAGACCGGTGGACAAGAAATGTAATATTTCTAGGCCCCCTAGTTTGAAGCTCCACCAGTATCACGTAGATAGATCCTTAGTATGTTTCAACATTTCCAATTCCTGAAAGCCGGGAAATTGGGAGGTGACATGGAATAACCAGACCATGGCATTTTCGCACAGAGCTGATAGGATACCCGTAGACTCTGAACTTATACGCCAAATAGCCAACAGTGGAAGGTATTTTCGGTATAGGTATACTCAAGGAAGTAAGACCATGCGGGTTGGAGAAGTATCACAAGGGTACTGTGCGCATATCATACAGCCTGATACGTGTACTGAACAGATGAGAGAACTAGGGATTGGGTTTTTCACTTGGAAAGTTTGCAATATGGTAATGTCATATTCTGTCCCATATGTTCTCCCCGATGATGCCTATTTCATATGCGGGAGGAAGGCGTATAAGTGGCTTGCCCCAAACTCAGAGGGATTGTGTTACATTGGAAGAGTGTTGCCAGAGGTTATGACCATAACCCATGATAAGATGAAAGACGTTCACCGCAGTGCTCAAGCTCCTTATACTCATACTCATTATGAACACATCGTTAAGAGACACCTCATAGATAGGACAGAGCACGTAGCCTCTGATTTGATCCATGAATCCACTGGGATTCAATTCCTTCTCACATTAGATATCACCCGCACCGCCAGAGGAATTATAAATTATAGGTATATCCACGCGCTAGCGAACCTGATAGATAATATCACCAAGATGTATGATGACACCTTCAGGTATACAGGAAGGGAGTTGCAAGCTTACAAAACGGAATTGATCCAGCACAGGATGGTCCTCAATTATATCACAGCCGTGACGGGAGGGTACTGTGTCACATTGGCAACTCAATATGGTGTGAAGTGCTGCACGTATATTACAAACAGCACTGATGACCCAACTGAGATCATTGATCAAAAGATGGACGATATTTTGCAGTTGAAGTGGGAGTTCCGAAGGAGACACAACCTTACCCTGACTGCTCTGAGTAATGAACTGAACGGCTGGGTCTCATGGTTGAACCCACGCAATTGGTTCTCAGGTTTAGGAGAATGGGCTCAAAATGTTATTATGAGTGTGGGAAAGTTTCTCCTTTGTATCCTGGGAGTCGTCATAATTATTGGTTCGATATTTAGGTGTGTTCGAATTTTAACGCGGCGCAAGCGCAGTACAAAATTGATGAGCTTAAGGAGCGGGGGCATTGGCACAGCAGCAGATTTAATTTATGATCCATCTATAGAAACGATGTTGTGATAAGGATTGCAAATTAATTCCACGGCCCGTTTCTTTCACCCGTTTTTCCTTTGTTTTCCCTCAGCAAAAATACACCCATCCGGAAAAGACTTCAATCAACACCCAAGAATGACTACGCAAATGTTATGTGAATGTATTTTTGATATGTTTCTCATCTTCATCTCTACAACCTTCAGTTAGTGACACACATAGTCGACAGGTGATATCCACATATATTAGCACTCACATATGTTCCCCCTCCATGTATCATCATCTAAATGTGCACCCCATTTGTTGGAACAAGAAGCCGAAAAGAGCTCGGTAGTGTTTGTTGGCCCACTTACAGACCCTTAATACGGGATGAGAAGATTTAATGTATACTTCGCAATACCTCGAAGCTTATCTAGAACATATACGGCACGATGATGCATGCCCCTCAGACATGGATTTCATACATACATGCTTTTACTATCCCACTAGGTCATACATTTCCCACCTACACGTCTCCTCCTACCATCCAATCATCTGTAGATATTGTATAGTATATTTTTCTGTTTTCTGTTAGATAGTGGCAGTTATTGTTGACTGCCAAAGGGTGGACTGTCAAAGTCGAAAAATATTGTAATGCATACACCATGTACTAACCCTTTACACATGCCCGCTGCGCGTGCACTTATTCCGCCGTGCGTGCACATATCCGCAATTTGCGTATGATCGCTCCCGCGCTCCTGCGCGTGGTATGGGTATTTACGGCGGGGTTTGTGAGCGCATAGAGGGTTATCAGCACATTACATATTTAACCTTAATAGTGCACATTTTACACATAGCCACCCCGCACCACATCAGCAAGTATCAACAGTTTAAATGATTCCAGGGGTAAGGAATTCGCCTTTGCATGATAGGAAGGGACAGACGAAGGTTAGAAGGTGATGTCTAGTATCCAGCTGTAGGGTATTTTAAGGGTAACCTTCCGGTGTTGGTTAGAGAAAGATCGCATGTTCCGGCGTATAGTTATGTTCAGAAGTAGAATATAAATATAAACTGTATTTACTGTATATTATGTATGCGGCGGGAATCCAGAGGATACCACCCCAAAGAGCAGTTGAGAAAGACATCGCCCACCTTTTCAAATCAACCTGTGACCTCTCCTGTAATGTAGAGATGCATCTCTGTGTCCAATGGACAATGAGATTACAGTAACCATTGTATTCAGTATGGAAGTTGTGTATAAAAAGCCCGTTGTTGCCTGGCCGGTCAGAAGACTCTGAACGCTTTCTACCTGATAAGCGGAGGACCGGCCGGGTTGCGCAAGCGAACATTCTCACGTATGTACAGTGACTGTAGCCATTATTCTGTTTTAGATTTATCTTGTTAGCTGTGTAGTGTATAACTTGTACTGTTATCCCTTTTGAAATAATCCACTGTGGCCTTAGAACCCTGTGGTTCACTACATATCGGTGTTGTGTCCTCATTTCCCTGCTAGGGTTTAAAGCGTATTTAACTGTATAAGGTTTAAAGTGTATTGATAAGGTGTGTGCGCATAGTGGGTACTTTATACCTTCAGCGCTGCGTAAAGGTTTAAGGTGTAACATCGTTGCAGTGCTTTGCTGCATAAAGGTTTAAAGTATAATCATATCATTAAATTGTATTGTATTACTAATAAGGTTTAAAGGTTATCAAGAGTGTGCGCGCGCTGTGCGTACTCTGTACACCCAGTGCGGCGTGTGTACGCTAAGTACGTACGTCGTACGGGACTCTGTACGCAAATAGCGTACGAAGTGCGTAGCGTGTGTATTAAGTCTAGCGGCCGCAGCGGCTCAATGGTAAGAGTGTGTTTAGAGGTATAGCTTTATGGTTTAAGATAATATCGACATTATCAATGTCATGTCCTTCCTAGCCTTTATTAGCGTAGGAATGACCTCATCCGGAATACCCTTATCCGCTAGAATCCGGCGTTTAACCGCCATGCCGTTCAACGCAGCCGCGGTAAGTCTTGGAATAGACATGGTCCCTGTTGCAACCGGTCCTGTCTTAGAGGAAGAGGCCACGGATCTTCTGTGAGCATTTCCTGCAGATCCGGATACCAGGTCCAATGAGGATTGTTCTCATTCCTCTCCCTCCTACCATTCTCAACACCTTGGGTATGAGAGGAAGAGGGGGAAATACATAGACCGACTGGAACACCCACGGTGTCACTAGGGCATCTACAGCTACTGCCTGAGGGTCTCTTGACCTGGTACAATACCACTGTAGCTTCTCGTTGAGGCAGGACGCCATCATGTCTATCTGTGGCAGTTCCCACTGACTTGCAATCTGTACGAAGGCTTCCTAAAGAAGTCCTCTCTTGGATGCAGGTCGTGTTTGCTGAGGAAGTCTGCTTCTCAGTTATCCACTCCCAGAATGTACTGCTGAAAATGCGCTTACATGATTTTCCGCCCAGCGGAGAATCCTGGTGGCTTCTGCCATTTCCACTCTGCTCTTTGTGCCGCCTTGACGGTTTACATGAGCCACTGCGGTGATGTTGTCTGACTGGATCAGAACCAGTAGGTTGCGAAGCAATGTTTCCGCTTGCCGAAGGGCGTTGTATATGGCCCTCTGCTCCAGGATGTTGATTTGAATACAAGTTTTTTTGACTTGACTCAAAGACCTTGGAAGTTTCTTCCCTGTGTGACTGCTCCCCCACCTCAGAGGCTCGCGTCCGTGGCCACCAGAATCCAGTCCTGGATGGTGAACCTGTGACCCTGCAGAAGGTGAGCACTCTGCAGCCACCATAGGAGAGACACCCTGGCCCTAGGGGACAGGGTGATTAACTGATGCATCTGTAGATGTGATCCGGACCACTTGTTCCGTAGATCCCATTGGTAAGTCCTCGCATGGAACCTGCCGAAGGGAATGGCCCCGTAAGATGCCATCTTTCCCAGGACCAGAGTGCAGTGATGCACGGACACCTGTTTTGGCTTTAATAGGTGTTTTACCAGAGTCATTAGTTCCTGGGCCTTCTCTATCGGAAGATAAACCCATTTCTGGTCCGTATTCAGAATCATACCCAAGAAGGGCAGACGAGTCATAGGAACCAACTGTGACTTCGAGATATTGAGAATCCAGCCGAGTTGCTGTGATACCTTCAGCGAAAGTGACACGCTGTTCAACAACTGCTCTTTTGATCTCGCCCTTATTAGGAGATCGTCCAATTATGGGATAATTGTGACTCCTTGCTTGCGTAGGAGCACCATCATTTCCGCCAATTACCCTGAAATTGGTAATGACAATACTGTACCGTAATTCTCAGGTACGCCTGATGGGGTGGATAAATGGGAACATGAGGGTATGCAGCCTTTATGTCTAGATACACCATAAAATCCTCCCCTTCCAGGCTGGCGATGATCGCTCTGAGCGATTCCACCTTGAATTTGAACCTTTTCAAGTATAGGTTCAGAGATTTTTAATTTTTTAAAAATAGGTCTGACCGAACCGTCCGGTTTCGGGACTACAGCCAAGGTTGAGTAATATCCCCTTCCTTGTTGAAGGAGGGGAACCTTGAGCACCACCTGTTGGAGATACAATGTGTGAATTGTATTTAATATTATCTCCCTTTCTGGGGGAGAAGCCGGTAGGGCCGATGAGGAAAACCGGCGAGGAGGCACCTCTTCGAATTCCAGCTTGTAACCCTGAGAAACAATTTCTATTGCCCAGGGATCCACCTGTGAGTGAACTCAGATGTGGCTGAAGAGTCGAAGACGTGCTCCCACTGGGGCGGACTCCCTTAGCGGAGCCCCAGCGTCATGCGGTGGATTTAGTAGAGGCCGGGGAGGACTTCTGTTCCTGGGAACTAGCTGCGCCCTTACCTCTGGTAAGAAAGGACGCTCCTCGTACTTTCTTGTTTTTCTGCGACCGAAAGGACTGCATTTGATAATGTCGTGCTTTCTTAGGCTGTGAGGGAATATAAGGCAAAAGATCAGATTTACCAGCTATAGCTGTGGAGACCAGGTCTGAGAGCCCTTCTCCACACAATTCCTCACCCTTGTAAGGTAAAACCTCCATATGCCACTTTTACTCGGCATCACCTGTCCATTGCATGTTCCACAGGACACGTCTAGCAGAAATCGACATAGCGTTGACTCTAGAACTCAGTAGACCAATGCCTCTTTGAGCATGTCTTATATATAAGACAGCATCTTTTATATATCCTAGGGTCAATCACATGGTATCCTTATCTAGGGTTTCAATCTCCGCTGATAAGGTATCTGTCCACGCTGCTACAGCGCTATAAACCCCTGCCGACACAATCGCCGGTCTGAGTAGTGTACCAGAATGTGTGTAAATGGACTTCAAAGTACTTTTCTGCATGCTATCTGCAGGATCCCTGAGGGTAGCTGTATCTTGGTATGTCAGCGCTACCTTTTGGGTAAACGTGTCAACGCCTTGTCCACCCTATGGGAGGATTCCCATCGTATTCTGGCCCTAGCAGGGAAAGGATACGCCTTGAGAATTCTTTTGGGAAACTGCAGTTTCTTGTCTGGAGATTCCCGCTCTTTTTCACACAATTCATTTGGTTCATGAGAGAGGGGAAATGTTATCACAGCTTTCTTCCCCTTAAACATGTGTACCCTCGTGTCAGGGACAGATTGTCACACGCCAGAGGCGGCGTTCGCCGCGCTTACTCCTGCGGGCCTGCTGGTCTGTGTTGCGGCCTCCGCCTTCGGTGGGCCACGGGCTCCGGCGTCTGGCTGGCGCGGCTCTCCAGGGCAGGGGCGGCGCCATGACACCCGGCATCACGTGGGCGGGGGGCAGGTGACGTCATCAGACTGTTCCGCCAATCCAGCGGTGGCGGGAGATTCAAAGTCAGACGCCGGACAGAGCCTCGGCGCCTGAGTATCGTCTTTCCCCTGAAGTGGATGCCAGCGCTCTTGTTCCCGGCGAGAATCTCTGAAGCTGTACTCCAGTGTCTCCGGCATTTCCAGGTGCCAGTTCGCTGCACAGGTTCCAGCGTTCTCAGCGGCTGGTGTGTCTCTCTGCGGTCCAGTCACCAGGGCTCCTAGGAATCAGCGTGGGCTGTGGGCCCTAATCACCGTTCTCAAATTCTTCAAATCATCAGCGTCACAGTCACCGTTCACAAGTTCTACGAATCATCAGCGTCTTAAACCACTGCACTTAAGTTCTTCAAATCATCAGCGTCTCAGTCACCGTTCTCAAGTACTTTAAGTCATCCGTGTCTTTAACCACCGTTTACAAGTTCTTCAAATCATCAGTGTCTTTTAAAACATCGCTCACAATTTCTTCCGTCACCAGTATCTTTAACATTGCTCATAAACCTTTCAATGGGCCTGGACATTCCTTCATAAGTTCTCTTTATGCTATATGATTTTGAGTTGTTCTTTTCCTGCAATAAAGCTCTTCAATATTTCACCAAACCTTACTGTCAGTGTCCTGTATGAGGAAATCCTATATCAGGTCACCCCTGTTCCGGCCCAGTTGTGGTTCCTCTTCCCAACCATCGGAAGAATCCCCGAGTCCACAACATACTCAATCTAGGTCAGTGACACAGATGGGACATCAGTGATATGCAAAACATCTTTTATTACAATAATCATATATTGAATACTTTTCTGACAGTTTTGGCTGTAACTTTGCCTCATCGTAGTCGACACTGGAGTCAGACTCCGTGTCGGTATCAATGTCTATTATTTTGGATAGTGGGCGTTTTGAGACTCTGAAGGTCCCTGCGACATAGGGACAGACATGGGTAGATTCCCTGTCTGTTCTCTAATCTTTTGTGCAATAAATTTACCTCCGCACTTAATTCCACATATCCAGTCAGGTGTCAGCGTTGTCGACGGAGACACCACACACACACATTTGCTCCATCTCCTCCTTAGAAGAGCCTTTTGCCTGACATGTCGACACACACGTACCGACACACCACACACTCAGGGAATCCTCTTATCTGTAGACAGTTCCCCCACAAGGCCCTTTAGAGAGATAGAGAGAGAGTATGCCAGCACACACCCAGCGCTAATACCCCAGGAAAAACACACAATGTGTTTACCCAGTAGCACTGTAATACTATTATTTGCTGCCAATTATGTGCCCCCCCCCCTCCTCTTCTCTGAAACCCCCTTTCACTGTGTGATAAGCAGGGGAGAGTCCGGGGAGCTTCCTCTCAGCTGTGCTGTGGAGAAAATGGCGCTGGTGAGTGCTGAGGGAGAAGCCCCGCCCCCTCGGCGGCGGGCTTCTGTCCCGCTTAAATATAATAAATACTGGCGGGGGCTCTTTATATATACAGTGCCTAGTGTCACGATCCGGGTATCTGGACGCCATTACTTACCCTTCAGATGCCTCCTAAGGCTGGCTCAGCGTTCCAGGACCGGATCCCGCTGTTCCTGAGTTTCCACATGCTGAATGTCAGAGTGGTGATTTCATCAGCCGCGGCCTCCGCTGTGCCCGCGTGGTTAAATGTGCGCTTGTCAGTCTGGCGTCTCCTGTCTCCTGTGGCCGGCGTCGCCATTACTGTTTCAATTCTCACATGGATTACAAACCAAACTTCCCTCCAAGTGTCTGCATGGGCGCAGCCATCTTGGATTTTGTCATCTGATTATTTCCACCAATCTGCTGTCTGTATTGTTGATTTGCATAATTGCCTAGCCAACCCCTTCCTTGCTGCAGGTAGAAGTATGCTGTGCCTGAGCAAGGAAGGCGTCAGTGCTTTGGTTGTCTAACCTAGTTCCAGTTTGTCTCTCTCCTGTGGTTGTCTTCCAGGTTCCAGCTCCTGTCTCCAGACTTCTGCTATAGAGACCCGCACCAGCATTCCATCTGCGGTGTAGCCTGACTCTCCGATCCATTCTGGACTCACCTGTTTCCAGCTACAACAATCACCTGCTTCCAGCCCAGCTTCCAGCAGTGTACAGCTTCTCTTAAAGGGCCGGTGTCCTTTCTGCAGTTTACCACTCTCCACCGGTATTATTATTTCACCGCTCTCAAACAATCACCTGCTTCCAGCCCAGCTTCCAGCAGTGTATAGCTTCTCTTAAAGGGCCGGTGTCCTTTTCTGCAGTTTACCACTCTCCACCGGTATTATTATTTCACCGCTCTCAAACTCCAAACTTCATTATTATTTCATCGCTCTCAAGTTCGTTTATTATTTAACTGGTTCCAGCCAGTATCCACTCCGTACCAACAACAGTCTGGTTCCAGCCAGTATCCACAGCAGCCGTTTTACCTTCAGCAGCCCAGCCTTTCCTGGAACATCAGCTGGTACGATCCTGGGTTCTCTCCATTGCTACAGTCAGGCCTGGTAAGGACTTTCCAACTAGAAGATTATAAGAACTGTCTCACACTACCAGTGCCTGTGGCCCTTGCCACCCTGTAGTACCCAGGAATTGTATTTATCCTCTGTTGACTTTTATGTTTCCTTTTACTGCTGCTGTGTTACGGAGTTTGTCATAATAAACATCATTGACTTTTATCCTGGTTGTCGTGGTCACGCCTTCGGGCAGTTATTCTACATGTTACTTACATGTCTAGGGGTCTGATACAACCTCCCAGGTTCCGTTACATCTCAGCCCCTACAACTGAGGCTGCCTCCCGTCAGCTCAGGCCCTCAGTTGTGACAGTAAGCACTGACCTAATGAATCCAGCCGGAGACCAGGATCAAGCGGCCAGGCCGATGCAAGAACTGGCAGCCCGACTTGAACATCAGGAGGCTGCACAGGGCCACATCATCCGCTGTCTCCAGGATCTCTCTACACGGCTGGATGGGATTCAAACGACCCTCCGTGGACCTGGCACGTCCGGTGCATCCACTACAGTCCACCAGCTGTAACCCCACCCACCTTACCCATTTCCAGTCCACATCTTCATCTTCCAACGCCAGCAAAATCTGATGGATCTCCAAGGTTCTGCAGGGGATTTCTCAATCAATGTGAAATCCACTTTGAGCTTCTACCTGGCAATTTCTTCAGTGACCGTACCAAAATTGCCTATATCATCTCCCTTCTCAGTGGCTCAGCCCTTGACTGAGCATCACCTTTATGGGAGAAGTCTGATCCCCTGCTATCCTCCTATACTGACTTTGTAGCTACATTCAGGCGCATCTTCGACGAGCCAGGCCGGATAACATCTGCTTCATCTGAGATTCTCCGTTTACGCCAGGGAACACGTACTGTGGGACAGTATCTTATACAGTTTAAAATCCTGGCATCCGAACTGGCATGGAACGACGAGGCCCTGTATGCTGCATTCTGGCATGGCTTATCAGAACGCATCAAGGATGAGTTAGCTACCAGAGACTTGCCCTCTAAGTTGGATGAGCTAATTTCTCTTTGCACGAAGGTTGATCTACGTTTCAGAGAGAGAGCAACCGAGCGAGGAAGATCATCTACTCCTAAATCTTCTGCTCCTCCTCCTCGTCAACCATCTCCATCCAAGGATGAGCCTATGCAAATTAGTCGTTCCCGTCTATCTCCCGCTGAGCGCCGAAGACGTCTCTCTGAGTCTCTCTGTCTCTACAGTGCAGCTCCGTCGCACACTATCAATGCCTGTCCCAAACGTCCGGGAAACTCCAGATCCTAGCTCGCCAAGGAGAGGGCCGGCTAGGAGTAATGATCTCCTCTCCATCTCCTCATGACTGTAACCTCCCAGTGTCGCTCCAAATTGCTCAACGTTACAGGAACGTCATTGCCCTCCTTGATTCCGGAGCAGCTGGGAATTTCATAACCGAAGCTTATGTTAAACGGTGGTCCCTACCCACCGAGAGACTGTCCTCGTCCATCTCTTTGACTGCCGTGGATGGCAGCAAGATTTTTGACGCAGTCATTTCCTTAAGGACTCTTCCAGTTCGTCTGAGAGTGGAGTTCATCATTCTGAGTATATTTCTTTTTTAGTGATTCCAAGAGCCACACATCCAGTGGTTTTAGGCCTTCCATGGCTCCGTCTCCACAACCCATCAATTGACTGGACGACTACGCAAATAATGGCATGGGGTCCCTCCTGTGCTGAGACTTGCTTAGCCAAAGTTCTTCCTGTTTGTTCTTCCTTCCCCAGGTCATCTGATGTTCCGCCTCCTCCATATCAAGACTTCACGGACGTGTTCAGTAAAGCCTCTGCTGATATCCTTCCTCCTCATAGAGAATGGGACTGCCCAATCGACCTCATTCCAGGGAAGGTTCCACCGCGAGGCCGAACTTATCCGTTGTCTCTGCCTGAGACACACTCCATGGAAGAGTACATCAAAGAGAACCTGGCGAAGGGTTTCATCCGACCATCTTCTTCTCCAGCCGGCGCAGGCTTCTTCTTCGTTAAGAAGAAAGACGGTGGTCTGCGTCCGTGCATCGACTACAGAGGTCTGAACGACATTACCGTCAAGAACCGATACCCTTTACCCCTGATTACCGAGCTCTTTGATAGAGTTAGTGGTGCAACTATTTTCACAAAGCTGGACTTGAGGGGTGCCTACAATCTCATCCGAATCCGTGAGGGTGACGAGTGGAAGACCGCCTTTAACACCCGTGACGGACATTATGAGTACCTCGTCATGCCCTTCGGATTGAGCAACGCTCCAGCAGTCTTCCAGCACTTCGTGAATGAGATTTTCAGGGACATCTTGTACCGCCATGTCGTGGTTTATCTAGACGACATCCTCATCTTTGCTAATAATCTCGAAGATCATCGTTTCTGGGTAAAAGAGGTTCTTTCCCGTCTCCGTGTCAATCACCTCTATTGTAAATTGGAGAAGTGTGTGTTTGAAGTTAAAACCATTCCGTTTCTAGGTTACATTGTGTCCGGTTCCGGACTAGAGATGGATCCTGAGAAACTCCAAGCAATCCAGAATTGGCCTATACCCTTAAGCCTCAAAGGGGTCCAGAGGTTCTTAGGGTTCGCCAATTATTATAGAAAATTTATACGAGACTTTTCCACCATCGTGGCGCCTATCACTGCATTAACCAAGAAAGGTGCTAATCCGTCCAAGTGGTCCGAGGAAGCTACACAGGCCTTTCACCTTCTGAAGCAACGGTTCATCTCTGCACCAGTTCTGAAACAGCCCGACACCGACTATCCTTTTATCTTAGAGGTAGATGCCTCCTCCGTTGGAGTAGGAGCAGTGTTATCCCAGAGGGCCAAAGATGGACATCTACATCCTTGCAGTTTCTTCTCCCGGAAGTTCTCCCCAGCTGAGCGCAACTATGCCATTGGCGATCAGGAGTTGCTAGCCATCAAGCTCGCTCTGGAGGAGTGGAGATACCTGTTGGAGGGAGCTTCCCACTCAATCACCATACTTACCGACCACAAAAATCTTTTATATCTCAAAGGCGCACAATGTCTGAATCCTCGTCAGGCCAGATGGGCACTTTTCTTCTCTAGGTTTGACTTTAAACTCCAGTTCTGTCCGGGTTCTCAGAATCGTAAGGCCGATGCCCTTTCCCGCTCATGGGAGCAAGAAAATGAGTCCGAGTCTGCAGACAAGCATCCTATTATTAATCCGTTGGCATTCTCCACGGTAGGGATGGACTCTACGCCTCCACCAGGGAAAAGTTTTGTTAAGCCAGTTCTAAGGAAGAAGCTCATGCATTGGGCCCATGCTTCCCGTTTTGCTGGACATACAGGCATTCAGAAAACCCTTGAATTTATTTCTAGGTCCTACTGGTGGCCAACTCTGAAGAAGGACGTTATGGAATTTATTGCCTCCTGCCGAAAGTGTGCCCAACACAAAGTCTCCCGCCAGTCGCCTGCAGGGCAACTGGTTCCATTATCTGTTCCCCGTCGACCTTGGACCCATTTGTCGATGGACTTTGTTTCCGATCTACCTATCTGCAACAAGTTTAATACCATCTGGGTGGTAGTTGACCGGTTCACCAAGATGGCACATTTCATCCCTCTCACCGGTCTTCCGTCAGCTTCCAAGTTGGCTCAAGTGTTTATACAAGAGATCTTCCGACTTCACGGTCTTCCTGAAGAGATCATCTCGGATCGTGGAGTACAATTTGTAGCCAAATTTTGGCGAAGTTTGTGTCAAGCCCTCCAAGTCAAGTTAAAGTTTTCCACGGCTTACCATCCTCAGACCAATGGTCAAACCGAGAGGGTGAATCAGGACTTGGAGGCCTTCCTCCGTATATATGTGTCTTCCTCTCAAGATGACTGGGTTCAACTCCTTCCTTGGGCCGAGTTCAGCCACAACAATCAATACCATTCCTCATCTTCTTCTACACCATTCTTCATTAATTATGGATTCCACCCTAAAGTCCCAGAATTCCAACCGCTTCCCGCAACTTCTGTTCCAGCAGTGGATGTCACCTTGCGTCAGTTTTCAAATAACTGGAGGAACGTCCGCGCAGCCCTGCTTAAAGCCTCATTCAGGTATAAGAAGTTTGCCGATAGGAAGCGTAGAGCGGTTCCTGCTCTCAAGGTGGGTGATCGTGTGTGGCTGTCCACGAAGAATTTGAGGTTGAGAGTTCCCAGCATGAAATTTGCACCTCGCTACATCGGACCCTTCAAGATTGAACAAGTCATCAATCCTGTTGCCTACAGGTTACAGTTACCATCCTTCTTGAAAATACCCAGGACATTTCATGTTTCTTTGTTGAAACCGCTGATCCTGAATCGGTTTCATTCCGCACTTCCTCCAGCTCCCAAAGTTCAGACTCAACGGGGAGTCGAGTACGAGGTGGCCAAGATTTTGGACTCACGTTTCCGTTACGGTCAGTTACAATACCTCATTGACTGGAAGGGCTATGGTCCTGAAGAACGCTCTTGGACCAATGCCTCAGACGTCCATGCTCCTGCCTTGGTCCGAAATTTCCACGCAAAGTTTCCTTTAAAGCCTAAGAAGTGTCCTGGGGCCACTCCTAAAGGGGGGGGTGCTGTCACGATCCGGGTATCTGGACGCCATTACTTACCCTTCAGATGCCTCCTAAGGCTGGCTCAGCGTTCCAGGACCGGATCCCGCTGTTCCTGAGTTTCCACATGCTGAATGTCAGAGTGGTGATTTCATCAGCCGCGGCCTCCGCTGTGCCCGCGTGGTTAAATGTGCGCTTGTCAGTCTGGCGTCTCCTGTCTCCTGTGGCCGGCGTCGCCATTACTGTTTCAATTCTCACATGGATTACAAACCAAACTTCCCTCCAAGTGTCTGCATGGGCGCAGCCATCTTGGATTTTGTCATCTGATTATTTCCACCAATCTGCTGTCTGTATTGTTGATTTGCATAATTGCCTAGCCAACCCCTTCCTTGCTGCAGGTATAAGTATGCTGTGCCTGAGCAAGGAAGGCGTCAGTGCTTTGGTTGTCTAACCTATTTCCAGTTTGTCTCTCTCCTGTGGTTGTCTTCCAGGTTCCAGCTCCAGTCTCCAGACTTCTGCTATAGAGACCCGCACCAGCATTCCATCTGCGGTGTAGCCTGACTCTCCGATCCATTCTGGACTCACCTGTTTCCAGCTACAACAATCACCTGCTTCCAGCCCAGCTTCCAGCAGTGTACAGCTTCTCTTAAAGGGCCGGTGTCCTTTCTGCAGTTTACCACTCTCCACCGGTATTATTATTTCACCGCTCTCAAACAATCACCTGCTTCCAGCCCAGCTTCCAGCAGTGTATAGCTTCTCTTAAAGGGCCGGTGTCCTTTTCTGCAGTTTACCACTCTCCACCGGTATTATTATTTCACCGCTCTCAAACTCCAAACTTCATTATTATTTCATCGCTCTCAAGTTCGTTTATTATTTAACTGGTTCCAGCCAGTATCCACTCCGTACCAACAACAGTCTGGTTCCAGCCAGTATCCACAGCAGCCGTTTTACCTTCAGCAGCCCAGCCTTTCCTGGAACATCAGCTGGTACGATCCTGGGTTCTCTCCATTGCTACAGTCAGGCCTGGTAAGGACTTTCCAACTAGAAGATTATAAGAACTGTCTCACACTACCAGTGCCTGTGGCCCTTGCCACCCTGTAGTACCCAGGAATTGTATTTATCCTCTGTTGACTTTTATGTTTCCTTTTACTGCTGCTGTGTTACGGAGTTTGTCATAATAAACATCATTGACTTTTATCCTGGTTGTCGTGGTCACGCCTTCGGGCAGTTATTCTACATGTTACTTACATGTCTAGGGGTCTGATACAACCTCCCAGGTTCCGTTACATCTCAGCTCCTACAACTGAGGCTGCCTCCCGTCAGCTCAGGCCCTCAGTTGTGACACCTAGCTGTTTATATATCTTTTGCCAGAAATGAGGTTTATATTGCTGCCCAGGGCGCCCCCCCCCTGCGCCCTGCACCCTTACAGTGACTGCCGTGTGTGAGGTGTGTGGGAGCAATGGCACACAGCTGCACTGCTGTGCGTTACCTCAGTGAGGATCATGAAGTCTTCTGCCGCCTCTGAAGTCCTTTTCTTCTCATACTCACCCGGCTTCTATCTCTCGGCTCTGTGAGGAGGACGGCGGCGCGGCTCCGGGACGAACTCCAGGGTGAGACCTGTGTTCTGACTCTCTCTGGAGCTAATGGTGTCCAGTAGCCTAAGAAGCAGAGCCTTGAAACTCACAGAAGTAGGTCTGCTTCTCTCCCCTCAGTCCCTCGATGCAGGGAGTCTGTTGCCAGCAGGCTCCCTGAAAATAAAAAACCTAACAAATATACTTTGTCAGAAAGCTCAGGAGAACTCTCTGAAAAGCACCCAGTCTCCACTGGGCACAGTATCAAACTGAGGTCTGGAGGAGGGGCATAGAGGGAGGAGCCAGTGCACACCAGATCTAAAGTCTTTCTTAAAGTGCCCATGTCTCCTGCGGAGCCGGTCTATCCCCATGGTCCTTACGGAGTCCCCAGCATCCTCTAGGACGTAAAAGAAAAAGATTTACCGCGAGGCCGAACTTATCCGTTGTCTCTGCCTGAGACACACTCCATGGAAGAGTACATCAAAGAGAACCTGGCGAAGGGTTTCATCCGACCATCTTCTTCTCCAGCCGGCGCAGGCTTCTTCTTCGTTAAGAAGAAAGACGGTGGTCTGCGTCCGTGCATCGACTACAGAGGTCAGAACGACATTACCGTCAAGAACCGATACCCTTTACCCCTGATTACCGAGCTCTTTGATAGAGTTAGTGGTGCAACTATTTTCACAAAGCTGGACTTGAGGGGTGCCTACAATCTCATCCGAATCCGTGAGGGTGACGAGTGGAAGACCGCCTTTAACACCCGTGACGGACATTATGAGTACCTCGTCATGCCCTTCGGATTGAGCAACGCTCCAGCAGTCTTCCAGCACTTCGTGAATGAGATTTTCAGGGACATCTTGTACCGCCATGTCGTGGTTTATCTAGACGACATCCTCATCTTTGCTAATAATCTCGAAGATCATCGTTTCTGGGTAAAAGAGGTTCTTTCCCGTCTCCGTGTCAATCACCTCTATTGTAAATTGGAGAAGTGTGTGTTTGAAGTTAAAACCATTCCGTTTCTAGGTTACATTGTGTCCGGTTCCGGACTAGAGATGGATCCTGAGAAACTCCAAGCAATCCAGAATTGGCCTATACCCTTAAGCCTCAAAGGGGTCCAGAGGTTCTTAGGGTTCGCCAATTATTATAGAAAATTTATACGAGACTTTTCCACCATCGTGGCGCCTATCACTGCATTAACCAAGAAAGGTGCTAATCCGTCCAAGTGGTCCGAGGAAGCTACACAGGCCTTTCACCTTCTGAAGCAACGGTTCATCTCTGCACCAGTTCTGAAACAGCCCGACACCGACTATCCTTTTATCTTAGAGGTAGATGCCTCCTCCGTTGGAGTAGGAGCAGTGTTATCCCAGAGGGCCAAAGATGGACATCTACATCCTTGCAGTTTCTTCTCCCGGAAGTTCTCCCCAGCTGAGCGCAACTATGCCATTGGCGATCAGGAGTTGCTAGCCATCAAGCTCGCTCTGGAGGAGTGGAGATACCTGTTGGAGGGAGCTTCCCACTCAATCACCATACTTACCGACCACAAAAATCTTTTATATCTCAAAGGCGCACAATGTCTGAATCCTCGTCAGGCCAGATGGGCACTTTTCTTCTCTAGGTTTGACTTTAAACTCCAGTTCTGTCCGGGTTCTCAGAATCGTAAGGCCGATGCCCTTTCCCGCTCATGGGAGCAAGAAAATGAGTCCGAGTCTGCAGACAAGCATCCTATTATTAATCCGTTGGCATTCTCCACGGTAGGGATGGACTCTACGCCTCCACCAGGGAAAAGTTTTGTTAAGCCAGTTCTAAGGAAGAAGCTCATGCATTGGGCCCATGCTTCCCGTTTTGCTGGACATACAGGCATTCAGAAAACCCTTGAATTTATTTCTAGGTCCTACTGGTGGCCAACTCTGAAGAAGGACGTTATGGAATTTATTGCCTCCTGCCGAAAGTGTGCCCAACACAAAGTCTCCCGCCAGTCGCCTGCGGGGCAACTGGTTCCATTATCTGTTACCCGTCGACCTTGGACCCATTTGTCGATGGACTTTGTTTCCGATCTACCTATCTGCAACAAGTTTAATACCATCTGGGTGGTAGTTGACCGGTTCACCAAGATGGCACATTTCATCCCTCTCACCGGTCTTCCGTCAGCTTCCAAGTTGGCTCAAGTGTTTATACAAGAGATCTTCCGACTTCACGGTCTTCCTGAAGAGATCATCTCGGATCGTGGAGTACAATTTGTAGCCAAATTTTGGCGAAGTTTGTGTCAAGCCCTCCAAGTCAAGTTAAAGTTTTCCACGGCTTACCATCCTCAGACCAATGGTCAAACCGAGAGGGTGAATCAGGACTTGGAGGCCTTCCTCCGTATATATGTGTCTTCCTCTCAAGATGACTGGGTTCAACTCCTTCCTTGGGCCGAGTTCAGCCACAACAATCAATACCATTCCTCATCTTCTTCTACACCATTCTTCATTAATTATGGATTCCACCCTAAAGTCCCAGAATTCCAACCGCTTCCCGCAACTTCTGTTCCAGCAGTGGATGTCACCTTGCGTCAGTTTTCAAATAACTGGAGGAACGTCCGCGCAGCCCTGCTTAAAGCCTCATTCAGGTATAAGAAGTTTGCCGATAGGAAGCGTAGAGCGGTTCCTGCTCTCAAGGTGGGTGATCGTGTGTGGCTGTCCACGAAGAATTTGAGGTTGAGAGTTCCCAGCATGAAATTTGCACCTCGCTACATCGGACCCTTCAAGATTGAACAAGTCATCAATCCTGTTGCCTACAGGTTACAGTTACCATCCTTCTTGAAAATACCCAGGACATTTCATGTTTCTTTGTTGAAACCGCTGATCCTGAATCGGTTTCATTCCGCACTTCCTCCAGCTCCAAAAGTTCAGACTCAACGGGGAGTCGAGTACGAGGTGGCCAAGATTTTGGACTCACGTTTCCGTTACGGTCAGTTACAATACCTCATTGACTGGAAGGGCTATGGTCCTGAAGAACGCTCTTGGACCAATGCCTCAGACGTCCATGCTCCTGCCTTGGTCCGAAATTTCCACGCAAAGTTTCCTTTAAAGCCTAAGAAGTGTCCTGGGGCCACTCCTAAAGGGGGGGGTGCTGTCACGATCCGGGTATCTGGACGCCATTACTTACCCTTCAGATGCCTCCTAAGGCTGGCTCAGCGTTCCAGGACCGGATCCCGCTGTTCCTGAGTTTCCACATGCTGAATGTCAGAGTGGTGATTTCATCAGCCGCGGCCTCCGCTGTGCCCGCGTGGTTAAATGTGCGCTTGTCAGTCTGGCGTCTCCTGTCTCCTGTGGCCGGCGTCGCCATTACTGTTTCAATTCTCACATGGATTACAAACCAAACTTCCCTCCAAGTGTCTGCATGGGCGCAGCCATCTTGGATTTTGTCATCTGATTATTTCCACCAATCTGCTGTCTGTATTGTTGATTTGCATAATTGCCTAGCCAACCCCTTCCTTGCTGCAGGTATAAGTATGCTGTGACTGAGCAAGGAAGGCGTCAGTGCTTTGGTTGTCTAACCTATTTCCAGTTTGTCTCTCTCCTGTGGTTGTCTTCCAGGTTCCAGCTCCAGTCTCCAGACTTCTGCTATAGAGACCCGCACCAGCATTCCATCTGCGGTGTAGCCTGACTCTCCGATCCATTCTGGACTCACCTGTTTCCAGCTACAACAATCACCTGCTTCCAGCCCAGCTTCCAGCAGTGTACAGCTTCTCTTAAAGGGCCGGTGTCCTTTCTGCAGTTTACCACTCTCCACCGGTATTATTATTTCACCGCTCTCAAACAATCACCTGCTTCCAGCCCAGCTTCCAGCAGTGTATAGCTTCTCTTAAAGGGCCGGTGTCCTTTTCTGCAGTTTACCACTCTCCACCGGTATTATTATTTCACCGCTCTCAAACTCCAAACTTCATTATTATTTCATCGCTCTCAAGTTCGTTTATTATTTAACTGGTTCCAGCCAGTATCCACTCCGTACCAACAACAGTCTGGTTCCAGCCAGTATCCACAGCAGCCGTTTTACCTTCAGCAGCCCAGCCTTTCCTGGAACATCAGCTGGTACGATCCTGGGTTCTCTCCATTGCTACAGTCAGGCCTGGTAAGGACTTTCCAACTAGAAGATTATAAGAACTGTCTCACACTACCAGTGCCTGTGGCCCTTGCCACCCTGTAGTACCCAGGAATTGTATTTATCCTCTGTTGACTTTTATGTTTCCTTTTACTGCTGCTGTGTTACGGAGTTTGTCATAATAAACATCATTGACTTTTATCCTGGTTGTCGTGGTCACGCCTTCGGGCAGTTATTCTACATGTTACTTACATGTCTAGGGGTCTGATACAACCTCCCAGGTTCCGTTACATCTCAGCTCCTACAACTGAGGCTGCCTCCCGTCAGCTCAGGCCCTCAGTTGTGACACCTAGCTGTTTATATATCTTTTGCCAGAAATGAGGTTTATATTGCTGCCCAGGGCGCCCCCCCCCTGCGCCCTGCACCCTTACAGTGACTGCCGTGTGTGAGGTGTGTGGGAGCAATGGCACACAGCTGCACTGCTGTGCGTTACCTCAGTGAGGATCATGAAGTCTTCTGCCGCCTCTGAAGTCCTTTTCTTCTCATACTCACCCGGCTTCTATCTCTCGGCTCTGTGAGGAGGACGGCGGCGCGGCTCCGGGACGAACTCCAGGGTGAGACCTGTGTTCTGACTCTCTCTGGAGCTAATGGTGTCCAGTAGCCTAAGAAGCAGAGCCTTGAAACTCACAGAAGTAGGTCTGCTTCTCTCCCCTCAGTCCCTCGATGCAGGGAGTCTGTTGCCAGCAGGCTCCCTGAAAATAAAAAACCTAACAAATATACTTTGTCAGAAAGCTCAGGAGAACTCTCTGAAAAGCACCCAGTCTCCACTGGGCACAGTATCAAACTGAGGTCTGGAGGAGGGGCATAGAGGGAGGAGCCAGTGCACACCAGATCTAAAGTCTTTCTTAAAGTGCCCATGTCTCCTGCGGAGCCGGTCTATCCCCATGGTCCTTACGGAGTCCCCAGCATCCTCTAGGACGTAAAAGAAAAAGATTTACCGGTAGGTTTAAAATCTTATTTTCTCTTACATCCTAGAGGATGCTGGGGACTCCGTAAGGACCATGGGGATTATACCAAAGCTCCAAAACGGGCGGGAGAGTGCGGATGACTCTGCAGCACCGAATGGGCAAACATGAGGTCCTCATCAGCCAGGGTATCAAACTTGTAGAATTTCGCAAAGGTGTTTGAACCCGACCAAGTCGCCGCTCTGCACAGCTGTAAAGCCGAGACGCCTCGGGCAGCCGCCCAAGAAAAGCCCACCTTCCTAATGGAATGAGCCTTTACCGAATTTGGTAATGGCAATCCAGCCGTAGAATGAGCTTGCTGAATCGTATTACAAATCCAGCGAGCAATAGTCTGCTTAGAAGCAGGAGCGCCAACCTTGTTGGCTGCATACAGGACAAACAGTGCCTCTGTTTTCCTAACCCGAGCCGTTCTGGCTACATAAATTTTTTAAAGCCCTGTTCCCAGACCACATCAAGGGACTCGGAATCCTCCAAGTCCCGCGTAGCCACAGGCACCACAATAGGTTGGTTCATATGAAAAGAGGAAACCACCTTAGGCAAAAATTGAGGACGAGTCCGCAACTCAGCTCTATCCACACGGAAAATCAGATAGGGGCTTTTGTGAGACAAAGCCGCTAACTCAGATACTCTCCTAGCAGATGCCAAGTC
Organism: Pseudophryne corroboree; assembly: GCF_028390025.1. Lineage (NCBI taxonomy): Eukaryota > Metazoa > Chordata > Amphibia > Anura > Myobatrachidae > Pseudophryne > Pseudophryne corroboree. The sequence continues at coordinate 441,251,547 of NC_086444.1, read as the reverse complement.
CAACAACATGACCACCTTCCAAGTGAGATACTTTAATTCCACCGTTTGAAGCGGCTCAAACCAGTGAGACTTAAGGAACCGTAACACCACGTTAAGGTCCCATGGTGCCACTGGAGGCACAAAAGGAGGCTGGATATGCAGCACTCCCTTCACAAAAGTCTGGACTTCTGGGAGAGAAGCCAATTCCTTCTGAAAGAAAATGGATAGGGCCGAAATCTGAACTTTAATGGAGCCTAGTTTTAGGCCAAAATTCACTCCAGTCTGGAGGAAGTGAAGAAAATGGCCCAGATGGAATTCTTCCGGTGGAGCATTCTTGGACTCACACCAAGACACATACTTCCTCCAAATACGGTGATAATGTTTCGCCGTCACCTCCTTCCTAGCCTTCATCAGCGTAGGAATTACCTCATCCGGAATGCTCTTTTCAGCTAGGATCCGGCATTCAACCGCCAAGCCGTCAAACGCAGCCGCGGTAAGTCTTGGAATAGACAGGTCCTCCCTGAGAGGAAGAGGCCACAGATCTTCTGTGAGCATTTCCTGCAGATCCGGATACCAGGCCCTTCGAGGCCAATCTGGAACAATGAGAATTGTCTGTACTCCTCTTCGCCTTATGATTCTCAATATCTTTGAGATGAGAGGAAGAGGAGGGAACACATAGACCGACTGGAACACCCACGGTGTGCCCAGTGCGTCCACTGCTACCGCCAGAGGGTCACTTGATCTGGCGCAATATCTCGGAAGCTTCTTGTTGAGGCGTGACGCTATCATGTTTATTTGAGGCAGTCCCCACTCTGCAAAGACTTCCTGATGAAGTCCCCACTCTCCGGGATGTAGATCGTGTCTGCTGAGGAAGTCTGCTTCCCAGTTGTCCACTCCCGGAATGAAGACTGCTGTCAGAGCACTTACATGATTTTCCGCCCAGCGAAGAATCCTGGTGGCTTCTGCCATTGCCACTCTGCTCTGTGTTCTGCCTTGGCGGTTTACATGAGCCACTGCGGTGATGTTGTCTGACTGAATCAGAACCGGTAGGTCGCGAAGCAAATTCTCCGCTTGACGAAGGCCGTTGTATATGGCCCTTAATTCCAGTACGTTGATGTGTAGACAAGCCTCCTGGCTTGACCACAGACCTTGGAATTTTCTTCCCTGTGTGACTGCTCCCCATCCTCGGAGGCTCGCGTCCGTGGTTACCAGAACTCAGTCCTGAATGCCGAACCTGCGACCCTCTAGAAGGTGAGCACTCTGCAGCCACCACAGGAGAGATACCCTGGCCCTTGGGGACAGGCTGATCATCTGATGTATATGTAGATGTGACCCGGACCACTTGTCCAGAAGGTCCCACTGAAAAGTCCTTGCATGGAACCTGCCGAATGGAATGGCCTTGTAAGACGCCAGCATCTTTCCCAGAACATGAGTGCATTGATGGACCGACACCCTTTTCGGCTTCAATAGGTCCCTGACCAAGCTCTGCAGTTCCTGGGCCTTTTCCATCGGGAGAAAAACCCTTTTCTGTTCTATATCCAGAATCATGCCTAAGAAAGGCAAACGGGTCGTTGGAACCAACTGTGACTTTGGGAGATTGAGAACCCAGCCGTGTTGCTGCAACACCCTCAGGGAGAGTGATACGCTGTTCAGCAACTGCTCTCTTGATCTCGCTTTTATTAGGAGATCGTCCAAATACGGGATAATTGTGACACCCTGCCGGCGCAGAAGCACCATCATTTCCGCCATAACCTTGGTGAAAACCCTTGGGGCCCTGGAAAGCCCAAATGGCAACGTCTGAAATTGGTAATGACAATCCTGTACAGCAAATCTCAGGAACGCCTGATGAGGAGGATATATGGGGACATGAAGCTATGCATCCTTTATGTCCAGGGACACCATATAATCCCCCCCCCCTCCAGGCTGGCGATGACCACTCTGAGCGATTCCATCTTGAACTTGAACCTTTTTAAGTATAGGTTTAAGGATTTTAAATTCAGAATGGGTCTGACCAAACCGTCCGGTTTCGGGACCACAAACAGGGTTGAGTAATACCCCATCCCCTCTGAAGCAGGGGAACTTTGATCACCACTTGTTGAAGATACAATTTTTGAATCGCATTTAAAACGACCTCCCTCTCTGGGGAAGAAGCCGGTAGGGCCGATTTGAAAAAACGGCGAGGAGGCACCTCTTCGAATTCCAGCCTGTAACCCTGGGAAACAATGTCTATTGCCCAGGGATCCCCCTGTGATTGAACCCAGACATGGCTGAAAAGTCGAAGATGTGCCCCCACTGGGGCGGACTCCCTCGGTGGAGCCCCAGCGTCATGCAGTGGATTTTGTAGAAGCCGGGGAGGACTTCTGCTCCTGGGAACTAGCTGTAGTTGGCAGCCTTTTCCCCTTGCCCTTACCTCTGGCAAGAAAGGAAGATCCCCGTACTCTCTTGAATTTATGCGACCGAAAGGACTGCATCTGATAATGTGGAGTTTTCTTAGGCTGTGAGGAAACATAAGGCAAAAAAGTGGATTTACCTGCAGTAGCTGTGGAAACCAGGTCCGTGAGACCTTCCCCAAACAATTCCTCACCCTTGTAAGGCAAAACCTCCATATGCCTCTTCGAGTCGGCATCACCCGTCCATTGTCGGGTCCATAGGGCTCGCCTAGCAGAAATCGCCATAGCGTTGGCTCTGGAACCCAGTAGGCCAACGTCTCTCTGAGCATCCCTCATATATAGGACAGCATCCTTAATATGACCCAGGGTCAATAAAATGGTTTCCTTATCCAGCGTATCAATATCAGCAGATAAGGTATCTGTCCACGCTGCTACAGCGCTACAAACCCAAGCCGACGCTATCGCCGGTCTGAGTAATGTACCAGTATGTGTGTAAATTGACTTCAAGGTAGTCTCCTGCCTGCGATCAGCAGGATCCTTGAGGGTTGCGGTATCTTGAGATGGCAGCGCTACCTTTTTGGATAAGCGTGTCAACGCTTTGTCCACCCTTGGGGAGGATTCCCACCGTATCCTGTCCTTAGCCGGGAAAGGATACGCTATAAGAATCCTTTTGGGAATCTGCAGTTTCTTGTCTGGAGTTTGCCAAGCCCTTTCAAACAACTCATTTAGCTCATGTGAAGGGGGAAAAGTAACCTCAGGCTTCTTTTCTTTAAACATGTGGACCCTCGTGTCCGGTACAGAGGGGTCATCTGTGATATGCAACACATCTTTTATTGCAATAATCATATAATTAATACTTTTAGCCAATTTTGGCTGCAACTTCGCATCATCGTAGTCGACACTGGAGTCAGAATCCGTGTCGGTATCAGTGTCTACTACTTGGGATAGTGCGCGCTTTTGAGACCCAGAAGGTCCCTGCGACATAGTGAAAGGCAGGGCTTGACTCCCTGTACATTCCCTGTACTCTGCTTTGTCCAACCTTTTGTGTAATAAATTCACATTTGCATTTAAAACATTCCACATATCCAACCAGTCAGGTGTCGGCGTTGCCGACGGAGACACCACACTCGACACCACACTCATTTGCTCCACCTCCTCCCTAGAAGAGCCTTCCGCTTCAGACATGCCGACACACGCGTACCGACACCCCACACACTCAGGGAAATCTCTAATCTGGAGACAGTTCCCCAACAAGGCCCTTTGGAGAGACAGAAAGTATGACAGCACACACCCAGCGCCAATGACCTTGGAAAAATTTCCCAGATAGATATAGCGCTTTTATTATTATATATTTACTGTGCCAAATTATGTGCCCCCTCCCCCCCCCCCCTTCTTTAAAACTCTCTATCACCGTGTTCAGCAGGGGAGAGTCCGGGGAGCCAGCTTCTCAGCGGTGTGCTGTGGAGAAAATGGCGCTGGTTAGTGCTGAGGGATCAAGCTCCGCCCCCTCAGCGGCGGGCTTCGGTCCCGCTCGATTTCTTTAAAAAACTGGCGGGGGATTTCCTGTATACAGCCCTCAGAGCCTATATATATATATATATATATATATATATATATATATATATATATATTTATTTTGGCCAGTCCTAGAGGTTTAAAATTGCTGCCCAGGGCGCCCCCCCTGTGCCCTGCACCCATCAGTGCCTGCTGTGTGTGTTGTGTGTGGGAGCAATGGCGCGCAGCGTTACCGCTGCACGTTACCTCAGAGAAGATCTGAAGTCTTCTGCTGCCTCTGAAGTCTTCTATCTTCTCATACTCACCCGGCTTCTATCTTCCGGCTCTGTGAGGAGGACGGCGGCGCGGCTCCGGGACGAACTGCGAGGGGAGACCTGCGTTCCGACTCCCTCTGGAGCTAATGGTGTCCAGTAGCCTAAGAAGCAGAGCCTAGCATTTAAGTAGGTCTGCTTCTCTCTCCTCAGTCCCACGATGCAGGGAGCCTGTTGCCAGCAGGGCTTCCTGAAAATAAAAAACCTAACAAAATTCTTTCTTTCAGAGAAACTCAGGGGAGCTCCCTGTAATCCACCCAGTCTCCTCTGGGCACAGTATCAAACTGAGGTCTGGAGGAGGGGCATAGAGGGAGGAGCCAGTGCACACCCATATCTAAAGTTCTTTTTAGTGCCCATGTCTCCTGCGGAGCACGTCTATCCCCCATGGTCCTTACGGAGTCCCCAGCATCCTCTAGGACGAGAAATAGAAATATGTACTCAGGTAGTGTTAATCTATATATCTGACCCACCCCAGCAATCCCATAGTAGCACTCTGCCCAGTACCAGATGAACGCAGTACACTGTGGGATAACATCACACTATCTATGAGATATGTCACATGTCTGAGGGAAGCCGCTCTCCGCAGGCTGTACCCCGGTAACCCAGATGGTAGATCGTGCAGCAATCATAATATATGCGGCGACTGACGGCCATTCCCTTCCTATGCGCTGAGCGTGCCTGACAACCAGTGACGCGCGGCAACAACTTCCGGCTAGGAATGATGACGACACATATGTTGTAGCAGCGCCACGTCTTGTTAGAGCCGGTTTCCGCTGCGTCTCCTCCTACCCCTGTAGCAGACATGTCAGTGTCGGTTCTGTCGGTAGTGTCCCGTTTCTTCGAGGAGTATGTCAGCTCCACCCCGCAGCGACTCAAGCTGCTGGACGCCTACCTGTTGTATATATTGCTGACGGGCGCCATGCAGTTTCTGTATTGCCTGCTGGTGGGCACCTTCCCATTCAACTCCTTCCTGTCCGGCTTCACTTCTTGTGTTGGCTCCTTCATCCTGGGCGGTAAGACAGAGGCTTCCCATATTCTCCGTATGAGCTGCCCCAGCTGTGTGCGCTGAGTATTGAGGCTGTGCACGGTGGCCACTTCCTGAGGATGGGTTACACCTGTAGTCCCCCAAAATAAGGGGTCTCCAAACATACGTATACATTTTTGTGTTCTTTTTAGTGTAGGTCTGTGATATCACCCTGAAAAATGAGCATTCGATGGGGTCAAGATTTATCAAGCCTTGGAGAGAGAAATTATGCAATGATAAAGTCCCAGCCAATCCGCTCCTAACTGCCATGTTACAGGCTGTGTTTGAAAAATGTCAGGAGCTGATTGGTTGGTACTTTATCACTGTGCAATGTATCACTCCAAGGCTTGATAAATCTGGGCCAATGGCATATCAATTTGAAATGCTTTTTTGTGTCTTTCTGTTAAAGGGCAGATGACAGGACTTAAGGGCCCCATACACTTATGCAACATGTCCAACCGGTATGTCGCAGGCAATTACCCCGGTGGCAGGATCGCCCAAGGTATATTGTATGCTGTCCTTTTGCATACGATGTATCTTGTGCGTTCCCAGCCATGCCTGCGGGGTCGGACATGATCGCTAGTGCAGCACAGTCAATCTAGAGCAGGGCTGGCCAAACCGGTCCTCGAGATCTACCAACAGTACATGTTTTCCAGGCCTCCTGGAGATCTGTAGAATTGTCAGTTAGGAATGAATGCAGCACATCTTAATTAGTAATGATTACACCTGTGCACCAGCTAGGTGGCCTGGAAAATGTGAACTGTTGGTAGATCTTGAGGATTGGTTTGGCCAGCCCTGATCTAGAGGATCCGATCCGATCCGATGCTCACGGGAACGCGCATCGGATCGGAAACACCTCCAAAATGGCTGATTTCATCAGATATATCGGGCCGAAATCGGACATTAGCGATCTAGTGATTGGGCCCCTTTAGGTCCGGATTTATCAAGCCTTGGAGACTGATAAATTGCCCGGTCATAAAGTACCAACCAATCGGCTCCTAACTGTCATTTTTCTAACACAGCCTGTTAGGAGCTGGCTGGTTGGTACTTGATAAATCTGGGCCATAGTGTCCAATAAGAGACCACCCTGGGAATACAGAAAATAGTAAATCTATGGCTTATGTTTCACTTTACCTTCAGGCTAGAACCCAGCTTCCTTAATTTAATTCACAAGGCACCTATGTAATTCTCTCCGAAAAATGATGTAGTAATGTAGCATGTATGCTACAATGGCTAACGCAATCTAAAGATCACCCTAAATTAGCTAACAGAGACCAGCTTAAAAAACAGCCTTTTGGAACTTGGTAAATGTAGCATTTTCGTAGTCCCCATAGCAAGTTATGGGGACTGCTGTTGTACTACTTAACTGGCTAATATTTATTACAAAAACCACTTGAAAATTGTCAAGTTTTTTTTCCCTCAAAATTTTACACACAATACCCCATAATGACAACGTGAAAAGTTTTGTTGTTTTTTTTTTTTGAGATTTTTGCTAATTTCTGAAAAATAAAAAGCTAAGAAATCACATGTACATAAGTATTCACAGCCTTTGCCATGAAGCTTAAAATTGAGCTCAGGTGCATCCTGTTTCCACTGATCATCCTTGAGATGTCCCTACAGCTTAATTCAAGGATGGGGAACCTTTGGCCCTCCAGCTGTTGTTGAACTACACATCCCAGCATGCCCTGCAACAGTTTTAGCATGGCCAAATAGCAAAACTGTAGCAAGGCATGCTGGTATGTGTAGTTCAGCAACAGCTGGAGGGCCGAAGGTCCCCATCCCTGGCTTAATTGGAGTCCACCAGTGGTAAATTCAGTTGATTGTACATGATTTGGAAAGGTACACACCTGTCTATAAGGATAAAAAGTATAATATACAAGACACACAGATGGCAGTTGACGGTCAAAACCGCAGCAATTACCAGAAATGTGACACAGATTTTGTGGACCTTGAAAAAAGACTCCAGAAGGAGTAGAAACGCGATGGGCCTGAGCGGCATCACCAGAGGGCATGACCCAAACATTGCCCAATGTTGGTGATACACGCTTGTTTCAGCGAAACACTCTGGACTTTTATTGCATCAGGCACAGTTTGAACTGGTTTAAATCAACAGTTCACACCATTTCTGGTAATTTCTACAGCTTTGGCCGTCTGTCGAGACTGCCATCTGTGTGTCTCGTATATTATACTTTTTATACATTGTCCTTGTTTACGTATGTATGTCAAATATGTTGTATAAAACAGTACTTCACTATATGAAACATATTTTTCCTTTTCCACTTGGTAACATCTACCGAAAATGGAAAGAGGATGACCTGAGAGGCATCTGCATCCATCATATGCTCATCTTTATACAGAAGCGCTGATAAGTTCTGTCCAACTATTTTTTTATTAAAACATATCCAACACGATTAGAAAAAAAAAAGTGGTTTTTTTTATTAACATAACTACAAACATTGATAATGGGCATATCAGTCCACTGATAGTCGGTACATTGTGACTACATTTTCCCAGTGGCGGCCTCTCTGCAGCCGCCGGGTGTATACAGGAAAGCTAAGTGCTGCTGTTTTTATATTTCCCGACAGCTGCTAATCTCTGTAGCTGTGGGTTGCCACTGGGCTTTCCGATCAGTGGTGATCAGCTGCAAGACAGGTACTCGGGGAGGGGACTGGGAGGTCAGAGTGGCAGCTGCTGGAAGTTTCTTCCACCAGCCGCACAGTGGGCGTTTCTGATTGGTTGTATCAGATGTGACCATGGGGGTCATTCCGAGTTGATCGTAGCTGTGCTAAATTTAGCACAGCTACGATCATCTTGCCTTACATACGGGGGGGACGCCCAGCACAGGGCTAGTCCGCCCCGCATGTCAGTGCCGCACCCCCCTGCACAAATACAAAAGCATCGCACACCGGCGATGCTTTCGTATTTTAGGAGTAACTCCCGGCCAGCGCAGCTCCTCCGGCTAGCCGGGAGTTGCTTGCCGCTGACGTCACGCAGCCGCCGCGGCCCGCCCCCCCCAAAGGCGTTGGCCGGACCATGCCTTCTAAACGGCGACTTAATGCCGCCGTTCAGCCCCCTCCCGCCCAGCGACCGCCTCTGTCTCAGAGGCGATCGCTAGGCAGCGACGACTGCCATGCGCCAGTACATGCGTAGTTCCGACCAGTTTGCTGTGCTGCGACAGACTGCAGCGAGCAATCGGGTCAGAATGACCCCCCATGTCATGAAAAGCCCAGCCTGATGTGGTCGCATCTGGTGTGATCACCATAGGCTAGTGGTTAAGTGCTAGAGACCTTCAAGAGTCAAAGGGGAGAATTCAATTTGTTTCTCTGACGTCCTAGTGGATGCTGGGAACTCCGTAAGGACCATGGGGAATAGACGGGCTCCGCAGGAGACTGGGCACGCTAAAAGAAAGATTAGGTACTATCTGGTGTGCACTGGCTCCTCCCACTATGACCCTCCTCCAGACCTCAGTTGGATTTCTGTGCCCGGCCGAGCTGGATGCACACTAGGGGCTCTCCTGAGCTCCTAGAAAGAAAGTTTATTTTAGGTTTTTTATTTTACAGTGAGACCTGCTGGCAACAGACTCACTGCATCGAGGGACTAAGGGGAGAAGAAGCGAACCTACCTGCTTGCAGCTAGCTTGGGCTTCTTAGGCTACTGGACACCATTAGCTCCAGAGGGATCGACCGCATGGAACTGGCCTTGGTGTTCGTTCCCGGAGCCGCGCCGCCGTCCCCCTTACAGAGCCAGAAGCAAGAAGAGGTCCGGAAAATCGGCGGCAGAAGACATCGGTCTTCACCAAGGTAGCGCACAGCACTGCAGCTGTGCGCCATTGCTCCTCATACACACTTCACACTCCGGTCACTGAGGGTGCAGGGCGCTGGGGGGGGGCGCCCTGAGCAGCAATAAAAACACCTTGGCTGGCAAATATATCACAATATATAGCCCCAGAGGCTATATATGTGATAAATACCCCTGCCAGAATCCATAAAAAAGCGGGAGAAAAGTCAGCGAAAAAGGGGCGGAGCTATCTCCCTCAGCACACTGGCGCCATTTTCTCTTCACAGTGCAGCTGGAAGACAGCTCCCCAGGCTCTCCCCTGTAGTTTGCAGACTCAAAGGGTTAAAAAGAGAGGGGGGTCACTAAATTTAGGCGCAATATTGTATATACAAGCAGCTATTGGGAAAAATTCACTTAATATAGTGTTAATCCCTAAATTATATAGCGCTCTGGTGTGTGCTGGCATACTCTCTCTCTGTCTCCCCAAAGGGCTTTGTGGTGTCCTGTCCTCAGTCAGAGCATTCCCTGTGTGTGTGCGGTGTGTCGGTACGGCTGTGTCGACATGATGAGGAGACTTATGTGGTGACGGAGCAGATGCCGATAAATGTGATGTCGCCCCCTGTGGGGCCGACACCAGAGTGGATAGATAGGTGGAAGGTATAAACCGACAGTGTCAACTCCTTACATAAAAGGCTGGATGACGTAACAGCTGTGGGACAGCCGGCTTCTCAGCCCGCGCCTGCCCAGGCGTCTCAAAGGCCATCAGGGGCTCGAAAACGCCCGCTCCCTCAGATGGCAGACACAGATGTCGACACGGAGTCTGACTCCAGTGTCGACGAGGTTGAGACATATACACAATCCACTAGGAACATCCGTTACATGATCCCGGCAATAAAAAATGTGTTACACATTTCTGACATTAACCCAAGTACCACTAAAAAAGGGTTTTATGTTTGGGGAGAAAAAGCAGGCAGTGTTTTGTTCCCCCATCAAATGAGTGAATGAAGTGTGAAAAAGCGTGGGTTCCCCCGATAAGAAACTGGTAATTTCTAAAAAGTTACTGATGGCGTACCCTTTCCCGCCAGAGGATAAGTTACGCTGGGAGATATCCCCTAGGGTGGATAAGGCGCTCACACGTTTGTCAAAAAAGGTGGCACTGCCGTCTTAGGATACGGCCACTTCGAAGGTACCTGCTGATAAAAAGCAGGAGGCTATCCTGAAGTCTGTATTTACACACTCAGGTACTAGACTGAGACCTGCAGATAGTGCTGCTGCAGCGTGGTCTGTGACCCTGTCAAACAGGGATACTATTTTGCGAACATAAGAGCATATTAAAGACGTCGTCTTATATGTGAGGGATGCACAGAGGGATATTTTGCCGGCTGGCATCCAGAATTAATGCAATGTCCATTCTGTCAGGAGGGTATTAGAGACCCGACACTGGACAGGTGATGCTGACTTTAAAAGGCACATAGAGCCTTATAAGGGTGAGGAATTGTTTGGGGATGGTCTCTGGGACCTCGTATCCACAGCAACAGCTGGGAAGAAAATTTTTTACCTCAGGTTTCCTCACAGCCTAAGAAAGCACTGTATTATCAGGTACAGTCCTTTCGGCTTCAGAAAAGCGCTTCCTTTCTGCACAGAGACGAGGGAAGAGGGAAAAAGCTGCACCAGTCAGCCAGTTCCCAGAATCAAAATTCTTCCCCCGCTTCCTCTGAGTCCACCGCATGACGTGGGGGCTCCACAGGCGTAGCCAGGTACGGTGGGGGGCCGCCTCAAAAATTTCAGCGATCAGTGGGCTCGCTCACAGGTGGATCCCTGGATCCTTCAAGTAGTATCTCAGGGGTACAAGCTGGAATTCGAGGCGTCTCCCCCCCGCAGTTTCCTCAAATCTGCCTTGCCGACAACTCCCTCAGGCAGGGAGGCTGTGCTAGAGGCAATTCACAAGCTGTATTCCCAGCAGGTGATAGTCAAGGTGCCCCTACTTCAACAAGGACGGGGTTACTATTCCACACTGTTTGTGGTACCGAAACCGGACGGTTCGGTGAGACCCATTTTAAATTTGAAATCCTTGAACACATACATAACAAAATTCAAGTTCAAGATGGAATCGCTCAGGGCGGTTATTGCAAGCCTTGAGGAGGGGGATTACATGGTATCCCTGGACATCAAGGATGCTTACCTACATGTCCCCATTTACCATCCTCACCAGGAGTACCTCAGATTTGTGGTACAGGATTGCAATTACCAATTCCAAACACTGCCGTTTGGACTGTCCACGGCACCGAGGGTCTTTACCAAGGTAATGGCAGAAATGATGATACTCCTTCGAAAAAAGGGAGTTTTAATTATCCCGTACTTGGACGATCTCCTTATAAAGGCGAGGTCCAAGGAGCAGTTGTTGGTCGGAGTAGCACTATCTCGGGAAGTGCTACAACAGCACGGATGGATTCTATACATTCCAAAGTCACAGCTGGTTCCTACCACACGCCTACTGTTCCTGGGGATGGTTCTGGACACAGAACAGAAAAAAGTGTTTCTCCCGCAGGAGAAAGCCAAGGAGCTGTCATCTCTAGTCAGAGACCTCCTGAAACCAAAACAGGTATCGGTGCATCACTGCACACGAGTCCTGGGAAAAATGGTAGCTTCTTACGAAGCAAAATTCCATTCGGCAGGTTCCATGCAAGAACCTTTCAGTGGGACCTCTTGGACAAGTGGTCGGGATCGCATCTTCAGATGCATCGGCTGATAACCCTGTCTCCAAGGACCAGGGTATCTCTACTGTGGTGGCTGCAGAGTGCTCATCTTCAAGAGGGCCGCAGATTTGGCATACAGGACTGGGTCCTGGTAACCACGGATGCCAGCCTTCGAGGCTGGGGGGGCAGTCACACAGGGAAGAAATTTCCAAGGACTTTGGTCAAGTCAGGAGTCGTCCCTACACATAAATATTCTGGAACTGAGGGCCATTTACAATGCCCTAAGTCTGGCAAGGCCTCTGCTTCAAAACCAGCCGGTACTGATCCAATCAGACAACATCACGGCAGTCGCCCATGTAAACCGACAGGGCGGCACAAGAAGCAGGATGGCGATGGCAGAAGCCACAAGGATTCTCCGATGGGCGGAAAATCACGTCTTAGCACTGTCAGCAGTGTTCATTCCGGGAGTGGACAACTGGGAAGCAGACTTCCTCAGCAGACACGACCTACACCCGGGAGAGTGGGGACTTCATCCAGAAGTCTACCAACTGTTGGTAAACCGTTGGGAAAGGCCACAGGTGGACATGATGGCGTCCTGCCTAAACAAAAAACTAGATATTGCGCCAGGTCAAGGGACCCTCAGGCAATAGCTGTGGACGCTCTAGTGACACCGTGGGTGTACCAGTCTGTTTATGTATTCCCTCCTCTGCCTCTCATACCAAAGGTACTGAGGATATTAAGAAAACGAGGAGTAAGAACGATACTCATGGTTCCGGATGGGTCAAGAAGAGCTTGGTACCCAGAACTTCAAGAAATGATATCAGAGGACCCATGGCCTCTACCGCTCAGACAGGATCTGCTACAGCAGGGGCCCTGTCTGTTCCAAGACTTACCGCGGCTGCGTTTGACGGCATGGCGGTTGAATTCCGGATCCTAAAGGAAAAGGGCATTCCGGAGGAAGTCATTCCTACGCTGATAAAAGCCAGGAAAGAAGTAACCGCAAACCATTATCACCGTATTTGGCGAAAATATGTTGCGTGGTGTGAGGCCAGGAAGGCCCCAACAGAGGAATTTCAGCTGGGTCGTTTTCTGCACTTCCTACAGTCAGGAGTGACTATGGGCCTAAACTTGGGTTCCATTAAGGTCCAGATTTCGGCTCTGTCGATTTTCTTCCAGAAAGAACTGGCTTCACTGCCTGGAGTTCAGACATTTGCAAAGGGAGTGCTTCATATTCAGCCCCCTTTTGTGCCTCCTGTGGCACCTTGGGATCTCAACGTGGTGTTGCGTTTCCTAAAATCACATTGGTTTGAGCCACTTAAAACTGTGGATTTGAAATATCTCATGTGGAAAGTGGTCATGTTATTGGCCTTGGCTTCGGCCAGGTGTGTGTCAGAATTGGCGGCTTTGTCATGTAAAAGCCCTTATCTGATTTTCCATATGGATAGGGCAGAATTGAGGACTCGTCCCCAGTTTCTCCCTAAGGTGGTATCAGCTTTTCACTTGAACCAACCTATTGTAGTGCCTGCGGCTACTAGGGACTTGGAAGATTCCAAGTTACTGGACGTAGTCGGGGCCTTAAAAATTTATATTTCCAGGACGGCTGGAGTCAGGAAAACTGACTCGCTTTTTATCCTGTAGGCACCCAACAAAATAGGTGCTCCTGCTTCTAAGCAGACTATTGCTCGCTGAATTTGTAGCACAATTCAGCTGGAGCATTCTGCGGCTGGATTGCCGCATCCTAAATCAGTAAAAGCCCATTCCACGAGGAAAGTGGGCTCATCTTGGGCGGCTGCCCGAGGGGTCTCGGCTTTACAACTTTGCCGAGCTGCAACTTGGTCAGGGGCAAACACGTTTGCTAAATTCTACAAATTTGATACCCTGGCTGAGGAGGACCTTGAGTTCTCTCATTCGGTGCTGCAGAGTCATCCGCACTCTCCCGCCCGTTTGGGAGCTTTGGTATAATCCCCATGGTCCTTACGGAGTTCCCAGCATCCACTAGGACGTCAGAGAAAATAAGATTTTACTCACCGGTAAATCTATTTCTCGTAGTCCGTAGTGGATGCTGGGCGCCCATCCCAAGTGCGGATTGTCTGCAATACTTGTATGTAGTTATTGCCTAACTAAGGGTTATTGTTGGGCCATCTGTTGAGAGGCTCAGTTATATTTCATACTGTTAACTGGGTATAGTATCACGAGTTATACGGTGTGATTGGTGTGGCTGGTATGAGTCTTACCCGGGATTCAAAATCCTTCCTTATTGTGTCAGCTCTTCCGGGCACAGTATCCTAACTGAGGTCTGGAGGAGGGTCATAGTGGGAGGAGCCAGTGCACACCAGATAGTACCTAATCTTTCTTTTAGAGTGCCCAGTCTCCTGCGGAGCCCGTCTATTCCCCATGGTCCTTACGGAGTTCCCAGCATCCACTACGGACTACGAGAAATAGATTTACCGGTGAGTAAAATCTTAATTTGCACGCTTTTGCGTCTGATCTTCTGTCTAAAGGGACGGGTGATATTTGATTGTTTTGCTGATCGGGTGCAAGTACCTGGGCACTAATTAGTTGTTGCAAATGTTGCGCTCAAATGCATCAAGTTTAGATGTAGAAAGTGGCTGAACTCTATTCAGTTATCAGACAAGAACACGCTGGCACTTTTAAGTGCCCACAAGCCAATAGGCACAAAATCAATTTACACTCCCAATAGGTTCCTCTATTTTTATGCTAATAGATGGTAGAGTCACATTATTATGACCACCTCCTACATTTGATGTCAACAGTGCGTAGCCCATGAATTACGTCTGATGCCATGCGCAGGCTTGGTGGGTATATAAGGTGTGCGATAGGCCGTCTGCATGCACATAACTCATTGCTGTCATGGGTAAAAGGGGCAATTTTTATCTGAGTTGCAAAAAGGGATAATTATCGGATTTCGGGCCAAGGGTGATAGTATTTCTGAAACAGCGCAGTTTGTGGACTGTTCGCGTGCTGCTGTGGTGAAGGTGTGGTGGCACCATTGCGAATAACCATTATGAAAACTGTGGAGCACCACGTGCCATTGGTGTGAGAGGTGAACATCGGCTACGAAGGTCTGAGGGCGACTGACAGCAGCCTACTGTCAAAATGAACCTGGGGGCTACCTTGCTGATTGAGCTCAGAAGCAAACGGATGGTCGCACTTAGTTGGTAGTCATAATAATGTGACTCGACTGACTGTATATCCAGTATACACTAAGGGACATGTTAGTCTTACCTTCCTGTCGGGGATTTCAACTATCTGGATGCCAGCATCTGGGATTTCAAGTATCTAGATGCCAGTGTTCTGACCGCCGGTATCCCATATGCCAGGAAATCATACCGAACCAATAGCATCACGTTGTTATACCAAATGCTGTTTTGCATTAAGGTGTTTTCTGTTGTTTGTAAGGGATCGGTATGGAAGTTAGATAGTTAAAAGGCTAACCCTAAAGGGCCCCATACACTTATGCGACCACATGTCGTAGGCGATCACCCCGGCAGGATCCCCAAGATACATCGTATGCTGACCTTTTGCATACAGTGCATCTTGGACGATCCCAGCCATGCCCCCAGGTCGGACCTGATTGAATGTGCAGCACATTCAATCTGGAGGATCCGATCCGATGCTCGTGGGAATGCGGATCGGAAATGCCTCCAAAATGCCCGATTTCATCCGATATATCGGGCTAAAATCGGATGAAATCGGACATTATCGCTCTAGTGCAGGCATTCCCAACCACGGTCCTCAAGGCACACCAACAGTGCAGGTTTTAGTGATATCTAGGCTTCAGCACAGATGGTTAAATCAAAATAACTGAGCTACTAATTAAGTCACCTGTGCTAAAGCTTGGATATCACGAAAACATGCACTGTTAGTGTGTCTTGAGGACCGTGGTTGGGAATGCCTGCTCTAGTGTATGGGGCCCTTTAGGATGCACTGTTGACATAAGATGTCAAACTGCTAATGTGCTTTACCATCATGTTTGAAGTTCTAAAGCCAACACTGTTGGCAGGGAATGGAATTGTTCTTGGGCCCCCATAGGTAATGGGTGCCTGATTGACAATATTTAGTTGTTTTGTCAATGGGTGTAAGTGGTGCGGGTGCCCATTGCTTATCGCCATGTTGCTTCCAAATGCATCGGGTATAGCCGCTAAACCCATGCAAAGGTTTGGGTGCTAAAAGCCCAACTTCGGGTGGATTTTTGCTCGACTCCGGGGGGTGAGAGCATAAATGATAGGTGCCCGCAGCACTCTTGCCCATCTGCGAAACAATTGAATAGCTACCGTCAGACTCTTTACTTATGGGCACCCAAAAACAATTGAATTATCCCCCTGCTGTAAATCGTGTTATTAGTAGGTGGGCATCTTGTATGTGACGTGACCTATCAGGTCTGTATTCTCAATGTCAACCTATTTAACTGTCGAAATGGGAACTGCATACTAACCTGGTATTTGTTTCTCTCTGCAGTGTGTTTAAGGATCCAGATTAACCCCCAGAACAAAGGAGATTTTTTAGGCATCTCTCCGGAAAGAGCATTTGCCGACTTTCTGTTTGCCAACACTATTCTGCATCTGGTTGTCGTTAACTTTGTTGGATGAAGTTTCTTCCCTTCAGTCATGTTGTTAGGTATGTATATTTGAAACCAGTGGTTCTCAAACTGTGTGCCGTGGCACCCTGGGGTGACGCGGGACACTTGCAGGGTGACTTGGATTGGTGGTCCAGGAACAATTTAAATTATTTATGGTCGGTGTAATAGGCAAAACCAGAGCTGGTGGCTGCTAATCATAAAATATGTGTACAAACAGAAGCAAATCCTGTACGTCACCACATAGCGGACCCTACGGATGACAAACACAATTTACATAATGTAATATTTCTTTCTAAGAAACGTTTGGCCTAGGGATCCCGTGAAAAGAATACTGATACTCTAGGGCGCCGTGACTCAAAGTTTGAGAACCACTGTTTTAAACGAATAATTTTTGAGTGCCTTATAATGTATGTGGGTCCAGACAGATGGTAAAGAGGAAGCGCGTGTGGGGGCGGGATTGGCTTTCTGGAGCTATGTGATCCAGTCACACAACAGTGTTCTGGGGGTCTTTAATATGTTGGTTTGTGGAAGTTTGGTTGGGGGAAGGCCAGTTAGCATGGCTCATGAGTGCACAACGTAAAGGTTTTGCAGTGTGGTGTGTGAGGCATGTATCGGCGCTCTTTCTTAGGTGTATGAAACAGGATTTGGGTACAGATTGAATGTGCAGTAACATAAGACAGTTCTGAGTCAAGGATAAAACCTTGGAAGCAAGTTTAGAGCTTAGTGTTTGTGTTGTCAATAGAAATGCAAGGTAAGTAACTTACTGGCTGATAGAAAAGTCTAATACAGTTACTTGCACAGCTTACAGTTCATAGCAGTGATTTAGCCTATGTTTGGGCCCATTTTGCATCTCTGCTAATGTGTGTAGCACAGCAACTTAGGGGGCGTTATACTAAGTGGTGATAAAAGTGAAGAAGAGAGCGAGTGGAGATGTTGCCTATGGCAACCAATCAGCATTGACGTAACATTTATAATTTGCATATTATAAAAGTATACAGCGCAGCTGATTGGTTGCCAGGGGCAACTTCTCCACTGTTTCACTTCAACTTCTCCGCTGGCTCATTTCTCCACTTATCACTGCTTAGTACATCTCCTAAGTGTGGATTGAATAGACGCAAGACTTAAAATACAGTGTTATCCAATCCGAAAAGTAATCATAGGTCATTCACAAATATGTGTACAAGACCACATGGCCTAGGAAATAAATTTGCACCTATAAAACAATTATACTAAGGTGCCATTCCCCCTAGCTCAGGGATGCGGAACCTTCGGCCCTCCAGCTGTTGTTAACCTGCACATCCCAGCATGCCTTGCAACAGTTTTAGCATGGCCAAATAGCAAAACTGTAGCAAGGCATGCAGGTATGTGTAGTTCAACAACAGCTGGAGGGCTAAAGGTTCCCCACTCCTGCCCTAGCTGGACCCAGGTTGCTGATTCATTGCAGATGTTCCTTCCTTGGCTCCTCCAGTCCTGGGCCAAAAGCTGGGAGAAAGAGACGAGCAGAAGAAGCAATTGTCCTCATACAACTATCCTTTTATGGAATATGGCGTGATTCCTGCACGGAGCAATTGTTCCTCCATTGTGCTACTGTACTTTTGCACAATTTTTGCATCTTTATTCACTTATAGGTCCGGATTCAGATGTGGATAGAGTTGCTATCACTGTTGCTTCCTTGGAAGCACTGTATAGTAATGCAGCAGGAGACATCTATTACAAGCAGACTCCTCTTGTATCGGTAGTGATCCAACCTGCGTCCTAGGACGTAGCATCAGATCGCAGCAGCCAGGAGATCTCTGTGCAACCATGGAGATCCCTGGCCTCTTCTCTCCCTGTAAACCGTGGCATCACACCTCCATTTTGGGAAATAAAAGCCATCACTGCCCCACAAACGGCAGCAGTCTGCTGCTGTCCTGCTTCTGACATCACAGGACCAGTTTGTGCATGCATCTGTACTTTGCAGCAGGAGAAGCAACTCCAACCACATCTGAATAACCCCCATAGTGAACTAAGTACTTAGGATTAGTGCTTGGTCATGGCTATGTGGCAAAGTTCATGGCTACTTGGTGCAATAGGAGGATGTATGTATGTGGACGTATCTGTACAAGCTGCAAACGAGATGCATCTTGTTTGTCTCGAGCACTCACTGTGTTATGTAGATGGAAATAGCCCTGTCAGATGTTATGACGTGTTTACTCTTGCTACCCTATTGTTTTGCTATCAGTTATATTAGATGTTGATTATGATCCTGTACTATATATTAATAGACTGATGGTTGTACAATAAAACATGTTGAATGCAATTTGATTTACACAGCAATAAAGAAAATCTATCCACTGCTATATACAGAATAAATATATGTATTGCTGAACTGTTGCAATAAGGTGGCAGTATCACTTTTTTTTTTTTTTTTGTGTGTGTGCTAATTTATCCAACAGAGTGCAGTGTTTTGACAGTTTTGGAGATGACTGAAGGTGACATGTTAAAAGGAAATAGAAATCAGTACTAAAATGTTAGAAAGCAGATTTAACTTTTTCTTCTTTTTAAGCCTTAATCTTGCAAAACTTGTATATGTTGTGAACTTATGGCACTATCCAATTACCCGTGATGAAACATCGAGAGCGAAAAACTGTAGTTTTTCCTGATGTTTCACCAATATTCTTTTTATGGGGTATCTAATTAGATCTACCATGTAAGAAAAAAAAGAAAAAAACTTTTTTCATGCGAAAACGCAAGGATTCAGTGAAACCTGTGTGTTATTGCCACCGTAGTACCAAAAATCCGGCACTTATCAGGGAGTTTGCTTCGCCTGCCTGAGGCAGGTGAAACAAAACCCCCAATAAACCACAGCTCGTACCGTTTTATCAGGACTAATAGGTTAGTCCCCGGCGAAGCAATCACCCGTGGTCATTGACTGTGGGTAATTGGATACTACCTTTTTAGTATTTTTGTTTACAAGTTAGCGGTAAATTGCAACACCACAAATGCTCTTAATATAAATTTAGTTTTGTAAAGAATCTGTACTACAAATTGTTGTGTACAACAAGCCACAATTGATGCATATGTAATAAAATGGGCTTATCTAAAAGTCTTGTTTTGTAACCTATTGATGTTACCTGGTCTTAATAATTGTATTCAAGAAAAGCATTTATATTTTATTTATTTATTAAGATATGTTACTAGATCTGTTGTATTTCCTAAAGAACAGAATATGATGATATCCATGTGTTCTTTATTCTTTTATAGTTGCCAGAGCTGCTGATACACTGTTGGATTGAACAAGGTTTGCACATTGTTGGACATCAAGAAATTCCATTAGCATCCTTTTCCTTCTGTGATAATTGGTTTTGTGCCTCTCCAAGATGATGACTCTGTCCCATTTTACAGTCTGTTTATGGGTGACCTGGCCAATAAAGATTTCACTTTCTTACATTGTGTTGGCTGGTGTTTAATTTTATGTTGACGCTAAGTTTAGATAGTGATATCTGTATATTGCCAACTCTCCTACCACACATGTAACCCAGGAGCGATAGGCTGCAGACAGTAGCAGGGAGCATGCTTATGGAAGAATCCCAAAGTCCATGGTCCCTTGCTGCAGATTATCATGCTGGTATATTTCCCCAACTACTTTTTTTGTTCAGAGTCCATTTGCTTTGTGAATTTTTGAGCTATCGTTCAGGCATGTAATATTTAGGGAGAAGCTCAGAGTATATTTTCTATAGTATTGCTCACATACTGTACCTAGACCTCTGGTTTATTTTTCTACTATACAGCACCTTGACATCTTGTTTCCCATTTCAAGAGCAAACGGTAAGAATCACAGGCATTGCCTTACCATTTTTCATTCTGTAGATCAGGGTTTCTCAACTCCAGTCCCCTAGTACCAACATCAGGCTGTGTTTTGTGGTTTTCTTTAAACAATACACAGGTGAGTTGAGCTATTTTGCTACAAACCACGACCTGTTAGGAAAACTTGAGGGTTGAAGTTGAGAACCATTGCTATGGACAGAAACTCCAGTCCTCTCTTATGTGGTGCAATCCTTACCTTAAAATAACAAAAAAAAAAATGTGAAGACGGGACACAAGGAATAATCTTTTTAGTGATATGTTCAAGCTTACAGTAATCTTGAACATACTACACTACAATGTATATCATGCCACAAAATATATATACTCCAAACTGTGAGTAGCTGAACCACCTATTTAAAAGAATGCACTAGAGCATATTTATTCAGTTTTTGATGCCAGCTTTTTCTGTTTTTGGACACTTTCCTCTATAGTAGAAAAGAAAAAACCTACTTGGGCACTAAAGTCACAATTTTTTTTTTTTAAATTAGTTGTAACATATAGGGTGGAATTCAATTGCTTATCACGCCAGCTGCAAGCGCAGTCATTGCTGTTGTTGCGGCCAAACAGATTGGGTTTAGCCACGTAAAATGGCTAACCCCGACCAAAGTTCTGTGTGCCTTTTGGGCACCCAGACGGGTCACATTTCACTCCTTTCAGCTTCGCCATCTCCGGGTACTGGAAGCTGAAATGCTGGTGCTGGCAGCTATTCGTGCCCAAATGGAGCAACAATTGAATTGCTCCATTGGGTGTTATCTAGTGGCTGTTGACACGATATACAGTTGAATTCCCCCCCCCCATAAAATGTGTTGTCCCAAAATATATATTAAAAAATAGTGTGAATTTTCAGCAGCAG
This sequence comes from Pseudophryne corroboree, assembly GCF_028390025.1. Taxonomy (NCBI): domain Eukaryota; kingdom Metazoa; phylum Chordata; class Amphibia; order Anura; family Myobatrachidae; genus Pseudophryne; species Pseudophryne corroboree. Next base: position 441,230,556 of record NC_086444.1, on the reverse strand, counting down.
TACATAGAAAAGGGTAGTTGCTCTTACCCTTTAAAATACATTTAAATCAATGGTTCTCAACTTTTTTTCACTTGGTTACCCCTTATCAGCTCATTTATGTTGTTTGTTCCCCTAATACTTGCAACAAAACATTTGTAATGTATACAGTTAATATAAGATAAAAGGCTTAGACCCCTCTATTAGGGTTGGCTAGTTTAAACCACCATAGTTTAAACAAAATGTGTTTAAAAAAAAAAAATGCTCAGGGATGATTAGGAAAGCATGTCTGCTATTGACTGGAGGCAAAACCTGCCTTGCACCTACACTTTCCAGCCAATACCTAAATGTTTTTGCTTGCCCCTGAAAAAAAGTTGTACCCCGGATTGAGAACTGCTTCTCTAATGGGCCCTACACACTTGGCAATTACGATGGTCGATATGAACGATATACACTGCTCAAAAAAATAAAGGGAACACTTTAAACACAATGTAACTCCAAGTCAATCACACTTCTGTGAAATCAAACTGTCCACTTAGGAAGCAACACTGATTGACAATCAATTTCACATGCTGTTGTGCAAATGGAATAGACAACAGGTGGGAATTATAGGAATTAGCAAGACAACCCCAATAAAGGAGTTGTTCTGCAGGTGGTGACCACAGACCACTTCTCAGCTTCTATGCTTTCTGGCTGATGTTTTGGTCACTTTTGAAAGCTGGCGGTGCTTTCACTCTAATGGTAGCATGAGATGGAGTCTACAACCCACACAAGTGGCTCAGGTAGTGCAGCTCATCCAGGATGGCACATCAATGCGAGCTGTGGCAAGAAGGTTTGCTGTGTCTGTCAGCGTAGTGTCCAGAGCATGGAGGTGCTACCAGGAGACAGGCCAGTACATCAGGAGACGTGGAGGAGGCCGTAGGAGTTCAACAACCCAGCAGCAGGACCGCTACCTCCGCCTTTGTGCAAGGAGGAACACTGCCAGAGCCCTGCAAAATGACCTCCGGCAAGCCACACATGTGCATGTGTCTACTCAAATGATCAGAAACAGACTCCATGAGGGTGGTATGAGGGCCCGACATCCACAGGTGGGGGTTGTGTTTACAGCCCAACACCGTGCAGGAAGTTTGGCATTTGCCAGAGAACACCAAGATTGGCAAATTCGCCACTGGCACCCTGTGCTCTTCACAGATGAAAGCAGGTTCTCACTGAGCACATGTGACAGAGTCTGGAGATGCCAAGGAGAACGTTCTGCTGCCTGCAACATCCTCCAGCATGACCGGTTTGGCAGTGGGTCAGTAATGGTGTGGGGTGGCATTTCTTTGGGGGGGCCGCACAGCCTTCCATGTGCTCGCCAGAGGTAGCCTGAGTGCCATTAGGTACCGAGATGAGATCCTCAGACCCCTTGTGAGACCATATGCTGGTGCGGTTGGCCCTGAGTTCCTTCTAATGCTAGACCTCATGTGGCTGGAGTGTGTCAGAAGTTCCTGCAAGACGAAGGCATTGATGCTATGGACTGGCCCGCCCGTTCCCCAGACCTGAATCCAATTGAGCACATCTGGGACATCATGTCTCGCTCCATCCACCAACGCCACGTTGCACCACAGACTGTCCAGGAGTTGGAGGATGCTTTAGTCCAGGTCTGGTAGGAGATCCCTCAGGAGACCATCCGCCACCTCATTAGGAGCATGCCCAGGTGTTGTAGGGAGGTCATACAGGCACATGGAGGCCACACACACTACTGAGCCTCATTTTGACTTGTATTAAGGACAATACATCAAAGTTGGATCAGCCTGTAGTGTGTTTTTCCACTTTAATTTTGAGTGTGACTCCAAATCCAGAACTCCATGGGTTAATAAATTTGATTTCCATTGATAATTTTTGTGTGATTTTGTTGTCGGCACATTCAACTATGTAAAGAACAAAGTATTTAATAAGAATATTTCATTCAGATCTAGGATGTGTTATTTTAGTGTTCCCTTTATTTTTTTAAGCAGTGTAGTTTAAAAAATGAACGATAAATTGTTCATATCTTCCAGTGTGTATGCATCAACGATGAATGATGCGCGGCCCCACGATCGCTCATCTTTGATCTATCCTCATTTATACATGCAAGTCAATTTGGATGATATAGAGCTGTATGTACTCTCATATCGTCCAGATTGACCATCGATATCGTCCAGTGTGTAGCCAAAATCGAGAATATCGGTAACATCGCCCAGTGTGTAGGGTCCATAAGAAATAAACAACTGAGAACAGCACATATACAAATTCAAAATATGTTAAAAACAGTCTGTATGGCAGAATGACTTAAAAACAGATGCATGGCTTTAAATATATTTAGTTAACAGTTGTAATTGCACATTCGTAAGAAGCTAATATAATTGGTTGATGAGCAATGTTCCAAGATACATACATGAACTATACCAAAGATCAGAAAATTATAATATGAAAGAACAGACTCTTAAGGTGGGTACACACTGATATCTATATCTGCTGATCAATTGATCGGCAGATATATCTATGGACGGATCGGGCAGTGTGTTGAGCATACACACTGCCCGATCCGTCCGGGACTGACGTCATGAACTGGGCAGGTGTGTACACACGCCCGCCCAGTTCAGCTGTCAATCACCGCCGGCCGCCGCAGCATGTGTACGGGCAGTCGTCCGACCGCCCGTACACACACAGTGACGCGTCAATATATCGGTAGATATATTGGCCGTCGGCTGTGCTGCGGGGCCGACGCGATATGTCTTAACGACGGAGTTCACAGACATATCGACCATACACACTGGCCGACGGACCAGCGATATATCAGCCGTTCAAGAGAACAGCCGATATGTCGGCCAGTGTGTACCCACCTTTAGATTACAAGTTCCTTAGCAACTCTTAAGTCCCAGTATATAATTTTGGTTCCTAGCTCTTGGTGGTGCACTGAAACCTAGGAGTTAAAACAAACTTATAATGCTGAGCATGTAAGCTGGCCATTGTTATTTTGAAATTTTTTTTACTGTTACATTTCTGGGACTCTGCTGATAAACAGAAGACCAAACATAGGGCCTTATCGCGCACGCCGGGAGCCTAGTGAGATGCTAACAGCATCTCTCGACTGCGATCACCTCTGCCTGATTGACAGGCAGAGGCGGACGCGGGGCTGGAGGGAGCGTGGCAACGGTGTTAGCACGCCGTTGGCTGGGCGCGGTCCGGACAATGCAGGTGGGGGGGCTAGTCCTCCCGCATGTCAGGCCCTAACCCCCCCCCATCCCCAGCACAGGTGCAAAAGCATCGCACGGCAGCAATGCTTTTGCACCTGGTGAGTAGCTCCCTGCCAGCGCAGCTTCTGTGCGCTGACAGGCCGCTACCTGCCGTGTCCCGGGTCGCTGCGGCTGCATGTGACGTCACGCAGCCGCTGGGACACGACATGCGGGGCGGAATAGCCCTGTGTCGGAGATCGTAGATGTAAAGGGTACGGAATACCGTCGGTCAGCATGCTGACGCTGGGATCCCAGCCACCAGAATGCCGCAGGGGGTGAGCGATATGAAGCCCCTTGCGGGCTTGCTGCACTCGCCATTCTGCAGGCTCTTTTCTATTCCCACTCTATAGGTGTCATGGACACCCACGAGTGAGAATAGCCCTCGGCCCCCTGGCAGCCGGAATCGTGACTATATTCTCCTGTAAAGGCCCATACACACTAAGTCCCTGCCGATATTGGTGGCGGCAGAGACCTGGTGGGGTGCTGGCATCGGCAAGTGCATACAGACTTCCCGATGCCAGCGTGCAAGGAACGACGGCAGGGGGCAACGACGCTCATGCTGCATCTGCAGCATGGCTTTCATTAACGAGGACCTCCCTCGTCTGTACATGTTCAGACAAGGGAGGGGGTCGTTAACGATGAGCGGGAGTGCACATCGTTATCGACATCGAGTGTAGACACTGGACGACAGTGCAAAAAAGATCTCTCAGATTGGCCCTTCTGAGCGAGATCTTTTACTTTCTCGCCAAGTGTGTGTGGGCCTTAACATAACAGTTAGGAAGCTGATTGGTACTTTATCACTCTCCACTTTATCACTTTTTAAGGCTTAATATATTTGTGCCATAGAGACAAATGTTGTAGGTAGCATTTTTATTTTATTTTATTTTTTAAATGCCGTGATTTCAGTGAGTTGGCACTCTGATTTAAAATGGCAATTGCTCCTAAGGCAGAGCGAAATGTTAACAAATGTATTTATCCTTTAATATCTCAATATTATGGTTAGCGTTACTGTGCATTGTAAGAAATGCTAATCACACTAACTACCGTATATACTCGAGTATAAACCGACTTTTTCAGCATTTTTTTTATGCTGAAAAAGCCCCCTCGGCTTATACTCGAGTCAGTGCCTGGGAAGGAGGGACACGGAGGGCACAGCACGCGCCTCTCCTGTGTCCCTCCGGCGGCAGCGTTGGGTCTGTTAAATGAAGTGCCGGTTCGTGAGCCAATCAGAGCTCACGAACGGGTACTTTATTTAATAGAGCCGCCGCTGCCGCCGATTAAATGAAGTACCTGTTCGTGAGCTGTGATTGGCTCACGAACCGGCACTTCATTTAACAGACCCGCCGCTGCCGCCAGAGACGCAGGAGGGACACAGGAGAGGCGCGTCCCTCCTTCACAAAACAGCGGGGGAGCGGGGAGGGTAAGTTGTACCTGGCACTGGGGGAGCATATTTGGCACTTGGGGGGGGGGGGGGGCATATGTGGCACTGAGGGGGCATATCTGGCAGTATTTGGCACTGTGGGGGCATATCTGGCACTCTAGGCTTATACTCGAGTCAATAAGTTTTCCCAGGTTTTTATGGTAGAATTAGGTGCCTTGGCTTATATTCGGGTCGACTTATACTCGAGTATATACGGTACATATGCTCATCATATAGTAATCTGTCAGCTCTGTGGTTATGACTGTTAACTGTTACTGTACATATTGCTGTTTTCTCATACGTCCTAGAGGATGCTGGGGTCCACTTCAGTACCATGGGGTATAGACGGTTCCGCAGGCTCTATGCCCCTCCTCCAGACTGCAGTTTAGAAAATGTGCCCAGGCAGACTGGTCGCACTCCATTGGAGCTCTACTGAGTTTCACTGACGGACTTTGTTAGGTTTTTTATTTTCAGGTAGACTGCTGGCAACAGTCTCCCTGCTTCGTGGGACTTAGGGGGAAGAAGTAGGAACCAACTTCCTAAAGAGTTTCATGGCTCTGCTTCTTGCTGACAGGACACCATTAGCTCCTGAAGGGTACTGAACACTAGCTGCGGCTACGCGCTCACTCCCACAGCACGCCGTCACCCCCCTAACAGAGCCAGAAGACGCGAGTATTATTACCGGTGATCTGCAGAGAGGGATCTCCGGTCATCGTTTCGGCTCAAGGTACAGCGCAGCGAGCGGGAATGCTGCGCGAACATGCTATCCATAACACAGTGCACAGCAGGGCGCGAGGCGGGGGGCGCACCCTGGGCAGTATGAAACCTACTCTCACTGGCAAAAGGTAGCATACTTTGTATTTACACTGTCCTGCACCCCCGCCAGGATAAATATCTATTCTAAAGCTGAGGAAAAAAGCGCCATTACAGGGGGCATGGCTTCTTCCTCAGGCAGCCAGCACACTGCTCAGTGCCATTTTCTCATACGTCCTAGAGGATGCTGGGGACTCCAAAAGGACCATGGGGTATAGACGGATCCGCAGGAGCTTGGGCACACTATAAAGACTTAAACTGGGTGTGAACTGGCTCCTCCATCTATGCCCCTCCTCCAGACCTCAGTTAGACACTTTGCCCAGGAGTGATGGGTCACACACTAGGGGAGCTCTCCTGAGTTTCTCTGAAAGACTTTGTTAGGTTGTTTATTTTCAGGCAGACCTGCTGGCTACAGGCTCCCTGCATCGTGGGACTGAGGGGAGAGAAGCAGGACCTACTTCTTCTTAGTTCAAGGGCTCTGCTTCTCGGCTACTGGACACCATTAGCTCCAGAGGGTTCGATCACTTGGTGCGCCTAGCTGCTTGTTCCCGGAGCCACGCCGTCACCCCCCTAGCAGAAGTCAGAAGAAAGAAGCCGGGTGAGTATGTGAAGAACAGAAGACTTCAGTGACGGCAGAAGACTTCAGTAACGGAGGTACAGCGGTCGTGCTGCGCTCCATGCTCCCACACACCAACGCACTCACAGGGTGCAGGGCGCTGGTGGGGAGCGCCCTGGGCAGCAGGTTGCTGATTTCTTTTTATGGCTGGCATAAAAGCATTTGGGTGCCTGAGCACCATGTCTCATACCCCCGCCAGCATATAACTGCGCGCTGCGCGCCATTACCTCCCCGCCGCCGGCTTTCACGGGTGCTGGGCGCTTGGTGGGGGAGCGCCCTGGGCAAACAGTTTACAGGTCTCTGTGTGACCTGACGGTGCCGGGGCTCCGTGTCCCGGACGCCCGCCAGCATGTGTAGCGCACTATGCGCCATTTCTTCCCCGCCGCCGGCTCTCACGGGTGCAGGGCGCTGGGGGGGAGCGCCCTGCGCAGCATATCACAGGTAATTGTGAATAGTTAAGCTGGCGGGGCCGGGGCTCCGTGTCCCAGACCCCCGCCAGCGTGTTGTAGCGCACTGCGCGCCATTTCTCCTCAGCCACCGGCTCCATGGGTGCAGGGCGCTGGGGGGGAGCGCCCTGAGCAGCATTTCTTGAATCATCCCGGGCGGGGGAACATACCCGGACACCGGGTGTCTTCACCCCGCCAGGGCACCGCAGCGTGCGCGCTGCGCTCCATCGCTCCCACACACCAACGGTTTCTGTGGGTGCGGGCGCCCTGGGCTGCGCTTTGGACATATAGGGGTATATACAGGGGGTTAATCCCTGTATATAAGCCACCAGCTCAATTTAAGATTATATAGGTATATATGTTTGAGCGGGCTTAAGCGCGCCGGGAGGGGGCGGAGCTTAGCCCTTACAGAGGAGGCAGCGCCATTTTCCTCAGGTCCCCGCCAAGATTTACTGTATAGTAATAAGGAGGGGGGGCACAGTGTTTTTAATGCTATATGGGTGTCATATAGCATTATGTTTAATAATGGATGCATAATCCTTGTTATGATACATAAATTCACTGTTTCCCTGTTTATTTACCCACTATCGGTTAGTCGACATATGTCGACAGGTGTGAGGGCTTTGTCACAAGCTCCTGTGGGGATAACTGTCGGCTTCGCCGACGCTTGGCGGTACTTGATTAAAAAAATTAAGTATTAGCTGGTTGATTTTGTGTGCTTAAAAACAAGTTAACACGCTAGGGGAGACACAGTTGTTTGTGGATGCCCTGTCGGCATCAACGGTATTTCTCGAACGTCCTAGTGGATGCTGGGGACTCCGTAAGGACCATGGGGAATAGATGGGCTCCGCAGGAGACATGGGCACTTTAAGAAAGAATTTAGATTCTGGTGTGCTCTGGCTCCTCCCTCTATGTCCTTCCTCCAGACCTCAGTTTGAGACTGTGCCCGGATGAGCTGGGTGCTGTTCAGTGAGCTCTCCTGAGCTTGCTGTGAGAAAGTATTTTGTTAGTTTTTTTATTTTCAGGGAGCTCTGCTGGCAACAGACTCCCTGCATCGTGGGACAGAGGGGAGAGAAGCAGCCCTACTCTCTGAAGCTAGGTCCTGGACACCATTAGCTCCAGAGGGATCTTACACAGGATCTCACCCTCGTCGTCCGATCCCAGAGCCGCGCCGCCGTCCCCCTCGCAGAGCCGGAAGACAGAAGCCGGGTGAGTATGAGAAACAAGAAGACTTCGAAATCGGTGGCAGAAGACTCCGTTCTTCACTGAGGTAACGCACAGCACTGCAGCTGTGCGCCATTGCTCCCACACACTTCACATACTCCGGTCAATGTAAGGGTGCAGGGCGCAGGGGGGGGGGGGGCGCCCTGGGCAGCATATGGACCTCTTTTGGCAAAAGTACACATATATACAGTTGGTCACTGTATATATGTATGAGCCCCCGCCACGAAAATGCATATTTAAGCGGGACAGAAGCCCGCCATCGAGGGGGCGGGGCTTCTTCCTCAGCACTCACCTGCGCCATTTTATCTCCACAGCTCCGCTGAGAGGAAGCTCCCCATGCTCTTCCCTGCAGATACACGGTAGAAGAGGGTAAAAAGAGAGGGGGGGCACATAATTAGGCGCAAAAATCAATATAAACAGCAGCTACTGGGTTAACATTAAGTTACTGTGTTATTCCTGGGTTTATAGCGCTGGGGTGTGTGCTGGCATACTGTCTCTCCAAAGGGCCTTGTGGGGGAATTGTCTTCAGATGAGCATTCCCCGAGTGTGTGGTGTGTCGGTACGTGTGTGTCGACATGTCTGAGGTAAAAGGCTCCCCTAAGGAGGAGATGGAGCAAATGTGTGTGTGAGTGGTGTCTCCGTCGACAACGCCGACACCTGTTTGGATATGTGAAATTAAGTGCTAAGGTAAATTTATTGCACAAAAGATTAGAGTCTAGATTGGAATCTACCCATGTCTGTCCCTATGTCGCAAAGACCTTCAGAGTCTCTCAATGCTCACTATCCAAAATAATAGACACTGATATCGACACGGAGTCTGACTCCAGTGTCGACTACGCTAATGCAAAGTTACAGCCAAAATGGCAGGAAAGTATTCAATATATGATTATTGTAATAAAAAATGTTTTGCATATCACTGATGACTCATCTGTCCCTGACACGAGGGCACACATGTTTAAGGGGAAGAAAGCTGAGGTAAATTTCCCTCCTCTCATGAAGAAAAAGAGTGGGAATCTCCAGACAAGAGACTGCAGTTTCCCACAAAGAATTCTTAGGGAGTATCCTTTCCCTACTAGGGCCAGGATACCATGGGAATCTTCCCCTAGGGTGTCACGTTTGCCCAAAAGGTAGCGCTGACTTAACAGCTATCCTCAGGGATCCTGCAGATAGCATGCAGTAAAAGTACTTTGAAGTCCATTTACACACATTCTGGTACACTACTCAGACCGGCGATTGTGTCGGCATGGGTTTATAGTGCTGTAGCAGCGTGGACAGATACCTTATCAGCAGAGATTGAGACCCTAGTATGTATATACAGGTTGAGTCTCCCTTATCCAAAATGCTTGGGACCAGAGGTATTTTGGATATCGGATTTTTCCGTATTTTGGAATAATTGCATACCATAATGAGATATCATGGTGATGGGACCTAAATCTAAGCACAGAATGCATTTATGTTACATATACACCTTATACACACAGCCTGAAGGTAATTTTAGCCAATATTTTTTATAACTTTGTGCATTAAACAAAGTGTGTCTACATTCACACAATTCATTTATGTTTCACATACACCTTATACACACAGCCTGAAGGTCATTTAATACAATATTTTTAATAACTTTGTGTATTAAACAAAGTTTGTGTACATTGAGCCATCAAAAAACAAAGGTTTCACTATCTCACTCTCACTCAAAAAAGTCCGTATTTTGGAATATTCCGTATTTCGGAATATTTGGGTATGGGACACTCAACCTGTATATATATAGATATATATATATAAAAGATGCTGTCTTAGATATATATATATATATATATATATATATATATATATATATATATACATGCCCAAAGAGACATTAGTCTACTGGGTTCTAGAGTCAACGCTATGTCGATTTCTGCTTGACGTGTCCTGTGGAACATGCAATGGACAGGTGATGCCGACTTAAGAGGCATATGGAAGGTTTACTTTACAAGGCTGAGGATTATGTGGAGAAGGGATCTCGGACCTGGTCTCCACAGCTATGGCTGGTGATTCTGATCTTTTGCCTTATATTCCCGCACAGCCTAGGAAAGCACGACATTATCTAATGCAGTCCTTTCGATCACAAAGAAACAAGAAAGTCCGAGGTGCGTCCTTTCTTGCCAGAGGCAGGGGCAGAGGAAAGAAGCTGCACAACACAGCTAGTTCCCAGGAACAGAAGTCCTCCCCGGCCTCTACAAAATCCACGGCATGTCGCTGGGGCTCCACAGGCGGAGCTAGGCCCGGTGGAGGCACGTCTTTGAAATTTCAGCCACAAGTGGGTTCACTTGAACTGGATCCCTGGGCAATAGATATTGTGTCTCAGGGATACAAGCTGGACTTCGAGGAGATGCCCTCTCACCGAGGGCCCTGCCGGCTTCCCCCCACGAGAGGGAAATAGTGTTAACTGCAATTCACAAATTGTATCTTCAACAGGTGGTGGTCAAGGTGCCCCTCCTTCAATAAGGAGGGGGTTATTATTCGACCATGTTGTAGTCCCGAAACCGGACGGTTCGGTCAGACCCATATTGAATTTAAAATCCCTTAACATATACCTGAAAAGGTTCAAGTTCAAGATGGAATCGCTGAGAGCGGTCGTCGCAAGCCTGGAAGGGGGGGATTTTATGGTGGCTCTGGACATAAAGGATGCATACCTTCATGTCCCCATTTATCCACCTCATCAGGCGTACCTCAGATTTGTGGTACAGGATTGTCATTACCAATTTCAGACGTTGCCGTTTGGTCTCTCCACGGCCTTGAGAATATTTACCAAGGTAATGGCGGAAATGATGGTACTCCTGCGGAAGCAAGGGGTCGCAATTATCCCATACTGGGACGATCTCATAAAAGCGGGATCAAGAGAGCAGTTGCTAATCAGCGTAGCACTTTCTCTGGAAGTGTAACGGCAACACGGCTGGATTCTAAATATTCCAAAGTCGCAGTTGGTTCCTATGGCTTGTCTGCCTTTCCTAGGCATGATTCTAGACACAGACCAGAAAAGGGTTTTTCTCCCGATAGAGAGAGCTCAGGAGCTCATGACACTAGTCAGGAACCTATTAAAACCAAAACAGGTGTCAGTGCATCACTGCACTCGAGTCCTGGGAAGGATGGTGGCATCATACGAGGCCATTCCCTTCGGCAGGTTCCATGCGAGGACCTTTCAATGGGACTTACTGGATAAGTGGTCCGGATCACATCTTCAGATGCATCGGTTAATCACCCTATCCCCCAGGGCCAGGGTGTCTCTCCTGTGGTGGCTGCAGAGTGCTCACCTTCTCAAGGGCCGCAGATTCGGTATTCAGGACTGGGTCCTGGTGACAACGGATGCAAGCCTCCGAGGGTGGGGAGCAGTCACACAGGGAAGAAATTTCCAAGGTCTGTGGTCAAGTCAGGAGACTTGCCTTCACATCAACATCCTGGAACTAAGGGCCGTATACAACGCCCTACGTCAAGCGGAGACCCTGCTTCGCGACCAACCGGTTCTGATTCAGTCAGACACCATCACCGCAGTGGCTCATGTAAACCGACAAGGCGGTACAAGAAGCAGGGAAGCGATGGCGGAAGCCGCCAGAATTCTTCGCTGGGCGGAAAATCACGTAAGCGCACTGTCAGCAGTGTTCATCCCGGGACACGACCTCCACCCGGGAGAGTGGGGACTTCATCAGGAAGTCTTCGCACAGACTGCATGTCGGTGGGAACTGCCACAGGTGGACATGATGGCATCCCGCCTCAACAAAAAACTACAGAGGTATTGCGCCAGGTCAAGAGACCCTCAGGTGATAGCTGTAGACGCCCTGGTGACACCGTGGGAGTTCCAGTCGGTCTATGTATTTCCTCCTCTTCCTCTCATACCCAAGGTGCTGAGAATAATAAGAAAAAGAGGAGTGAGAACGATACTCATTGTTACAGATTGGCCACGAAGGACTTGGTATCCAGATCTGCAAGAAATGCTCACAGAGGAACCGTGGCCTCTTCCTCTAAGACAGAACTGGTTGCAACAGGGGCCCTGTCTGTTCCAAGACTTACCGCGGCTGCGTTTGACGGCATGGCGGTTGAACGCCGGATCCTAGCGGAGAAAGGCATTCCGGAGGAGGTCATTCCTATGCTGATAAAGGCTAGGAAGGACGTGACAGCTCAACATTATCACCGTATATGGCGAAAATATGTTGCTTGGTGTGAGGCCAGGAATGCCCCTATGGAGGAATTCCAGCTGGGCCATTTCCTTCACTTCCTACAGTCAGGAGTGAATTTGGACCTAAAATTGGGTTCCATTAAGGTCCAGATTTTGGCCCTATCCATTTTCTTTCAAAAGAAGTTGACTTCTCTACCTGACGTTCAGACGTTTGTAAAGGGAGTGCTGCATATTCAGCCCCCTTTTGTGCCTCCAGTGGCACCTTGGGATCTTAACATGGTGTTGAGTTTCCTGAAATCCCACTGGTTGAACCACTCAAAACGGTGGAGTTGAAATATCTCATGTAGAAGGGGGTCATGCTATTAGCCTTGGCTTCGGCTAGGCGTGTGTCAGAGTTGGCGGCTTTGTCACATAAAAGCCCCTATCTGGTTTTCCATGCGGATAGAGCAGAATTGCGGACCCGTCCACAATTTCTGCCGAAAGTGGTTTCATCCTTTCATATAAACCAACCTATTGTGGTGCCTGTGGCTACGACTGACTTGGAGGATTCTGAGTTGCTTGATGTGGTCAGGGCTTTGAAGGTTTATGGAGCCAGAACGGCTAGGGTCAGGAAAGCAGAGTCTTTGTTTATCCTGTATGCTTCCAACAAGCTTGGTGCTCCTGCTTCAAAGCAAACTATTGCTCGCTGGATCTGTAACACGATTCAGCAGGCTCATTCTGCGGCTGGATTGCCGCTGCCAAAATCAGTTAAGGCCCATTCCACTAGGAAGGTGGGCTCTTCTTGGCCGGCTGCCCGAGGGGTCTCGGCATTACAGCTTTGCCGAGCGGTTACTTGGTCAGGTTCAAACACTTTTGCAAAGGTCTACAAGTTTGATACCCTGGCTGAGGAGGACCTTGTGTTTGCTCAATCGGTGCTGCAGAGTCATCCGCACTCTCCCGCCCGTTTGGGAGCTTTGGTATAATCCCCATGGTCCTTACAGAGTCCCCAGCATCCACTAGGACGTTAGAGAAAATAAGATTTTACTTACCGGTAAATCTATTTCTCGTAGTCCGTAGTGGATGCTGGGCGCCCGTCCCAAGTGCGGACTTCTTCTGCAATGCTTGTATATAGTTATTGCTTCAATAAGGGTTATGTTATGGTTGCATCAGGGTTGGACCTGTTGCTCTGTTGTTGTTCATACTGTTGATTGGGTATGTTTATATCAAGTTATACGGTGTGATTGGTGTGGCTGGTATGAATCTTGCCCTGGATTACCAAAATCCTTTCCTTGTACTGTCAGCTCTTCCGGGCACAGTTTCTCTAACTGAGGTCTGGAGGAGGGACATAGAGGGAGGAGCCAGAGCACACCTGAATCTAAATTCTTTCTTAAAGTGCCCATGTCTCCTGCGGAGCCTGTCTATTCCCCATGGTCCTTACGGAGTCCCCAGCATCCACTACGGACTACGAGAAATAGATTTACCGGTAAGTGAAATCTTATTTTCCTGGGTAAAAAAAAAAAATTAACAGGCTGTTATTGCCTTGTACCTGTATTTGTGTATGTGTATATATATATATATATATATATATATATATATATATATATATATATATATTTATAGGTATATGTGGGGGGAGTGTTATTGAGATTGTATATGTATGCTTCCCTCAGACCCCTCGGGGTTCCAAGATTATTATTATTTTTTGCCCGCTTACTATTCCTTGCTGTCGACATTTACTCCGTTTCTGTCGACCATAACGTTCCTGGTAGATCCACATCGGGGGCACGTCAGTACATGGTCATACACATTCACAACACATTACTGTCACTAGGGACCTGACGGGTCTGGACAATCCACTTGCGTATAGGTTATATCTATATGTATATATATGTAGATATATGTTTATATATGCATGGTTAGTTTATGTGTGTTTTATTGTGTATTACATTATGTATATCCATGAATTCTGAAATAGTGGTATTCTTCTCATGTGCTGACCGCTCTGTTGATTAAGCTTTAGATTGGCCGTGACGAGTTGGTTTTCGATCATCTCATGGAGTCCGAATATTATTCTCTTCCCGACGAGGAGAGAACATTACGGCAGTCAACTCCTGGTCGACGCAGAGCCCGGTCGCAAAGGGATCATACACAGGAAGCTAAGTGATATTTTATTTCTATACTTTGGCCTTATTTGTATTGCATGCACATGAGGGAGTGTTGTATTCGGGAGGGGGGGGCATCCGATAGAATTACCCTACCCAGAGTGGGTAAGCTTGCTTATGTTGATTCTACTTTATAACATTGCAGCAGGCTGCCGCGTGACAGCAGGAGGTGTAGCCGGAAAAATGCTGTGGTTGTCTCCAAGAGATTCTCGAGGGAGGTATACAGCTGTTTGATGAGCCCTCTGTTCAGTCACTCTCGGCGGATACAACTGGTAAGTCTACCTTCGTGAGTTAGCCTCATTCACAACGGTTGGTGACGCATTCTTTTGTGGGATGCAGTCGTTTAACCGGTTCGATACCGTTCTTTTTTCCTTTTCTGTGCAGACAGTGGAATGTTGAAAGGTAAGAGTTCTGCAGCCTTGTTAGGTTCGCAGAAGTGGATGTCGTTTTCTGTTTCCAACGCATCCACCACTTGTCGCTGAGTCTATCTGGCTGGTCCCCACTCCGGTGACCACTTATCTACTAATTTCAGTTAGTCCAGGAATAGACTAGGACCTGTGAGTTATTTATAGAATACAAAAGGGGAGCATTCTGAGTTACGGTTGTTCCCCTTACTGTTTTTTCTAATAGATCTTGCCGTTCCCCTCTGGAAGGGGAGGTAGTACGCTACGTCATACAGAGGTGCGTCAGGTTCAGGACATTGTCCGGTTGTCCCTGTATGGAGGTGCAAATCGTTGTTTCTCTCTGACTGTTCTTCGACACAGGTATTGGCTGTTGTTCCCATCGACACAGTTGTCGGAGGTGGGTTTCAGAGTACGTACTGACCGGTTAATGTTCAGTGTTTTTCCTGTGGAAAGAGGTCTGAGGATCCAGAGTTGGATCAGCTTTGCTGTGACACTTCATCAATATGTTCTGTTACTAAAACAGATGGGTACGCCCTACGAGGCCTTTTTTGGTGAGCAGGTCTACTGCCAGAGTTGCTTTCAAGGGGCCAGTTGGAATTGTGGTCCGGGTCTCACCTGTACATGCACCGGAATATAATTCTAAAGGCCATGACATCACTCCTGTGGTGTCTGCTCGGTTCTCTCCTTCTAGAGGGATGAAGGTTCGGGTTCCAGGTTTAGATCCTGGTGTCCGTGCATACAGATCTCTGAGGCTGGGGAGCAGTCCTGGCAAGGGTCGTATTTCCAGAGGATAAGGTTAAGTTGGAAAGCTTGTCTGTAAAAAGCTTTCTTGGTTTAAGAGCTATTTTTGACGAACGTATTCTTCGTGTTCGGGCCATGTTAGTTCTGCCAGACCACTTGTCAGCAGTGGCGTATGTAATCCGCTATGACGGAACAAGGAGCAAAGCGGCAATGGCAGAAGATGCACAGTTTTGCCGTGGGGCGGAAAGTCTGGTAAACACTATATTAGCAGTATTCGTTCCGGAGGTAAACGAAGGAGAAATAGATTTCCTCTGCTGACGCGATCTCCATCCGGGAGAAATTCAGTCATCATCGAGAAGTTTTCACAGACGTGACAACTTTTTGTGGAGGGTCGCAATTGGTCATGTTGGCGGCTCGCTTCAACGAGAGGCCTCAGGGATATTGTTTCAGGTCAAGGGACACTCAGGCTATAGCAGTGGACACCCTCGTGACACCGTGGGTGTTTTTTAGTCGGTCTATGTGGCCTCTCCTCTTTCATTTTTTCTGAAGGTGATAAACGTAAGAAGAACAAAGGTTCAGGCGATCCTCTCGGATCCTATCTAGCCAAGGAGGGTTTGCTATACAGTTTTTCATGATTTGCTCATGAAAATTCCTGCCCTCTTCCTTTACGTGAGGAACTGTTGCAACTAGATCAGGGCGTGTGTCAACACTTACCGCGACTGCGTCTGACGGCGTGGCGGTTGAATGCCATATCCTAAGCCGGAAGGATGTTCCCAGTGAAGTCATTTCCTCAATGTTTCAGGCTAGGAAAGAAGTATCGACAAAGCCTTACCGCCGTACTTGGCGTAACTCTGTGTCTTGGTGTGAATCCTATGGAAGACTTTCAGCTAGGTCGTTCTTATCCATACATTACAAGCCGGTGTGGATGCAGGCCTACAGTTAGGCTCCATTTCAGGGCAGTATGGCCTTATTATTTTATTTAAAAAACAAAACAAAAAACATTTCTCTCTTGGAAAGTGGTCATGCTATTGGCTTTGGCATCCGCAAGGCGGGTATCGGAAGTGGTAGGTTTGTCTCACAAGAGCCTTGTTTGATCTTCCATGTGGATAGAGAGGAATTGTGAACTTGGATTGTAGTTCTGCCAAAGAGTGGTTTCTGGGTTTCGCAGAAATCAGTCTATTTTGATGCCGGTGGTTACTTAGGCATTAGCTGATTCAAAGTCTCTCGATGTTACCGGGGATTTGAATATTTAGGTCGCAAATTTGGCTCAGTTTGGAGAAACAGAGGCTCTGTTTGTCCGGTATGCTCCCAGCATGCTTGGGGCGACTGCAGTATGCAGTCTGTTACACGCTGAATCTGTGATACGATTTGGCATGTTTGTTCTACGGCTGGATTGCCGTTACGGAAGTCGGTGGAAGCCCATTCTAATGGTAAGATGGGCTCTTCTTGGGCGGATGCCCGAGGAGTCTCGGCGGTTCAACTTTGCCGAGCGGATTATTAGTCGGGATCAAACGCTTTTGCTATGCTCTACAAGTTTGATACCCTGATTTTTGGGGACCTTTTGTTGGCTCATTCGGTGCTGCAGAGTCGTCCGCACTCTCCCGCCCGTTTTGGAGCTTTGGTATAATCCCCATGGTCCTTTTGGAGTCCCCAGCATCCTCTAGGACGTATGAGAAAATAGGATTTTAGTACCTACCGGTAAATCCTTTTCTCTTAGTCCGTAGAGGATGCTGGGCGCCCATCCCAGTGCGTACGGTGTCTGCAGTTATTGTTTTTGGTTACACCCTGTTGGTGTGTCTTCTCTGTCAGGCGGTTGCTACCGTTTTTCATGCTATGGCATGCGGGGTCTTATTTTTGCTTATGTGGACACACGGTTTGTGTTACATATTCTCTCAGCATGTGGCTGTGTTTTGTTCATGCTGTGGGCTGGTATTCTACTGAATGCCACGTTCTACGGTGTGTTTGAGGTGTGAGCTGGTAGGACACTCACTGTGTTTATAACAATAAATTCTTTCCTCGAAATGTCCATCTCTCCTGGGCACAGTTTTCTAACACAGGTCTGGATGAGGGGCATAGAGGGAGGAGCCAGTTCACACCCAGTTTAAGTCTTTATAGTGTGCCCAAGCTCCTGCGGATCCGTCTATACCCCATGGTCCTTTTGGAGTCCCCAGCATCCTCTACGGACTAAGAGAAAAGGATTTACCGGTAGGTACTAAAATCCTATTTTCTCCAAGCAGCTGCAGGGCAAGAAACACTGATCCTCCTCTCCACTTCTGAATCAAGTATCAGGGTGCAAAGAAAAGGGGGGGGGGGGAGTGTAAGATTCGGTGCTAAAACCTATTATTCATAATAGAAAGCGCATGAAGATCTCTGTGTACAAAGTACGCGACACAGGGATTTTGTTTCTGTGTACAAAGTACGCGACACAGGGATTTTTTATTTTGGCGCTGAGTTGTGAACTGGCAATTCCTTTCTGTGTCCTTCTGACAGACTTTACTGTGGGACTGTCCCCATTAAGCCCCGGAGTATCTGTGGTGTGATTGTGCACGTGTGTGACATGTCTGAGGCAGGGAGCTCTTCCCCTGAGGGAGCCATTTTAGGGACACAGAGTTGTAATGTGGTGGCGCTGCCGGCACACCACGAGCCTGAATTTGTGAAAGAATACGTGATAGTGTGAATCATATCAGTAAGAGATTGGATAAGTCTGAGTCTCATGCAGAAAACTGGAGAAAATCTGTGGAAGATGTGATTTTTAATTGTTCTGCCTTTTCATCCACAGGGGACCCCTCTGGGTCACATAAAAGGTCATTTACACAGGTTGTACAGACTGATACCGACAGTAACTTTTCCTCCATCTCATGAGCTGAAGAGTCTCTTTGAGGGAGTCTGGACAAATCCTGAAAAGAAATTTCAGATTCTCAAAAGAATTCAGGTAGCTTACCCTTTCCCTGCAGAGGACAGGAAAAGGTGGGAGTCACCCCCCGTTTTAGACAGTGCCCTGTCACGGTTAACAAAAAAGGTGATTCTCCCTGCGCCTGGGACGGCTTCACTGAAAGTGCCGGCAGACCGCAAGTTGGAGAATACGTTGAAATCTATTTATGTGGCCAATGGGACACTACTCAGACCTACCATTGCCTGTGCATGGGTGAGTAGTGCTATTGAAAAGTGGTCAGAAAACTTGTCATCAGACATTGACACAATAGATAGAGACGAGATACTCCTAACGTTAGGTCATATCAAAGACGCTGCTGCATACATGCTAGAGGCCATGAAAGATATTGGTCTCTTGGGATGAAGAGCCGCAACCATGGCAGTCTCAGCAAGGAGGGCGTTGTGGATTCGCCAATTGAATGCTGACGCAGATTCCAAAAGGAATATGGAGGCTCTCCCGTATAAGGATGAGGCCTTGTTTGGAGATGGTCTGGATGCGTTAGTTTCTGCGGCTACCGCAGGTAAGTCGACATTCTTGCCTAATGCTCCTGCATCGACGAAAAAGACATCACTCTCAGATGCAGTCCTTTCGGCCCAATAAATACAAAAAGGGTTAAGGTTCCCCTTTCTTTGCGGGTAAAGGAAGGGGAAAAGGAAAAAGTCTGCAGCGTCTACAGGGTCACAGGAGCAGAAATCTGCTTCTGCCAAATCTGCAGCATGATGCTGGGACTCCCCTCAGGTGGGGGCACGTCTGAAACTCTTCAGTCAGGTCTGGGTTCAATCTGGCCTGGACCCGTGGGTCTTACAAATAGTGTCCCACGGGTACAAACTGGAGTTTCAAGACATTCCCCCATGCCGATTGTTCAAATCTGCCTTACCAGCTTCTATCCCAGACAGGGAAGTGATAGCGGCAGCAATACAAAAATTGTGTCAGGATCAAGTTATTGTCCTGGTTCCCTTGTTACAACAAGGAGAAGGGTTTTATTCAAGCCTATTCGTAGTTCCGAAGCCGGACGGCTCGGTCAGACCGATTCTAAACCTGAAAACTCTGAATCTCTACCTGCAAAGGTTCAAGTTCAAGATGGAATCTCTGAGGGCAGTGATTTCCAGTCTGGAGGAAGGGGACTTCATGGTGTCAGTGGACATAAAAGATGCCTGCTTACATGTTCCCATTTATCCTCCACATCAAGCTTATCTGAGATTCACGATACAGGGTTGTCATTACCAATTTCAGACGTTGCCGTTTGGACTCTCCACGGCACCAAGGTGATGGCGGAGATGATGGTCCTCCTTCGACAGAAAGGAGTAAATATAATTCCTTACCTGGACAATCTCCTGATAAAAGCGAGGTCCAGGGAAAGGTTGGTGCAGAACATTGCACTCTCCCTGACAGTACTTCAACAACACGGTTGGATCATACATTTTCCAAAGTCACAGTTGGAACCGACGACAAGATTGTCTTTTCTGGCGATGATACTGGACACAGAAGTACAGAGGGTATTTCTTCCAGTAGAAAAGGCTCCGGAAATCCAGAGAATGGTCAAACAAATTCTGAAACCAACAAAAGTATCGATTCATCAATGCATTCGGTTGTTGGGAAAGATGGTAGCGGCCTACGAGGCCATACAGTTTGGCCGATTCCATGCCAGAGTATTCCAGTGGGACCTGTTGGACAAGTGGTCCGGATCCCACCTACACATGCACCAGAGGATAATCCTGTCATCCAAAGCCAGAATTTCGCTTCTGTGGTGGCTACACAGTTCTCAGTCTCCGAGGCTGGGGAGCAGTCACACTGGGGTAAAGCTTCCAAGGAAGATGGTCAAGTCAAGAAGCTTGTCTTCACATAAACATTCTGGAGTTGAGAGCCATTTACAATGGCCTTCTACAAGCGGTACATCTTCTTCAAGATCAACCCGTACAGATCCAGTTGGACAATGTAACAGCAGTCGCGTACATAAACCGTCAGGGCGGAACGAAAATCAGAGCGGCGATGGCAAAGGTGACAAAGATCCTCCTCTGGGCAGAAAGACATGCAAGAGCTCTGTCTGCAAATTTCATTCCGGGAGTGGACAACTGGGAAGCGGACTTCCTCAGCGGACATGATCTCCATCCAGGAGAATGGGGCCTCCACCAAGAAGTCTTCGCAGAGGTGACAAATCTTTGGGGAGTTCCTTAAGTAAACATGATGGCATCTCGTCTCAACAAGAAGCTTCAGAGATATTGTTCCAGGTCGAGAGACCCTCAAGCAATAGCAGTGGATGCACTAGTGACCCAGTGGGTGTTTCGGTTGGTGTATGTCTTCCCTCCACTTCCACTAATACCAAAAGTTCTTACGATCATAAGAAGAACAAGGGTTCAAGCGATCCTCGTTGTCCCGGACTGGCCATGGAGGGCTTAGTATCCAGATCTTCAGGAGTTGCTCATAGAAGATCCTCGGCATCTTCCTCTTCGCGAGGACCTGCTGCAGCAGGGGCCATGCGTATATCAAGTCTTACCGCGGCTATGTTTGACGGCATGGCTGTTGAGCGCCGGATCCTAGCCCGAAAGGGTATTCCCAAAGAAGTCATTCCCACTCTGATTCAAGTCAGGAAAGGGGTAACGTCTAAACATTACCACCGTATTTGGAGAAAATATGTGTCTTGGTGTGAATCCAAGAAGGCTCCAACGGAAGAGTTTCAGTTAGGACGTTTTCTCCAGGAGGGTGTGGATGCGGGCCTACGATTGGGATCCATCAAGGTCCAGATTTTGGCATTGTCCGTTTTCTTTCAGAAACAATTGGCCTCCCTTCCAGAAGTTCAGACCTTTCGTGAAGGGGGTTTTGCACATCCAACCTCCATTTGTGCCTCCTGTGGCACCATGGGATCTTAACGTAGTGTTGCAGTTCCTTCAATCGGATTGGTTTGAACCTCTCCAGGAGATAGAATTGAAGTTTCTCACTTGGAAAGTGGTCATGCTGTTGGCCTTGGCATCCGCAAGAAGGGTGTCTGAGTTAGGGGCCTTGTCTTACAAGAGCCCTTACTTGATCTTCCATGAAGATAGGCCTGAGTTAAGAACTCGTCAGCAATTTCTGCCTAAGGTGGTTTCTTCTTTCCATATAAACCAACCTATTGTGGTGCCAGTGGCTACTGACACCTTCGCTGCGTCTAAGTCTCTGGATGTGATCAGAGCTTTGAAAATTTATGTCGCAAGAACAGCTCGGATACGGAAAACAGAGGCTCTGTTTGTCCTGTATGCTCCCAACAAGACTGGGTGTCCTGCTTCTAAGCAGACTATTGCGCGCTGGATCAGAGGTACAATTCAGCACGCTCATTCCACGGCAGGATTGCCGTTACCGACTTCGGTAAAAGCCCATTCTACTAGAAAGGTGGGCTCATCCTGGGCGGCTGCCCGGGGGGTCTCGGCTTTACAACTTTGTCGAGCAGCTGCTTGGTCAGGGACCAAGCAGTTTTACAAGTTTGACACCTTGGCCGATGAGGACCTAAAATTTGGTCATTCGGTGCTGCAGGGTCATCCGCACTCTCCCGCCCGTACTGGAGCTTTGGTATAACCCCATGGTACTGAAGTGGAAACCAGCGTCCTCTAGGATTCCCGCATCCTTTTCTCCTAGTCCGCAGAGGATGCTGGGCACCCAACCCAGTATGTACTTCACCTGTAGTTGTTATTTAGTTGTAATTACACAAGTGTTGTGTTGAAATTCATTTCAGCATGTTGCTGCAATAGTTCATGCCCGTTGGCATGTGTTATGTAGAATGCTATGTTGTGCGGCATGGTTGAAGTGTGAGCTGGTATGAATCTAACCGTTAACTTAAAAGTAAATCCTTTCCTCGAAATGTCTGTCTCCCTGGGCACAGTTCCTATACTGAGGTCTGGAGGAGGGGCATAGAGGGAGGAGCCAGTTCACACTCTTGAAAAGTATTAGAGTGCCCATGGCTCCTGCGGAACCATCTATACCCCATGGTACTGAAGTGGACCCCAGCATCCTCTACGGACTATGAGAAAAGGATTTACCGGTAGGTATTAAAATCCTGTTTTCTATTTCATTTTTTATTTATTGTTGAATAATTTTACTATAAAAGCCTTTTCAAATTTATTTATTTTCATACTTTGTGTAGGCTGTTTTTTAGACCTGATTGGTCCTATCCATAGCAAGGTCTGACATGTTAATAGCAGGCTGAATTGTATCTCGTTTGTCCATTTCCTACCTAAAAAAAGGTCTGTAATTAATTAATGTAATTCCATTAAAAAGTGTATGTATGTGTTTGTATGCATGTATGTATGTATATATATGTGTGTGTGTATACAGGTTGAGTATCCCATATCCAAATATCCGAAATACGGAATATTCCGAAATACGGACTTTTTTGAGTGAGAGTGAGATAGTGAAACTTTTGTTTTCTGGTGGCTCAATGTACACAAACTTTGTTTAATACACACAGTTATTAAAAATATTGTATTAAATGACCTTCAGACTGTGTATATAAGGTGTATATGAAACATAAATGAATTGTGTGAATGTAGACACACTTTGTTTAATGCACAAAGTTATAAAAAATATTGGCTAAAATTACCTTCAGGCTGTGTGTATAAGGTGTATATGTAACATAAATGCATTCTGTGCTTAGATTTAGGTCCCATCACCATGATATCTCATTATGGTATGCAATTATTCCAAAATACGGAAAAATCCGATATCCAAAATACCTCTGGTCCCAAGCATTTTGGATAAGGGAGACTCAACCTATATATATATATATATATATATATATATATATATATATATATATATATATATATATATAGGATTTTTTTTTCTTTTTTTTTTTTGCTAGTTCTCTTTTCTGCATATTTGTTTTTCAATATTGTTGTAATTTATTGATATAATAATTACGGGATCCGGTCTCTAGGTCGACAGTAACTAAGTTGACCACTCTTAGTCTTAGTCGACAGTAACTAGATGGACAGGTCGAAATGAGTTTTTCACAATTTTTTTGTTGTTGTTGACCTTTTTCATTCTTAACGATCCAAGCGGACTACGATGCCCGAAGCATGGCGACCAAAGCGGTGCACTAATTTTGGTTCCTGGTCACTGTACGGAGAAGACACCAAAAAAACATAAAAAACTCATGTTGACCTTTTGACCTGTCGACTTAGAGACCCTGTTGACCTAGTTACTGTCAACCAATAGTGCTCTACCTAGTTACTGTGGACCTTGCATACCACACCCAATAATTGCTAACAGTATACTAGAGCCCCTGCCTTCCACACCACTTCCTCAGCTACATGAATTCAGTGACTATGATAAATGTTTTCCTGCCATACTGGCAGCAAACAGGAAGCTCACAGGTGTGAAAGCAGTGTGCGTTATTGATGCTGGCTATCACAGGAACAATCTTTTGTGGTTGGAGGGTGGAAAGTAATCAAGCGCTTTATTGTAATGTGAATATATTGTAGTTACCGGTCAAAGAAACTGTACTCCTACAAACTTTATGAAGTGTTCACATAACATGCAACAGATGGCTGTTTGCAACAAGTAACCTCAAACATTTATATTTTGAACACCACTTTCCTTATTTCATACAATTAGTTAATTGTGTCATAGTGCTTAATGTAAGTGTATTGAAAATCCATTTGGGTGACTGTGAACAAAAATGTGTTGTTGCTCTGCAGATATTGTCCCAGAGCAGACAGACCTACTGTAGCTGTTTGACATATCTCTGCAGGCTGTGAGCAAGCTCTAGAAGATGTCTGCTATCTTATTGTTTTCTGTCCTTTTCTATACTTAATCATATTCGTCGTGATGTCACACGTAACGCTCTGCTTAGCCATGCATCTACGCTATCGTGTAGTAGTGAGAGGATTTTAATTTCTCCATTAGACTAACAGAAAAATGGCTGATGGGGTACAGAAGAAAAACAGTGTCAGCTCTCTAGTGCATTGGGAGCAGTATAAGCAGGTTTACTGACTCCAATAGAAGCTCTAAGCATCATAAACTATAATAACAATATTTGAATACATTCCATGTTTAATATAGATACTATACAAAAGAAGCATCCCTTTAATCTCCTTGTATTGGGTTCAAACCAATGAGCACTGCATTGCAAATGTCTTCACGTGAGAGAATTCAGCCATTCCTTAGGAGAAGGAACCATACTGATTTAGTAGATTATATAGGTATTACTTTAATTTTATAATGGTACACAGAAACAAATAATACAGGAGCAGATGTATTAAGCCTGAAGAAGAGTTAAAGTAGTGATAAGTGGAAGGTGATAACGCACCAGCCAATCGGCTCCTGTCATTATTTTAGGCCTGTAATGGTTGCCTGGTGCGTTATCACCTTTCCACTTAGCACTGCTTTATCACTTCTCAATACTTCTGCCCCATAGTGAGTAGCATGTAAAGATTCTCTACTGTTCAATGCTCAGAAGAGGAAGACTCGCAAAATGTGGAACGAACATTGCCTGTTTTAATGTGTTAGTGTGTTAGTCTCTCTCTCTCTGTGTGTGTGTGTGTGTGTATGTATATCATGGTTTACAAAAGTATTCAACTCCATAAAAAGTAAACAGATTTGTCAATTACACATAACAGATTTTCACACTGTATTTTTTTATTATGTAACAATATGAAAACAGGTCTGGCGCTCGGCCCAGTTTCAGAAAGAACTGTGTGAATTAACACTGAGTACACAAATACTGATACTTAGTCCATCCAAAATGATTCAGTTAGTTGTATGTGCCAGTTCTGTGTCCTATAGCAGAACCCATTCATGTAAGGACAACACTCATGGTATGTGTACAGGAATATAACACCCTTAAGGGTATATAAGAGGAAATGTGATGATAGATGTACTAGTTCATCCACCAATTCAATTTATCTACAGGGACAAGGATGGTATACCAAACTCCGTTACTAAATATGCACATAAGGTATCTTTTAACTGCCAAATGCCCACCACTTGAAAAGGTAACCGGACAATTCATCAAGATAAGCTGACGTCTCAAGCAAAAATTTGTATCACACTCACACAGCAACGATTAGAAACAATCATATACTATAGCAGTTTCTTTTTGATACAAAAAGTATCTCCCCCTGGTAAATGGCATCTTCTCTTCCTCACATATAGAACGTGTGACAGTTGAATTAAAAAAAGGATAACCGTATCAGTTTTAGAACATTTATTGATAAAAAAAAAATACTGGTAACAGGCAACTTTATCATACATGGAGGATGGTATCGAGAAGGGTATATCACTTGAACAGCGGTTTCACAGCCGATTGCCGCAGCTCATGGCACTTACAGTACAAGTCTTTGTCAAGGTATGGCTGAGCAACTGCACAGTTCTGCTCTGCTGGGAAATGGCAACCCAATAGGTTATCTGCCTGTCAGGATTCCTATGCATAGAAAGACATCACAGCTTGGTCCCTGAGTGCCTCCATGCTACACAGAAAATGGTGATGGCACTCCTGTATTATTGTAGAATCTCCTCGTTACCCGCCAAACGGTCTTTTCCTGTCAATCACTCAGCAACTGATTCCTCACTGCAAACTGCACCATACCTCCCAACTTTGTAGCTGTTTAATGCAGGACCCCTCGGCACCCGTGAATCCTAAAGGGGTGGAGCTTTGGGGAAGGGACATATATGCTCTGTACATGCTCTGTATTCACCTAATTCCATTCTTTAACTATTTAATTTAAATTCAATGGCCAGGATGTAATGAATTCTGAGTTTGGCGGGATGCCAGCCGAACTCAGAATTTTTTTTAAAGGGGCAATCATTCACAAGGCATGGTTTAGCCTTGTAAATGAAAGTCATTTAAAAAAATGTCAGTTTGTCTGGCATCCCGCACGGCTGCAAAACTCGGACTTTGGGCCTAATTCAGATCTGATTGCAGCAGCAAATTTGTTAGCAAAACCATGTGCAGTGCCAGAGGGGCAGATATAACATTTGCAGAGAGAGTTAGATTTGGGTGGGGTGTGTTCAAACCGAAATCTAAACTGTAGTGTAAAAATAAAGCAGCCAGTATTTACCCTGCACAGAAACAAAATAACCCACCCAAATCTAACTCTTTCTGCACATGTTATATATGGTATCCGTTCACATGGTCGACCATGTTATGGTCGACAGTCATTAGGTCGACCACTATTGGTCGACATTGACATGGTCGACATGGACACATGGTCGACACATGAAAGGTCGACACATGAAAAGGTCGACATGAGTTTTTTAACTTTTTTTTTCTTTTGGGGAACTTTTCCATACTTTACGATCCACATGGACTACGATTGGAACGGTAAAGTGTGCCGAGCGAAGCGGTAGCGGAGCGAAGGCACCATGCCCGAAGCATGGCGAGCGAAGCGAGCCATGCGAGGGGACGCGGTGCACTAATTGGGGTTCCCAGTCACT
Source organism: Pseudophryne corroboree (assembly GCF_028390025.1). Taxonomy (NCBI): domain Eukaryota; kingdom Metazoa; phylum Chordata; class Amphibia; order Anura; family Myobatrachidae; genus Pseudophryne; species Pseudophryne corroboree. Next base: position 441,204,030 of record NC_086444.1, on the reverse strand, counting down.
TTACGCAAAAAACGACACCAAAAAAAGTTAAAAAACTCATGTCGACCTTTTCATATGCCGACCTTTCATGTGTCGACCATTTTCACTTGTTGACCATGTGTCCATGTTGACCATGTCAATGTCGACCAGTAGTGGTCGACCTAATGACTGTCGACCATAACATGGTCGACCATTCATACCGGAACCGTTATATATGCCTCCCCTGCAGTGCACATGGTTTTGCCCAACTGCTAAAAAAATTCCTGCTGCGATCAACTTGGAATTACCCCCTATGTTATAGGCTTAAAGAGAAATAACCTCACTAAGCATGTCAAAGAATGATCACCTGGGAAATTGAGTGACAAGAATTGGCTTTCATATGGGAGAATAAGGTTCGAATAAAAATGTGCCCACAGAATTGTATTATAAACTATAGGCTTTAATCCATGGCTTTCAAATATCTGTGTTGTTTGAGATATGTGACCACATAATTTAAATAGAAAAATCATACATGCTATGCACTCACTTAATTACACTCATAACTGTATTACATTTTGATTCAGGGAATGTTTGTTCCAAAATATTGCACTAATTTGTCAAGCTGGCCAACTACATCAATGTCTTCCCATCTGGCCAATCCTTATACGGACTCACAAAAACATGTGAATTGCTCTGCATCCTTTGCCACAAACATCCTCAGGGATAGTATCCCTGAGAAAGTTTCTCTTCAAATGAGCGCGTTGGTTAATCCTGCACACCCTCATCAAGGAAGAAAGACCCTGTGCCATGCAGTACCATCAGGGAGGCGTCTGATGGCTCCAAATGTATTCTGCAGCAGGACAACGACCCCAAACATACAGCCAATGTCATTAAGAACTACTATATCTTCAGCATAAAGAAAAACAAGGAGTCCTGGAACTGATGATATGAACGCAACAGAGCCCTGATCTCAACATCATCGAGTCTATCTGTGATTTCATGATGAGACAGAAGGATTTGAGCAAGCCTACATCCACAGAAGATCCATGGTTAGTTATCCAAGATGTTTGGAACAACCTCCCTGCCGAGGTCCTTTAAAAACTGTGCAAGTGTATCTAGAAGAATCTATGCTGTTTTGAAGGCAAATGGTGGTCACACCAAATATTGATTTGATTTAGATATCTCTGCTGTTCATTCACTTTGCATTTTGTTAATTGATAAAAATAAACTTTTAACTGTACAACACCAACTACTTGAAGGAGTTACATGTAAGTTTATGTTTAAAACAAAAGAAACCGTGGAACACATGTGCTGTGTGACTTTTTAGCTACTCAGACGCATGTACAGTACAACAGAAAAACATCAATCATTTGAAAGAATATTGGCAGTGTCCAAATCAGAATCTCACCCACTTTGCAGCAGGTACACATTATCCAAGAAGTGGGAAACATTATGTGTTTCTGTTTTGTTTTTGTTTTTTTATTAAATGTTGCCGTTTAAATAATGTTCTACAGGTATCATGCCTGTGAAACTGTTATTAAAAAACAAAACAAAAACAAAGTAAAGACAAGACTGTAAGCTGCCGCCAAGTTAAAGCTCCCTCTAGTGTGTTATTTCTGTAATAGACTAAGTTTGAAGGTAACTAGCAAAAAGCACTAGCCGTAACATGAGTGGTGTTACAGTGACATCTAGTGGATGATTTCACTGTGCTCTAATATTAACTATGGAATTATTTGTAATAAGTTTTAAATATTTTAATATATTAAATTTACTAGAGTAATGGTTACCACTCATGACAATGGCCCTCATTCCGAGTTGATCCCACTCTGCCGATTTTCGCAGCTCAGCGATCAGGTTACTACTCCGCATGCGCATGCACCGCAATGCGCACACGCGTCGTACGGGTACAAGCAGCATTGTTGCGGTGCAATGCTTCAAGCGACAAATCTATTTGCACAGCCGGTCACAAGGAGATTTGACAGAAAGAGGGCGTTTGTAGGTGTCAACTCACTGTTTTCTGGGAGTGGTAGGGAAAACACAGGCGTGACCAGGCGTTTGCAGGGCGGGGGTCTGACATAAATTGCGGGACCGGACAGGCTGAAGTGATCGCAAGGGCTGAGTAAGTTCAGACCTACTCAGAAACTGCAAAAAACTTTTTCGTCCCGCTCGGCTGCACATGCGATCGCACACTTGCAAAGCGAAAATACACTCCCCCGTGGGCGGTGACTATACGTTTGCGCGGCTGCAAAAAGCAGCTAGCAAGCGATCAACTCAGAATGAGGGCCATTATACACCAAGCTATAAACATATAAACGCAGATTAGAGGTGAGTGCAGTTGATTTTTAATTGCAATTAATTGTTATTTGATGCATCCTGTCAGTGTGGGACTTGCACTTATTTCTGGACTCATGACAAGGGCAGCGTGCTTTATTATGATAAGAATAGCAACTAAACCCTCATACCTCATACTTACTGTATTTTCTGATAGGTATATACAGATTTGCAAAAGTGCTCGTTACCCTGAGTACAAACTCATAAACATACCTCACAACTTCTTTGTCCTCTGAAGAGGGACATCTTCACAAAAATTGCTGGATAAGGAAGTGTAGGTGGGTCAAAGATGTCATGATTCTGTGGGAGTTGCATCATCATGCCCCCCTCATCCGTCCTGCCTATTTTGCTAGGGTGACTTACTCTTACCAGAGCCCATGGGGACTTCCCGAGAATTTGGAAGTCACCCAGTTGTTCAATGAGAGTAGGCAAGTATGACTGCAGGTCTCTTCAAAGTCATTCTTACTGGGAGGAAGGGTTGGCTCTGCTCCTAAAATGGGGGTGGCCACATGGGGCATGGCCAATGAAAATAGGGGTGTGATACACATATGGGGGGCCAGATACACATATGACCCCAATAGTGCTGTGCCAGATACACATATGCCCCCAATAGTGGAGTGCCAGATACACATATGCCCCCAGTAGTACAGTGCCAGATACACATATGCCCCAACAGTGCCAGATATGCCACCACAGTGCCAGATACACATATGCCTCCCAGTACCAAATATGCCCCCATAGTGCCAGATATGCCCCCACATTTCCAGATACACATATTCTTCTCAGTGCCAGATATGCCCCCATAGTCTCAGATAAGCCCCCACAGTGCCAGATACACATATGCCCCCCCAGTGCCAGGTACACACACTCCCCACGCTGCTCACCGCTGCTGTGCTGTGTGTGAGGCTGGAAAGGAGAGCACAGCGTGCGCCTCTCCTGTGTCCCTCAGTGTTTATCCGGTCTCCAGCGGCGGCATGTCTCTCAAATGAGGCGCTGGTTCGTGAGCCAATCAGAGCTTGTGGACCGGCAACTGTGCTGTCCTGTCATCACCCACTTCCCACACCAGTTATCTGGGCAGGGGCATTTTATAATAGGAGAAGGCCGGTATGCAATGTCCGTTAGGCAGGAATAATGGCATGTCCTGAAGACTCTGCCACTGTTCCAAACTTTGCTTCCATATGCAGTATCTCTAGGAAAATGATGCCAGCAAATGCAAGTAAGGAAATTAAATAGGTGCACCCTGCACCCATTATTATTATGGTCAAGGTAGAGGTTTATATTCAGAATGTCAGCATGGACAGAATGTCGACAATGAAAATGTCACATTCACAATGTCAACAAAGTTGACATTGATGTTAACATTGTGAATGTTGGCTAGGGGCTAGATGCGTCATCGCTTGGAAAGTGATAAAATGGAGAGAGAGAAAACACCAGCCAATCAGCTCCTAAATGTCATGTCACAGGCCCTGTCTGAAAAATAACAGGAGCTGGTTGGCTGATTGTTTATCACTCTCTTCATTTTATCACTCTTCGAGCGATGATGCATCTAGCACATAATGTCAACAGATGATTTAAGGCTGCATATGTACAATAAACAGCACAAACCAGTGTCAGCATGCCGACTGTTTGCATTCTGGCCATGTCAATAATATGAATATCGATATGTTGACATTTTCAATGTAGACTTCTGTACGGTATCCGTTTGGCAGGTCGACCCTACTTAGGTCAACAGTCACTAGGTCGACCACTATTGGTCGACATTGACATGGTCGACATGGACAAATGGTCGACACATGACAACGGTTGAAACAGGACAGGTCTTCACCTGAAAAGGTCGACATGGCTTTTTAAAAAAAAAAACATTAGATTTTTAACTTTTTCATACTATAACATCCACGTGGACTACGACTGGGAATAGTAACCTGCAGCATGGCGAGAGAAGCAAGCCGTGCAAGGGGACGCAGTACACTAATTGGGGTTCCTGGTCATGTTACGGAAAAAATGACACCAAAAACAGTACAAAAATCCATGTCGACCTTTTCATGTGTCGACCTGTCCTGCGTCGACCATTTTCACGTGTCGACTATTTGTCCATGTCAACCATGTCAATGTTGACCAATAGTGGTCGACCTAATGACTGTTGACCTTAACATGGTCGACCATTCATACCAGAACCCTTCTATTCCACACCCAAGGGGTGATTCAGAGGTGGACACTAATGCAGTAGCGGCTGCGTCTTTGTCACAGCCACTACTGCATTGTTATGCTTGTGCTAAAGCCCCAGCCGATGTGCATCCTATTGAGACTCCCACAGGCTATGCTGTAAATCCACTGGTATGCATACAAAGACACATTATTGGTGTACCATTGGCTGCACCATCGCCCATTGCACCAGCCTATAGCAGACAAAGACTGAACATGGCCGCCATTGTCATTGCAACTGCCTCTTTAGATGCAACTGCTGACACTGACATGCCCGCGTCTGGTAGCCACCCTCTGGTTAATACCCAGAAAGATCCATTGACATTTCATGGATCTGCATACAGTTTCGATGTTCATCTCCGTACGTTAACCATTGGGTCTTATGTGCAGTGTGGCACAGTGCATGCAAATGCAAAACAATCAGCCACTTGCACCCAATGGCTTCCCTGCCTCCACATCTGAATCACCACCACCGCGAGGCTCACAAAGGTCATTCTCATTGATCTTTACCTAATATTAGTTTACCGCTGTTTGTTTAGTGCTGAAAGGAGGATATAGCTTCTTTAGCAATTGCTAAATGGTTATATATTGTTGTTTATGGGTCCCTATTCCCGCCCCCCCCCCCCCCACACATCCACTTTGCTATAACACATCAAGAGGAAAGAATATTTTTAGTTTAATTATCACAGAGTGAGTCTATTATTACGCTTTATTTGTAAATCATGTAAGTTTGCTGTTTACTCTATTTTAATATAATGAGCAGGATCCTAGGGATCACTGAGATGGCTAAAATGCCATGCCAGGCGTCCCAGTCACTTGTGCATCTATAATGTGTGTAGGGTGTGGACTGTGCATGCAGGCCTCTGAGTCAAGGGAATACACAACACACACCCTGGCACAGTGCCAGCGTCTCCACTGCACATGCACCTGGGTGTGAACAGGAGTTACCCATAGGGGAGCAGTCGCAGCCGGCACTAATGCAGCCCCAGCAATAACATGCCCACAGGGGGAAGGGGAGAGCGCGGCTGTAGGGAGGTGGGGTGTGGGGGTCTCTGCAGCCGGAGATCGGCAATGATGCCTAGCAGGGGGTGTGGGGTGTGGAGGACTCTGCAGCCGGAGACCTTCAATGATGTCCCTGCGGGGTAGTGGGGGGGCCTCGGCTGCAGAGGGGAAGTTATCATTTTCCGAAAAACTGTCTTCTCAAAAAGACCAGTTTTTAGAAAGTGATAATTTTCTCCTGCTGGCATAATGAATCATGAAAAAATTGTGAGAGAATGCAATGAGAATTGAAAACTAAAAATTCTCATTGCACAATGTTTTTCATGATGAATATGCCCCATGGGCAGCACCAGAGGTATACTGTGTAGCCATGGCAGCAGCAGCACCATCACTCACATGTCTACAAACAAAACAGCCCCCACATGCGCAACGACCCACCGGGGATCTTCCCTTCGGTACCTATGGCCAATCCGCCCCTGAATACTGGTAAGTAATAGGGCTGTATTATGTACATTATTATAAGTAAGTAAAATATTATAGGATGATGATTATACAGTATGTTATGTACCGAGGAATACTAATTGATAATATTAGAATAGAAAATATGAGAATATTTCCTACTCAAAATCTACACTGGGAAACAATGGTCTCTAGCTTCCTCCCTGCTGCCACTCGTATATATGTGTGTGTGCGTGTGTGGATCACAAATCCAAGAAAGCACATGCACATATATATATATACAAATTTCAGGCGAAAAAAGGAATTTTATATTAAGTTGAAAACTCATTAGTTGATGTGCTGATCACTATATTACCTTCACTGCAGCTCCCATATAATAGTCTGAAAATATTCTACAATAGCAGAAACAAAAGCATATATAAGAGAGAGCGTATAACAATTAAAAATATTTATTATACAATATCATCAATAATAAAAACAATGTATTTATATGCACTTTATCACTTATAAAGCACCCTTAGTGTTGGATTAATCATCCGGTTTATTAGGTAACAGTCTGTTAACCCGAAGCCAGTGTGATATTGTTTTATACACTAAAAAGTCACTGTCACTCTGACACTCTGTACAGCGCTTTACCACCGTGGAGTGTACAGGGCAGTACCGTGATCGACCTCCACCAAAGGAAAGCCGCTATAATTAATCCAAGATATCAGTCACTTGTGAGCAGAATTTGAATCCAGCAGCACCATACAAACTAGTCCGTGCACAGACCGCAGGTGTGGATAAATTCATAAAGTGGGGTCCGCAGTGTTAGTTACCAGGTGCTTATGTAAATATTTACCGGGCAAGGAGGGTCATTCAGACCTGATCGCACGCAAGCTTTTTTCGCAGTGCTGCGATCAGGTCAGAACTGCGCCTGTGTATGCACCGCAATGCGCAGGCACGTTGCACGGGTACAAAGCAGATCGTTGCTGTGCGATGGGTTTTACGAAGAATCCATTTGCACGGCCGTTCGCAAGGAGATTGACAGGAAGAAGGCGTTTGTGGGTGGCAACTGACTGTTTTCTGGGAGTGTTTGGAAAAACGCAGGCGTGTCCATGCGTTTGCAGGGCAGGTATCTGACGTCAACTCCGGGTCTGGACAGGCTGAAGTGATCGCAGCGGCTGAGTAAGTTCTGGGCAACTCAGAGACTGCACAATGCGATCGCACACTTGCACAGCTAAAATACACTCCCCTGTAGGCGGCGACTATCTGATCGCAGTACTGCAAAAAACTGCTAGCGAGCGATCAGGTCTGAATGACCCCCAAGGTCTGGCTATTCCAGCGTAACACCCATGTAGTGAAGTCTGCGGCGGGGAGGGAGTGCGCTGCCTCAGGTGGGGAGCAGTAGATTCAGAGCCGGGTATGCAGAAGGAAACAAACAAAGGTGCAGGTGTACCTTAACGCGTTTCTCTGTTCAGTCAGTATAACAGTTTAATCAGAAAGATTTTCAATACATTGTTTTTATTATTGATGATATTGTATAATAAATATTTTTAATTGTTATGCGCTCTCTCTTACAGCAGCGCTAATTGAAGGGGTATACCATTCTGGCTGTAGGCAAAACTACAGCAGTCCTATTGGGTGCACTGTATGTCATAATGTTGATTGGGGAATGCACAGTGTGAGGGATGTAGTCAGGATCCTGGCGGCCGGGACACCGGCGGTCAGAATACCGACGCCTGGATCCAACCGCCAGAATGCCGGCAGCACCGCCACAGCTATTCCCATTCCTGAGTGTCCCCGATACCCATGGAGTGGGAATAGAACCTGTGGTGAGAGCAGAGAGCCACCGAGCCTGCAGTGTGGTGAGTGCGGCAAGTCCACAAGGGGCTTCATTGCGCTCTCCCCCCTGCCGGCATTCTGGTGGTCGGGATCCCGGCATTGGTATTCTGACCGCCGGGATCCTGACTGTCGGGATTCCGTACCCAACCCCATTGTGACATATAATGTGAATTAGCATCGTGTGCAGTGTGGCATATAATGTGAATTAGCAGCATTTGTAAAAGCTACAACCGCATCGCAGCCTAGATTCAACATTGCGACCATCTCAGACGCAGACCTTGGCCTCGCCACTCCCAGAAAACAGGGGCGACACGCCTTCGTTTCCGGAAATCCCGGCCAGCTCCACCTCCCGAATGCCTCTGTCACAGACCTGGGTCGTGGGGATTGGGTACTTGGGGATTCTTCCAATGGTCGGGAAGAGGAACCGTAGCTGGGTAGAAATAGAGATGGCCGGATGTAGGTCTTCCTCATGCAGCTTTATTAGTAACTAATGTTTGAGAACGATGCCAAAAGAACACTGAATGAAAAGATGAAATGATGATTTGAGAACGATGCTGAAGAACTCGAAATGAGGAAATGAGTGATGACTTGTGAATAAAAGAACACTGAATGAGGAAATGAGTGATGACTTGTGAATAAAAGAACACTGAATGAGGAAATGAGTGATGACTTGTGAATAATGCTGAAGAACACTGAATGAGGAAATGAGTGATGACTTGTGAATGATGCTGGAGAACACTGAATGAAGAAATGAGTGATGACTTGTGAAAGATGCTGAAGAACTTGTAATGCTGGAAGCACTCAGAGAACTGGGTACACAGTGTAATGCTGGAAGCACTGGAACTCAGAGAGCCGGATATAAACTGTAATGCTGGAAGCACTCAGAGGGCTGGATACACATTGTAATGCTGGAAGCACTGGAACTCAGAAACTGGATACACACTGTAATGCTGGAAGCACTCAGAGAGCTGGATACACACTGTAATGCTGGAAGCACTGGAACTCAGAGAGCTGGAAACACACTTCCATGAACTGCAGCGTGAGCCTGGGAGTAGCTATGCAACGACGATACTCAGGCGCTGGGTCTCTGCCCAGCACTTCCTTTTGAATCTCCCGCCTTGCTCCTATTGGTTAGTGGGGTCATATGATGGCCGGGGACCATCATTGGACTATTCCTCACATGTGGTCACTGGGAACAATGGCGGCGCCCCCGGACCGAGGAAGACAGGGACTCCGTTACCTGCACTCTGCCAGCGGGGCCGCCCGGTGTGGCCTGTAGGCAGCCTGGAGGAGAGTGGTGTGCACCAGCCACAGAGAGAGGAAGCCAGCGGAGCTGTAAGCATGGCAGCAGCTGCTCCTGGACTCTGACAGTACCCCCTCCTCTAGTAGTGGCCACTGGACACTTTCCTGGTTTCTGTGGATACTTAGAGTGGAAGCACTGACATCTGTAGATTCACCCAACTTCTCTCCTCAGGTCCATAACCCTTCCATTCCACCAGATACTGCAGATTCTTGAGATAGTAATGAAAATCAAGAATTGTCTTGACCTCAAATTCTGTTCCAGCTTCAGTCTCCACCAGGGTTGGTCTAGGAGAATCTGAATGGAAACGATTTAGAATGAGAGGATGGAGAAGAGAAACATGGAAAGAGTTTGGTATTTGAAAGTGAGAGGGCAAGCCCAATTTGCAGACAACAGGATTCAGGACTTGCAGAACAGGGTAAGGGCCAATGAATCTCGGAGCAAATTTCATGGTAGGTACCTTTAAATTAAGGTTGCAGGTAGAGAGCCATACCCTGTCACCAACCTTGTTTTGTCCGCAAAGAGTTTATATCTGATGAAGATTCTCTTGAGGTTAGCATGAACCTTGTTCCAGATGTGACTGAAGTGCTGTAGCATGGTGGTGATGGCCGGAACATCCTTTGTAGGGAAATGCGGTGATTCAAGAACACATAGAGGGAATCCATCATTGATGTAGAACGGGGTTTCGCCAGTGGAAGTATGATACTGATAATTATGAGCAAATTCTGCTCAGGGCAACAACTCCACCCAGTCATCATGTGAAGGAAAGAGATAAATACGCAGAAAAGTCTCAAGGTCATAATTGATTCTTTTGGTTTGTCCGTTGGTTTGTGGGTGGTACGTGGAGGGAAATTTGAGTTTAATTTGTTGAGCAGTGCAGATAGCTCTCCAGAATCTTGCTGTGAACTGAACCCCACAGTCGGAGACCACCTCCTGAGGTAACCCGTGCAACCAAAAATATTCCCGGATGAAGAGTTGAGCCAACTTAGGAGCCGTAGGTAGACCTGTTAATGGAATGAAATGTGCCATTTTTGAGAATCTGTCATTGATCACCCAGATGGTATTATATCCCTTAGAGAGTGGTAACTCAGTGATAAAGTCCATTGAGATATGAGTCCAGGGCCTTCTAGGAATGGGCAATGGGCGGAGCAACCCTGCAGGAGGAAGATGAGGGTTTTTGTGTTGAGTACATTGAGAGCACGAGCTGACGTAATCTTGAATATCTTTCCTCATGGTGGGCCACCAGTAAGTCCATTGCAAAAACTCAAACACTTTCTGTAGTCCTGGGTGACCGGAAAACTTGGAGATATGAGCCCACTGTAATAACTTCGGGCGAAGCTCAGCCAGAACGGACGATCTTCCTGGAGAAGGACCCAGAGAGGTGGGAACTGCAGTGATGGACACTGGATTGAGAATTAGGCTTTTTTCAAGCGAACTTTACTCGTCCGAAGTGGTCAAGGAGCGAGACAACGCGTCGGTTTTTACATTGAGAGTTCCTGCCTGATACTTAATGATAAATGAGAATCGAGTGAAAAAGAGTGCCCACCTAGCTTGACGGGGGGTTTGGCATTGAACGGTCTTGATGTAGAGCAAATTCCTGTGATTCATGTAGATGGTGATAGGATTCTTAGCACCTTCCAATAAATATCTCCACTCCTCCAGGGCAGATTTTATTGCCAAAATTTCCTGTTCTCCTATGGAATAGGTTTATTCTGCAGGCGTAAATTTTCAGGAGTAATAGCCACATGGGTGCAATTTCCCACCCGAAGAGTACTGTGAAAGGACAGCTCCGACACCAACAGAGGAAGCATCTGCTTCCAAAACAAAGGTCTTCTCAAGATTAGGTTGCTGGAGTACTGGAGCAGACATGAATGCTGATTTCAAATGAGAAACACCTCTACGGCCTCAGGAGGCCATAGACTTGGGTTAGAGCCTTTCCTGGTCAGGGCGGTAATGGGTGCAACTATGATGGAGAAACCTTTTATGAACTTCCTGTGGTAATTAGCAAAGCCCAGGAACCTTTGTACCACTTTCAGGGAGAGTGGTTGAGTCCAATCCCAGATGGCTTTAACCTTTTCTGAATCCATACGAAGCTCTGTGCCCGAGATGATGTATCCAAGGAACGGAATTGATGGTACTTCGAAGGTGCACTTAGAGAGTTTGACATACAAATGTTTCTTACGGAGGTGGTGAAGAACTTCCTTGACCTGCATCCTATGTTCCGAGAAATTTCTAGAGAAGATCAGAATGTCGTCCAAATAGACCACTACGCTCTGGTACTGCATGTCATGAAAGATTTCATTTACAAATCCCTGAAAGACGGCAAGAGCGTTACTAAGACTGAACGGCATTACCAAATACTCATAATGCCCGTCCCGGGTATTAAAAGCGGTCTTCCACTCGTCCCCCTGTCTAATGCATATGAGGTTATAAGCTCCCCTTAAATCAAGCTTTGTGAAGACATGGGCTCCGTGAACCTTATCAAACAGATCCGTGATCAATGGCAACAGGTATCTATTCTTGATGGTGATATCATTCAACCCACGATAGTCAATACATGGTCTTAATCCCCCGTCCTTGTTCTTAATGAAATAGAAACCAGCTCCAGCAGGAGAGGTAGAGGGGCGAATGAACTCTTTTTGGAGATTTGACTTGATATAATCTGACATAGCTTGGGTCTCTGGCAAAGACATGGGATACGTGTGACCTCGGGGCGGCACCTTCCCAGGGATTAAATCTTTTGGACAGTCCCAAGGTCTATGGGGTGGCAATTGATTAGCAGCTTGCTCGGAATACACGTCTGCGTATTCCTGATAAGGCTCCAGAAGAAGTTCTTGGTCTGATTTGGAGGACACCCGAAGCGGGTAAATGGGCATGAGGCAACTTGAATGACAGTAGGAGCTCCAGGATAAAATTTGTGAAGACTCCCAATCGATGTGGGGGTTATGGATCTTGAGCCAGGGTAGGCCGAGGACATGGTCATGAGACATCTCCAGAATCACTAGAAACTCCAGATGTTCAAGATGTAAAGCTCCCACCTGCAGCTTTATTGGCTCTGTGCGACTGGAAATAACTCCATTGGAGATTTGTGTACCATTAATAGAGGTCAGCATAATGGGTCGGTCAAGAGATTTCAGCTTCAGACCCATTTCCTGGGCGCAACAGACAGAGATAAAATTCCCAGCGGCCCTGGAATCCAGCAAGGCATTGAGGGACTTAGTGGTTAACTCAGGAAACAATAATACAGGAAGCAAACAGTTCTTTGCCGGAGAAGACTTGGTTGTGGCACCCAACTTCTCTGGAACAAGCTAGGTTTGCCCATTTCCCGGACGGGACTTGCAAAACTTAATAAAATAATCAGTCTTCCCTCATGACGACGCTGGTGTTCTTCAGGGGACAAACGGGACCGATTTACTTGCATGGGTTCATCCTGAACTGGTGATGCAGCTTGTCTGGGAGGGAATTTAGGCTGATCCGTCTGGCTACGCTCACTACCACACTTCCGCATGCGAAGATCCACTTTGACACAGAGCAAGATTAACTCTTCAAGTTGGTCAGGCAGATCCCTGGTGACCAGCTCATCCTTGAGACGATCAGACAGTCCCCTCCAGAAAGCGGCCCTGACAGCTTTGTTACTCTAATGCGATGGTCTGGAATTGAATTATGAACTGGCCTATGGAACAGGAGCCTTTTTCGTACATGGAGCAGTTCGGTAGAAGCTGCGGTGAACCTACCGGGCTCATCAAAATTTCTTCTGAAGGAAGCTACAAAGTCGGTGTAATTGGAGAGTAGTGGGTCAGAACGTTCCCACAACGGAGATACCAAATCCAACGCTGAAACCTCGAGCAGGGAAATGATATATGCCACTTTAGATCGATCCATAGGGAAATTATGTGAGAGCAGTTCAAAGTGCACCTCGCACTGGTTCAAGAACCCGCGACAATGTTTTGGATCTCCATTATATTGGGATGGATTAGGATGCTGGAGACGAGACCTAACCACTGCCGAAGGCTGGGCTCTACTGGAGACTACTACTGGAGCGGGGCCGGAGCCACCGAAGCCAAGGTTGCTTGTATTTGATCCAGACGACCAGACAACTCCTGGAGATACTACATCACCTGACCATGTGCCGCCTCCTGACTCTGTACACGGGAAGCTAAACTCTGTATGGCGCTTGCTTCCACGTTCCGATCCTCCGAGTCCATTGGACCTGAGTATTCTGTCACAGACCTGGGTCGAGGGGATTGGGTACTCAGGGATTCTTCCGATGGTTGGGAAGAGGAACCGTAGCTGGGACCATCTCAGATGCAGACCTTGGCCTCGCCACTCCCAGAAAACAGGGGCGACACGCCTTCGTTTCCGGAAATCCCGGCCAGCTCCACCTCCCGAATGCCTCTGTCACAGACCTGGGTTGTGGGGATTGGGTACTCGGGGATTCTTCCGATGGTCGGGAAGAGGAACCGTAGCTGGGTCGAAATAGAGATGGCCGGATGTAGGTCTTCCTCATGCAGCTTTATTATTAACTAATGTTTGAGAACGATGCCAAAAGAACACTGAATGAAAAGATAAAATGATTTGAGAAAGATGCTGAAGAACTCGGAATGAGGAAATGAGTGATGACTTGTGAATGATGCTGAAGAACATTGAATGAAGAAATGAGTGATGAGTTGTGAACGATGCTGAAGAAGACTGAATGAAGAAATGAGCGATGACTTGTGAACGATGCTGAAGAACACTGAATGAAGAAATGAGTGATGACTTGTGAACGATGCTGAAGAACTGGTAATGCTGGAAGCACTCAGAGAGCTGGATACACACTGTAATGCTGGAAGCACTGGAACTCAGAGAGCCAGATACACAAGGTAATGCTGGAAGCACTCAGAGAGCTGGATACACACTGTAATGCTGGAAGCACTGGAACTCAGAGTGCTGGATACACATTGTAATGCTGGAAGCACTCAGATAGCTGGATACACACTGTAATGCTGGAAGCACTCAGAGAACTGGATACACAGTGTAATGCTGGGAGCACTGGAACTCAGAGAGCTGGAAACATACTTCCATGAACTGCAGCGTGAGCCTGGGGGTAGATATGCAGCGAAGATACTCGGGGGCTTGGTCTCTGCCCAGCACTTCCTTTTGAATCCCCCGCCTACCTCCTATTGGTTGCTGGGGTCATGTGATGGCCGGGGACCACCATTGGACTATTCCCAGCATGTGGATGCTGGGTACAATGGTGGCACCCCCAGACAGAGGAGCTCCCGAACTCTGACAGCCTCTGCTTTTTAATCAGGCAGAGGATATCGAAAAAAATTAAGTGGACACTGGGTACAACCGCATTTTTCAGGACACTGAGGACACATTTCTTAATGTCCCTGTACAGTCCGGGAATTGTTTTCCTAGTGAAGTGGAATCTAGATGGGATTTGATACCGCGGACAAACTACCTCCATCAATTGTATAAATCCCACTGCACTAATGGTGGATATCGGACGCACGTCTAACACCAACATAGCTGTCAAGGCCTCAGTTATCCGCTTTGCAACAGGATGACTGCTGTCATTTTAATCTTCCTTGCAAAGGACTGTTGGACAGTCAATTGCTTAGTTGAAGTGATCTTCCGACTTCCGGCTTCCACTCTGGGATGACGATCGACTCCCAGCAGCAACAACAGCAGCGGCAGCAATAGGAGGAAGTGGTTCTTGATTTTTCTCTATTTTATCCCACAAATTTTTGTTCTCCATTATTTTTCTGGAGTCATATAACAATGTGCAGCACAGGAGAGCATACCCCTACACCACAGAGGGCAAATCCTGTAAAAACTTATTTGGATTAAATATTAATAACCCCTTTATTTGGAGTAAATAATATACAGCACAGGACAGCACCACTGGACTTATACGTCAGCACCACTGGACTAGACTTATACGGCAGCACCCCTGGACTTATATGGCAGTACCCCATGACTTATCCAGAAGTACCCCTTGACATATATGGCAGCACCACTGTACTGGACTTACACGGTAGCACCACTGGACTGGACTTATATGGCAGTACCCCTGGACTTAAACGGCACTACCCCTGGATTTATACAGCAGCACCACTGGACTGGACTTACACGGCAGCACCACTGGACTGGACTTATACGGCAGTACCTGGACTTAAATGGCAGTACTTGGACAGTACGGCAGTACCAGGACTTATACGGAAGTACCTGGACTTCTATGGGAGTACCCCTGGACTTATATGGCAGCCCCACTGGACTGGACTTATACCACAGCACCACTGGACTGGACTTTTATGGCAGTACCCCTGGACTTATACGGCAGTACCCCTGGAGTTATACATTAGTACCCCTGGACTTGTATGGCAGCACCACTGGACTGGATTTATATGGCAGTACCCCTGGACTTATACGACAGCACCACTGGACTTATATGGCAGCACCACTGGACTGGACTTATACGGCAGCACCACTGGACTGGACTTATATGGCGGTACCCCTTGACTTATATAGCAGTACCCCTGGACTTGTACGGCAGCACCACTGGACTGGACTTATACGGCAGCACATCTGGACTTATACGGCAGTACCCCTGGACTTAGACAGCAGCAACACTGGGCTGGACTTATACTGCAGCACCACTGGACTGGACTAAAATGGCAGCACCACTGGACTGGACTTATACGGCAGCACCACTGGACTTGTACGGCATTACCCCTGGACTTATATGACAGCACCACTGGACTTATATGGCAGCACCACTGGACTGGACTTATACGGAAGCACCACTGGACTGGACTTATATGGTGGTACCTCTAGACTTATACAGCAGTACCCCTGGACTTATTCGGCAGCACCACTGGACTGGACTAATATGACAGTACCACTGGACTTATACGGCAGCACCACTGGACTGGACTTATACGGCAGCACCACTGGACTGGAGTTTTACGGCAGTACCCCTGGACTTATACGGCAGTACCCTTGGAGTTATACAGCCATACCCCTGGACTTATATGGCAGCACCACTGGACTGGACTTATACGGCAGCACCACTGGACTGGACTTATATGGCAGTACTCCTGGACTTATACGGCAGCACCACTGAACTTATATGTCAGCACTACTGGACTGGACTTATACGGCAGCACCACTGTACTGGACTTATATGGCAGTACCCCTTGACTTATACAGCAGTACCCCTGGACTTGTACGGCAGCACCACTGGACTGGACTTATACGGTAGTACCCCTGGACTTATACCGCAGCACCTCTGGACTTATACGGCAGTACCCCTGGACTTATATGGCAGCACCACTGGACTGGACTTATACAGCAGTACCCCTGGACTTATATGGCAGCACCACTGGACTGGACTTATATGGCAGGCAGAACCACTGGACTGGACTTATATGGCAGCACCACGGGACTGGACTTATATGTCAGCACAACTGGACTTATACGGCACTACCCCTGGACTTATATGGCAGCACCAGTGGACTGGACTTATATGGCAGCACCGCTGGATTGGACTTATACAACAGTACCACTGGACTTATACGGCAGTACCCCTGGACTTATACGGCAGCACCACTGGACTGGACTTATACAGCAGCACCACTGGACTTATATGGCAGTACCCCTGGACTTGTACAGCAGCACCACTGGACTGGACTTATACAGTAGAACCACTGGACTTATGGCAACACAGAACACCACCACTGGACTGATGCAGCACAAGGCAGCACCACTGGACTGGACTTATACAGCAGCACTGGACTTATGGCAGCACAGGACACCACCACTGGACTTATGGCAGCACATAACACCACCACTGGACTGATGCAGCACAAGACAGCACCACTGGACTGGACTTATACAGCAGCACTGGACTTATGGCAGCACAGGACACCACCACTGGACTGATGCAGCACAACAAAGCACCACTGCACTGGACTTATACAGCACCACTGGACTTATGGCAGCACTGGACACCACCACAGAACTTATGGCAGCACAGGACACCACCACTGGACTGGACTTATACAGCAGCACTGGACTTATGGCTGCACAGGACACCACCACTGTGAATAGACTGATGCAGCACAAGACACCACCACTGGACTATCAGAGGAAATGCAGGCAACATCATTGGCTGGTTCTGAAAATGGCCATAACACTCCTTTCCTGCTCTCCTCCCACCCAAAGCCATGTTGCTGCTTCCAGATGCCAGTTGTCTGTCAATCACTATGTGATCGCATCCTACCAGGATGTGATCGCAGGGTGAAGGGTCGCGCATGATAGCCGCTGTGCATGCACAGACCATTTGGACCCAGCTGCTGCATGCGAATGCAGCAGCTGCATCCAGGTCTGAATAAGGTCCAATATGCACTTTAAGTCGGCCAGCTGTAAAACCTTATCTTAATTAGGTTCATTAAATGTGACCTAAGCGTTGGTCAGTTTAACTGTAGAAATTAGTCAGGTGATGGTGCAACAGCCCCAGCTGACAGTTTGTTTGGGAGGGGGAGATTAGAGGATCTTGGTATACATTCAATTGAGCAAAAGGTGGTGTTGAATATGGATCTGGATGGCATAATCAGATATTTTGCCTCAATTAAAGCTAGAAAAGTGAAACTTATTTATGGGAGAAGGGGGACAAGTCATTCATTTTGCCATGGACGCTCAGACCTCTAGTTACGGCACTGCCTGAGACCATATAAAATTTTCTGATGTTCGCCACCAAAACAAACATAAAAACCATAGTCAATAGGTGCTATGTATGGGGAAGTGCATTGCAGAGTATACTTAATCCAACACACAAGGAATTTCATTATATTCTCATTACCAAACCTAGGGACTTCCCTTTTCAGTCCTGTCATCTAAATATTATTCTAGCACTATACAGGTAAAATACTATAGGGTAGATTCACTAAAGCTTCTAAAAATTGAACAGTGGTGGTGTTGCCCATTGCAACTAATCAGATTCTAGCTATCATTTCTTGTTTGCGTCCTAGAAAATGATAGACAATAGCTGATTGGTTGCTATGCACAACACCACCACTTGTCTTTTTTTCAAAGCTTTAGTAAATGTACACCATTCACTCCATTTACATTGCTGTTCTGTTTCCAAAGCATACTGTAGGTGGCAGTGTTGCCCAGTTTTTGTATTACTCCTAAAGTAAGCAATGCATGTGTAATTTGCTAATGAGAAAATATATACAGTTTATATATATATAAACTTTCAGAAGGTAATCCAATACTAAATCCACCAAACGAAAGCATGTGCTAAAATGAAAATTAGATTGACAAAGAATCTTTTTATAACAATTATATCAGCTTAAATATGTCACTCTTACTAAAGTTTAGGTAAAGCTGCAATTTCTGTGTAATGGCTGCTTCTTGTTATTATAAGAAAGATACAATGATAGGGATTTTTTACTTATAGGAAATATATATTATACAGGTGTCACTTACGTGATTGTTTAGATACAAATTTACGCTCTGAAACATAGGCCCTATTTTTTTCTTACATAAAAATATATTATTGTTATCCTTTTTTATTTGTGTGACACTTTACCACAAGAGCATTATGGCACACTTGTCTGCAATTGTGGTCGCCCACCTGCCTCACTTATACACTTGTCACAAGCATCCTGTGATCACATCTGACTGTATTTTTAACTGTGCATCATTGACAAGGATGTGGTCTGCACACTGGGAGAGGCTTCAAAGGTGACCTAGTTTTGCTATGGAGCAGTTTCTAGAACAATAGATTGGCCCCTTGCACCTGTGCAGCTCCCCTTTCAAAACCACCGTTCTTAACCTAGTTTTATTTTTAATCTGACGTGGTGGAAAGAAGTCAGTAACTAACTGGCAATTCTGACGTCATGGAAAGGTCGTGGGAGAGATCGACAGGCAATAAGTTAAAAATAAACACAAAACTATTTTTTCTTTGAGTAATGCAGATTTTGTAAGAGAAAATGCTGTAGACTTCAGAGAGGGCCTGTTTACTAATCTAAAATATATGTATTACCAAGGTGTGGTATACAGTATGTAATAATATTAACATTCTGCTTTATATTGGTTTAAAGTTGCACTTTGCATTCCCAGAAGAAAAATGTGTCTTATTACCTAGGAGGACATTACAGATTACAGATGGTGTTCGCAAAAATAAAAAGTTAAACAATAATATAATGTGGTGCTTAGGCAGTGCTGGATTAAAGGAGCGGCGACAGGGGCAGTCGTCCCTGGGCCCCTACACATTAGGGGCCCCCAAACCCTGTCCCCCACACTCACCACTGCAAATGATATAAAACCGGAGTACAGTATTTAGCTGCTGTCTACACTTTCTTCCTCTTCGGCCGCGTTGGCCACCGAGGAGCTTTACTACAGTCAGAGTCTCACGGGAGAATGATCTAAAATCCCACGAGACACTGACTGTCCCTTGTGCTTAGGGTAGCGTCTAGTTTACCTTCATGAAGAGGACCTTTCCCATAACCCCCTGGGTCCATGTCACAATCTATTTGGAATAGTAACCTGTGGCGAGCGAAGCAGAGCGGAGCGAGACACCGAGCCCAAAGCGTGGCGAGCGAAGCGAGCCCACGAGGGTCCAATGCTGCATAGAATTTTTTTTTTACCCCAAACGAACGGAGAACGAAGAAAACATTTAGGTGCTGTAAGGGCGGAAGTACTCTCCTGCCCTCTCGTTTTGTCACTTCCAGGTCCTGAGCACGAAGGTAACATAGACACAACCTTGTGCTTAGGTAATGGCTGTTAAAATCTACAGCAGACAAACTGTTCCAAACTGACAGTTTTCAAGCACAGTTTACAAAATCTATATATTATTTATTAACATTTATTTATATAATGACAGCTGTACTGATACTCTGCTATAAGCAAATGTTTGGTTGGTTGGCATGTGTTATTGCAGATTTATAATAACTATGTTAACTGCAGTACAGAGGATATTTATTTTATATTTTTCCAGCTATCCTGACCGGGTTGGGTATGAAACATAACCGATCTCAGCATCCCGATAGTAAGAATCCTGACACCGGATTGGGGTAAGTATTTTATCCCTCTCCCCTCCTCTCCCCTACCCTAACCCTCAAGGGGTGTTGGCTAGGCTAGCCCTCCGGTGGTGTTGCCTATGGCTAACTCCCCCCTCTAGTGCCTATCCTAGCATCCCCCCTCCCCCCCAAGTGCCTAACCCTAACCCTCTGGGCCATAACCTCCACCCCGATACTCACCTTTGGGATTTCGACTGTCTGTGTTCTGGCGTCCCTACCGCCAGGATACCGAACGCATCCCTCCTGACCTAGTAACCACGGACACTGTTAATCTAGTAACCCTAGATGTGCTGGAATGTTAGATCAAAGTTGAAAGGAGATTACTGTATTATGTCACTTTTTGTATATGTGTACAAGTGTGTTCTGTCCCTCATATTAAGATATTTATAATTATTCTGATAATTTTGCCAAACTTTAGGCATACTGTATAATCATTCTTATAAGAACATTTTATGCTTAGGTCAGTCATGAAAAACACAGATACTTATTAAATGCTTGCACAGAAAAATAAGCGGGCATGCAGCATGTAGGCTCAGCAATCATGTTGCTATGTATAGGTTTCCAGACTTCTATAGATCATCTGGTAATCCTACATTTAGTTGTTCTTATATATAGGGTAGTGTATTGTAATCACTGGCATAGAATCTTCTTGCATACATTCGGTCTTACTGTACATGGTCATATTTGTTGCTTTATTCTGTTCAGAACATGGCACAGACTCTAATCTCTAGACTCTGGGCCAGGGGCGTATCTACCCATTGGCCAGGATGGCACTCGCCAGGAGTGCCAGCCGAGCAGGGGGCACCACCCGACAGTGCCACCCTTGGCCAATGGGTGGAATCCCTTAAGCCGTAGTGTCTGGTAATACCTGCTGTGCTGTGCTGCCTGTGCATTTCCTGAGATGGAGGGCGGAGGATCGCTCAGCAGTCAGGAGCTGGAGCCGGTGTTCGGCACCGCAATGCACTACAGGAAGAAACTGAAAATAAACTACAACTCCCAGCAACCTTTGCTATCGGGAGCTCCTGGTGGCAAGGGCTGCTGGGAGCTGTAGTTTATTTTCAGATTCTTCGCGTAGTTTGGTGCGGTGCCGGACACTGGCGCCAGCTCCTGCCTGCATAGCGATCCTCTGCCCTCCATCACAGGCAGCCCAGCACAGCAGGTATTGCCAGACACTACGGCTATCTGCTGGGATGTTGTGGGGTGGGGAATAGAGCTATGTGCTAGGGTGGGACTAGGGATATATGTTATGTGAGGAGGCTATGTATATGCTGGGAGTTGGGGAGACTACTGCTATGTGCTAAGGGCGGACTACAGCTATGTGCTGGGAGGGGGATGGGGACTATGGCTATTTGCTTGGAAAGGTGAGGGGTTATGTGCAGGGAGGGGGACTATAGCTAACTATGCTGGCAGGGAACTATTGTGACGGGAGGGGGGTGGGGACTACTGTATGACTTTGTTGGGAGAGGTGGAGACTACGACTATGTGCTGGGGGGACTACGGCTGTGTGCTGGGGGGACTACGGCTATGTGTTGGGGAGGTGGAGGCTGTGGCTATTCACTGGGAGGGGACTATGGCTATGTGCTGGGAGGGGGATGGGGACTATGACTGTTTTGGGAGAAGGGAAATACCTACGTGCTGTTTTCTGGTGGGGCTATGGCTATGTGCTGAGGGGTTACTACTAGAGATGAGCGGGTTCGGTTTCTCTGAAACCGAACCCGCACGAACTTCATGTTTTTTTCACGGGTCCGAGCAGACTCGGATCCTCCCGCCTTGCTCGGTTAACCCGAGCGCGCCCGAACGTCATCATGACGCTGTCGGATTCTCGCGAGACTCGGATTCTATATAAGGAGCCGCGCGTCGCCGCCATTTTCACACGTGCATTGAGATTGATAGGGAGAGGACGTGGCTGGCGTCCTCTCCATTAGAAATTAGATTAGAAGAGAGAGAGAGATTGTGCAGAGTCAGACAGAGTTTACCACAGTGACCAGTGCAGTTGTTGTTAGTTAACTTTTATTTATTTTAATATATCCGTTCTCTGCTATATCCGTTCTCTGCCTGAAAAAAAACGATACACAGCAGCAGCCAGTCACACAGTGTGACTCAGTCTGTGTGCACTCAGCTCAGCCCAGTGTGCTGCACATCAATGTATAAAAGGCAAAGCTTATAATAATTGTGGGGGAGACTGGGGAGCACTGCAGGTTGTTATAGCAGGAGCCCCCAGGAGTACATAATATTATATTAATTTAAAATTAAACAGTGCACACTTTTGCTGCAGGAGTGCCACTGCCAGTGTGACTAGTGGTGACCAGTGCCTGACCACCAGTATAGTAGTATATTGTTGTATGTATTGTATACTATCTCTTTATCAACCAGTCTATATTAGCAGCAGACACAGTACAGTGCGGTAGTTCACGGCTGTGGCTACCTCTGTGTCGGCAGTCGGAACTCGGCAGGCAGTCCGTCCATCCATAATTGTATTACAATATATACCACCTAACCGTGGTATTTTTTTTTCTTTCTTTATACCGTCGTCATAGTGTCATACTAGTTGTTACGAGTATACTACTATCTCTTTATCAACCAGTGTACAGTGCGGTAGTTCACGGCTGTGGCTACCTCTGTGTCGGCAGTCGGCAGGCAGTCCGTCCATCCATAATTGTATTATTATTATAATATATACCACCTAACCGTGGTTTTTTTTTCATTCTTTATACCGTCATAGTGTCATACTAGTTGTTACGAGTATACTACTATCTCTTTATCAACCAGTGTACAGTGCGGTAGTTCACGGCTGTGGCTACCTCTGTGTCGGCAGTCGGCAGGCAGTCCGTCCATCCATAATTGTATTATTATTATAATATATACCACCTAACCGTGGTTTTTTTTTCATTCTTTATACCGTCATAGTGTCATACTAGTTGTTACGAGTATACTACTATCTCTTTATCAACCAG
Source organism: Pseudophryne corroboree (assembly GCF_028390025.1). Lineage (NCBI taxonomy): Eukaryota > Metazoa > Chordata > Amphibia > Anura > Myobatrachidae > Pseudophryne > Pseudophryne corroboree. The sequence goes on along the minus strand of NC_086444.1, from coordinate 441,180,931 downwards.
TGTACAGTGCGGTAGTTCACGGCTGTGGCTACCTCTGTGTCGGCAGTCGGCAGGCAGTCCGTCCATCCATAATTGTATTATTATTATAATATATACCACCTAACCGTGGTTTTTTTTTCATTCTTTATACCGTCATAGTGTCATACTAGTTGTTACGAGTATACTACTATCTCTTTATCAACCAGTGTACAGTGCGGTAGTTCACGGCTGTGGCTACCTCTGTGTCGGCAGTCGGCAGGCAGTCCGTCCATCCATAATTGTATTATTATTATAATATATACCACCTAACCGTGGTTTTTTTTTCATTCTTTATACCGTCGTCATAGTGTCATACTAGTTGTTACGAGTATACTACTATCTCTTTATCAACCAGTGTACAGTGCGGTAGTTCACGGCTGTGGCTACCTCTGTGTCGGCAGTCGGCAGGCAGTCCGTCCATCCATAATTGTATTATTATTATAATATATACCACCTAACCGTGGTTTTTTTTTCATTCTTTATACCGTCGTCATAGTGTCATACTAGTTGTTACGAGTATACTACTATCTCTTTATCAACCAGTGTACAGTGCGGTAGTTCACGGCTGTGGCTACCTCTGTGTCGGCAGTCGGCAGGCAGTCCGTCCATCCATAATTGTATTATTATTATAATATATACCACCTAACCGTGGTTTTTTTTTCATTCTTTATACCGTCGTCATAGTGTCATACTAGTTGTTA